>NC_080740.1:10022777-10325807 GCF_020826845.1 Diceros bicornis minor
TTACCCCCTTTTCCATTTTGCCATTTGTTTAGTGTTTTACTAAATAAGTTTATGACATAAGCATTATGACTTTCTAAAAAAGTGATCCCTCTCCACCCCCCAAAAAATCCTTCACTAATTTAGGTTAAAAACAAAGTAATGGCAGCAAAAGTGTCTTTAAGTTTTGCAATAATCCTTCCAGTACTTTTGCATCCCAAAAGGCTCCAGATGTGACCAGCCACTGCAAAATGGTAAGTTGTTTATCAGCATTCTACACTGGGAACTGGCACCTGTAATTTTACTCTTATTTTGCATCAGCGTTATTAAAACACCTAAAAAATGACCAAGTGAAGGTTTTGTGTAATCACATGTACGCTTTCAGGGTGGAATGCCCTGTTGGCTGTCTGTCGTCCTGAAGGTGCCGGCAAGCAGCTTCCTTCTCTGTTGTCTGTGTAGCTGATCTGAGCCTCTTTCTATAGGGAGTTTCTGCTGGTAGCTGGGGCTGGAAAACAATGATGAAATGTTGTTCTCACAGCCTTTAAAGAATTGATTGTCGATCACTTTTGACAATGCAAATAATCACAATCCTTTTCTTTCTTGCATTCACTTTTTTCTTTCTTCCTTTCTCCTTGTTTGTTGTTAATAGTCATCTGTACCTAAAAAGAGGCCCCTTGTCCGCCTCAGTCTGGGGTGTTTAAGAAATAAACATATTTGAATCATGTGACGACAATTAACCACTTTGTTAAGCCATAGATCCCATTTCGTCTTTACCTCCTCTTTTTAACCCTGGGGCTCTGTCACATCCTGCCTACAGTTTAACTAGCTGCCTGCTTCAGCCTGCTCCCATCTTGCCAGTGGTTTAGAAACATGACAAGCTACCTTTTGCTTGCTGGCACTTTAACAATGCAGATTCTTGGAACTTCACTTTTGCTTGACTGCTGATTTCTAACCCTATATGGCAACAGACTGTAATTGGGTACTGATGTAAAATCAACCTAGGCTAGAAGTTTGCTTTTTTTAAAAAAGTTTCTTTTCTTTGTTCCTGTAAAATGATTTCCCACTCAGATGCTTAAAAAAAGGTCATTTTTAAAAAGTCTTCTTCTGCAAGTTCTTTGCATACATGTTAAAGGGATACAAGTGAGGAAACTGAGGAGCAGAGGATTTAAGTGACTCACCTGGGATTGCAGAGTGAGTCATTGCCAAGTTGACTTTGGGACTCAGTGTTCCTGGCAGTTGATGGTCAGCACAATACACTTGATTTTATTACCTTTGGAGTCAGAGCATCACAAAATTCTCCTTTCTGGTTTAACTTGGGCTTTGACTAGTTTTGTTTCAACTTCTTATTGATGGCAATTAAAAATGTATTGATACATTAAAATAGCCCCAAGATGGAGGACAGTCTAAGTAAGGTTATGCAGGAACTTCTAACTGCTGCTTGCTGGGCTAAGCATCCTGAAGCTTTGAGTGCTAAGGGTACCCAGCAAAACCAAGTGCTATCTTTATTTCCCTGAGTTAATTGTTACATTATCTTTAGTGTCAGCGATGGTCACAATGTTTTTATCCATCCAAATAACTTACTGCAAAACAAAGCTTACACCCAGCAGTTCACCTATTGCTCAGTGTTAGGAGAATCTCTTATCAAATATGTAAGGCTGTGAAATGTGTAGGTTTATGGGAAGACAAAAAGATGTGGAGTGGTTACATCACCTCATGCATGACCAACCAGAGGAGAGGGACCATGGTGCCCCCGTGAGGGCCGTCTCAGGATCCATGAATGTTTCATAACTTATGGGGTCCATCATCAAGCATGCCTCTCCTCAACAGAGTTTTGGGGGGGAGGGGGCGGTGTTGACCCCAGTCCTCTGCATGTCACTTCATTTTAAAAGGCGATTTTTCAAAATTGGGGAAAACTTCCATCATCAGAGGTCTCAAAGATAAGTTCTTTAATGGATAATAGAGTATTTTCTAGTAATATTCATTATTTTAAAGAAATAAGGTGAGACTTAAAAGCTGGAGCGAAAAGATCCTTCTGATTTGGGTGCAGATGCAAAAACCCTTATCTTCTCCATCATAAGCTCTCCGTGTAGAAGAGTCCCTTGGGAACAAAGAGAGGTGTAGAGAGAACCAGGATCTCCCCCTGAATCAACCAGAAGCCCTTGGAGGAGTCCTAGAACCACCTGTCTCTAATTAATCTCCTCGACTGTATTCCCTCAGCACTTGCACACTTATAATTGTATTTATGGATGTAATTGTATTATATTACAGTTCAGATCTTCTTACAGTAAATACCATCATCATGAAAACCTCACTAATTTAAAAAAGACTTCCCAGCTTTAGCCAATAACTTATTTCAAGCATAGTCAATACAACAAAATTCTAGTGAAATAAAACAATTTGGATGTTCCTATTCCAGAAGTAAGTTGGATGGAATTTGACCTTATAACTGTAACTTTGTTGTATGAAAGTGCATGGACTCTTCCACTGGATCATATGACCCTTAACAAAATAGTCCCTAACACAAAGTTCATACATAGTAGATGCTAGAATGAGTGAAAGATTCACAATAGAATTGGATGTCAAATGGAAAATAGTTTCTAGTATATAGCAATGGCACCACTAGAATTGTTGAACTGCAATTAGCATTTCTTTCACTCTTCATCTCCATGTTTATTACTATTTGAAGGGATTAAGTGTGAAACTGTAGCCTGACGTGAAATCTTCTAGACTCTTGTGTTCATCTCTAATGCCTCCTTCAAAAAGCAACCAGCTTCATATCAGCCGATAACTGAAGGGATGTTTGTGCCAAAATGATGCTGTCTTCAACAGTGTTAACTGGCTGGTACCCCGCTGGCCTGGGATATTTATGTTTCCCTGTACCTGTAACTGTACCATTGATATAAACCCTTCATTGCTAGTGGAAAACAATTCTACATGGATACTGTTGGTCCATAGTAGTATTTTTATATACAAACCATGGCACATGTTTATCTATTCTTTCAAAAATCTACATTTTAAGGGCCAGCTCTGTGGTGTAGCGGTTAAGTGCTTGCGCTCCGCTGCTGGCGGCCCCGGTTCGGATCCCAGGCGCACACCTATGCACCGCTTGTCAGGCCATGCTGTGGCGGTGTCCCACGTAAAGTGGAGGAAGATCGGCACAGATGTTAGCTCAGGGCCAGTCTTCTTCAGCAAAAAGATGAGGATTGGCACGGATGTTAGCTCAGGGCTGATCTTCCTCACACACACACAAAAAATCTACATTTTAAAAAGATAGTGCCATAGTGCCTACACTGAAAATAAAACATTTTAAATTTGGAAAGATAAATATGAGAAGCAAAACTAATTAGTTTTGACCAAATGTGAGTGGAATCACTCAAACAAAGAAGCAATATGGGTACTAACACTTCTACCTCTAATTGATAAGAAAAGACGATATTAGAAGGTAATGGAATTGAGGGACTTGAGTGTTACCCTCTGGAAAGATGTTTTTCTGGTTGCTATCCATACTCAAGAAGAAAAGTAATTTTATGTATGAGGAGAAAAGAATTAAACTTGTGTAGGCTCTATGTATTTCACAATCATTTCTTTCATGGTTGGAAGTGGAGAACACATCTAAATAAAAAGGAATATGCTTGTAATTCGTATTAATGAACTCACTTTAACATGCAAACTAAAGTGACCTAAAGCGAAAAGCACTGCGATCAGAATTGTAGATTTTTTTGCACCAGCAACTTATGTAAAGGTAAATAGACATTAGGTAAAAATTTTCTTCTTCCATTGGGTATATGTATTTGGAAAAGTAAGAATCACCAGGTCTAGTGGTGATGGTTTCACAACCTTGAGAATATACTAATAACCACTGAGTTGTATACTTTAAAATGATTAATTTTATGGCATGTTGAGTTATACCTTAAAAAAAAGGGGTGGGGGAATCACTGGTCTTTTACATGTAGGTCCCACACTACACATGGGCCTGGGTTCCACAGACTGCCAGAGAAGAGACTTGGATGATCCTGAGAGAGGGCTTGTGTTCTAAAAACCAATCAGTCGATAAACCAACAAGCAAGGGGATAAACTTGTCATTTGTCTGACTTCAAGTGTGTGTTACACTCAGAACCTTGGCACTGTACTTAAAAACCAACCCATTTCCTGAACTGTAAAGGCAAATATAACCTTTGAGTCTGTGGCACAGATTCAAGCCAACGGGCAGAACAGTGAACAGGAGACTGAACTGACCACAGACTCCAGGATTCCAGCACTAAAACACCACCTAGTTCTGAGCAGGAAACAGAGCCAAGTGGACATTTGATTCTGACACATTTTATAGACAGCAGTTCCAGCCAATGAATCCTACCCTGTAATTATCACCACCAGAATCAACTGTCAACCTTTTAATCAAACATTTATTCAGAAAGGTTGCACATCTGATGCCATGTAAGAAAGGAAATATTTGTGAATAACCTATGCTGGAGTTTAGAGACCTAGTGCAATAGTTTAACCAAGGGTGGCTTTAGAGAAAGCAGATTTCACTGTAAATCAAGCTACTCTTTATCGAATGCTTGACGGGTGCCTGCTGTTGTTAACTTATCAAATCCTTAGGAACTTTGCAAGGTAGGTATTGTTATCTCTATTTTACAGAGGAAGAAACTGAAGCTCTGGGAAGTTTAATTTCTCTAAGCACGTACAGTTAGTAAATGATAGAGCTAGAATTCAAAGCCAGAGCTACTCTTCACCATTACACTCTACTCCTGCTACAGAAAACTACTGCCCAACAACTGGAAAGAGTTCATGTTAAGAGAAGTATTCAGTCCTGCTTAATCAATAATGGCCCACAGATTGATGAGAATGGAAAATAATCTAGTAGGAGAGAATTGTATAAATCTAGGAAAAATAAATAATTTAGGGCCATACCCTATAACCTTCAATAAAGATGCTTGTGGTCTGAGAGAAAGGAAGGCTATGGAGGTTAATGTTAAAATTAAGTTACTGAATCACTGATGGAATTATAGGGTTATTAAATACAAGTTATCCTTTCTGTACTAGCCTTCTACTTATGTATCTTTTACTTTTGCCAAATTGATATCCAATATCTAGCCCAAAGGGAGGAGCTACTATCCTCAAGATCTCTAACAACAAGAAATAAGACATAACCTCTGGAGACAGACTTATTCAAATCCCAGCTCTCGTACTTAGTAACTGCATGACTTTAGGCAAATTACATACCCTTTCTGAACCTCTGCTTCCTTGTTAGTACAGTGGGGATGATGGTACTACCGCCTTGCAGTTCATAGGACTGTTCTGAGAATTTAATGACAAAATGCAAAAATCAAACTTGGCCCATAGTAAGTGTTCAACATTATTTAATTATTATTTTTAACAGTTCTTTGTTGACAAACTAAAATTTGACATCCATTTCTATCAAAATTATTTTCCTTTTCTACATGACCAAATCTCTCTTACTAGATTCAATTTTTTTATTATATTGCTCTCACTAGAGGAGAGAAGCTATTTTCTCTTGAAAAAGAGATAAATTAATGATCACGCAAACTTCAATCTTTAACATCTTTATAGAATTTGGGGATTTTGTAGATCATTCAGGAAATGACACCAAAATTTGATTAAGCCTATTAACATTATTGTTGTAGCTGATTTTCCTCAAAGTTGAAAATTTTATAATAATTCATCAAGGAAGTTATCATCTGGATTCTAAAATTCCTTCAGATTTTTATCCCTGACAAGAAAGAAAGCCATCAGGAGCTTCAGATAAATAATAAATGGGACTGTGGCTTTAGAAGATGCTTGAGTAATACTGTCTCCAAAGTTCTCAAGAATTAAAGGATGTGCATCAGAATAAAACCGATACATTTAGGAGGTGGGGTATTTGCACTGCAGAAGTGCCCTCCTCACCACCCAGAACACCTGCTTTAGAAGGCCCTCTGGAGCCCACTTCAGCCACAGGAGTCACCCAGCCCCTCACAGCACCTTGTACACAAGTCAAACATACCAGTTATCACACATATTCCTTGTTTTTATTTGGCTTGGTTTGGCTTATATTGCATCCAACAAGTTTTTTTTCCTGAAGAATTAAAATCTAAATATGTTGCCTGCCTGTTCAAAATGTCTCCCATTTACTTCGGGCAAAAAGTCCCAAACTCTTCAGTGTAGCATTGCAGGTGGTTTGTGATCGGCTGTGTTTCATTCTCCGGCCTCATCTTTTTCCACTCCTGCCCTCTTGGCGCTTTGTGTGCTGCAACCACGGTGAACTGTCGCAGCCTGGGGCAGGCTATGTTCCTTCTCCCCTCTGGGTCTTGGACCTGTGGTTTCCCTACTGGAATGCTGCCTCCACTCTCCTCCTCCCCCAACACTTTCATCTAGTTGGCTGCTGCTAATGTCACTTTCTCTGGAAAGCCTTCCTAGACCTTTCTCCCTCCAGACAGAATGGGATGACTCTTGAAAGTGTTCTTATAACAACTAATATATCCCCGTTATCACACTTAGCACTCTAATTGAAATGTGTGTTTTCTTGTCCTTCTTTCCTACTAGACTGTAAGCTCATTGAGGGCAGGTGCTGGGTCCTGCTCACTGCTGTAGCCACAGCTTCTAGCCCATTGCCTGGCAGATAAAAGACCCTTAGTAATTATATGTTGAGAAGATGAATCTGAATCTATATACTTAAATTCAACAAACACAATATTACCTTTCAGATAATAAAGGATATGTAACATATGGAGAAAATGCTATCTTCTTACCAGCTGGTGTGTGAATTTCTTTGTAGGAAGAGGCTTGCTTTGCTATAAACACTCTGATAAGCCTGCTATGGGGTATGAGCAAGACTCTTGCTGGGATCCAGGCTTTGTGCAGATGAAGAAGATGACTATGCCTAATAAAGGAGGGAGAGCAGGCAGATGCCAGGTGCCAAGGGCTTCCTGGAAGAAGGGGTCAAAGATAAGAAGTTTCCAGCTGATAGCCTACTTATAAAGGGACTTTGGGGGAAAATGCATAATGGGGGCATTATTAAGTTGTTTCCTATGAGGTGTGTAATAAAAAACTCTTTCCTCCATCCAGCTTACTAAATCTTCAGTAGGTCTACTTTGAGAATGCTTTTGGGTAAAAAGTTTTGAGATTTGGGAAGCTCAGAGAGGACAAGGGGAAAATCAGCATATAGTTATTACATACTTTTTAAAGTATACATCTTGCTGAGTCTCTCTATGGACTTCCATACACATTAGGCTCCTAAGAGCCTATAATGTGAAGGTACCAGTAACCCTGAAGTCCTCTTTGTATCATGTAGATGTATTCTCCTTCCTTGGGAGAACAAGATTCAGCAAGGATCAGCTGGCTCACTTGGTTATGTCTGGAGGAGATAAACCCCTCCCAGCCTATCACATAAGCATCCTAACTCAAGGTTACTTTGAAGAGTTATTTTGTGCTGAGCATCTGCATGTGGCTAGGCAAGTTTGGAGAAACTGGAGAAGTTTGGTGAAACGGCTATGCATAAAGCATTGTAAGAAACTGGGGAGGAAGGGTGGGGTTTGGCAGGCTGAGCATGACATTATATGGGGAGAGGACCAGAGAAGAAAAGGAAGGCTGCTGTGGTGTGGGTCCAGCAGCATGCCAGAGAGACCTGCGCGGAGGGGCCCTGTTGAATAGAGAGAGGGTTTACGAGTGTGTATCACAGGCAGGGTGCAGGGTAAGACTTTCCTTGATCTCCTTTCCAAAAACTTAGTAAATTTTACATAACTGACTACTGTTTTTGGTTTGAGTGGATTATATGTCACACCGTCAGTGTTTATAAGTGACTTGAGAGTGACTGTAAGGACTATACAGAAAGCTTTGTGAGGGCACAATCGTAACAGTATTTATTCCAGAATTCCTTTTGCTTCTCAGATTGCAGAAAATTACTGCTCTTAATTCCCTACTTTTCAACTTATCCCTAAGACAATTTTTTTGCAGGAGGTCTGACCATCATCATCCCAGACTTTGCATCAGGGTAGTTTCAGAATCAGCATTCCTCTTCCTCCCACATCTACTACAATGCAGCTGGGAGGCAGCTAACAGAGCTGTGATACTGGAGTCCCTTTAGGCACAAGAGATGTGTGTGCTGGGACTCGTGTGCTCTCTAAGAGAGAAATGACGCTAAATATGTTTTGCCTGACCTGGAGTCTGCTGGCCATGTTCCTACGATATTTTCCCTAGCTTTCTCATACTCCAGATTCTCTCAAGAAGGAAGAAAGTAAACACTAATATGTGTTAAGCATTATGGAGCCAGCTACCATGCTAAACACTTAATATGAGTTAACCTCAGGCTCACATATTACCATAGGTATATACCAGGGAGACAATGGGCTAAGGACCCGTACCTGATTATGGGCCATTCAGACGTGTAGGCTGATTTGCCTGATTCTACAGCATGCCGGCCATAAAGACGTGTAGGCTTGAAGATTATTTGAGGCTTGAAGACTGATTTTGTTTAGAGTGAGTTTAAACTACCATCTTGATTTGGAGACATCTTGGAAGACCTAGTTCGAGTTTGTACCAGTCGCAGAGATTCAAGGGAGAGGGGCTATTATGTGTTAAGAACTTCCTAATTGACAAGTATAGACTACATACCTTAAATATCATCTTGAAATCTACTCCCAGGATTTTGACCAATTACCATGGTACCTGGTGAACAGGAAGAGTTTCACAGAGGAGAGCTAGCCTCTCTCCCTGAATTATTTGGAACCCCTCATTTTAGGTTGGGGAGGGATAATCTAGAACCTCTTTTGTTTCCTGAGGATCTTCTTGAGTCAGAAGAAATCAGCTTAAGTGATTTCTGACTGCAAGGAATTGTCTGAATCCAAAACCAAATGGGTTCAAATTCAAAGCATCCCAAAGCCATCAAGTTAGTAAATAGGTCACAGGAGGTCAGGACACACTCTGGCCCTCTGTGGCTGCTAATTTTATTAGCACCACTTAGAAAGGGAGAAATTGATACCCCAGCTTACATAATATCGTGGCTATGACTTCAGTGACTAACACTGTTTAGAAAGTAACTGAGATTTAGATTCAAGTCATATCTAGGAATGTTGAAAAATCTCATACTTTTCGAGAAAAGAAAAGATTATACAAGGGTTAAAAGGCCTGCGAGTGAGGGAATAGCATTAAAATATAGGTCACCGTCAGAACAAGGTGGACATTTACTTATGAGAAAACTAAAAGTATAAATACCTTTGTATTTCATTACCATTTGGGGCTAGTAGTGTTCAAAATAATTTTAATTCTTGAGGAGAAGGAACATCACGAAGCCAGGAGAAAAATAAAATATGATTTATTAAAATAATGACTTAATGAAAGGTTATTTGTTTTTATTTTAAAATCTTAAAGCACATAGTAGCACTACCTTGAGTAAATATTGCTATTAACCTTCAGTTGTAAAGTGATTTTCAGTAAAGAGAAGAGGCATAATGTGAAAGAAAATTTTCTAACACAAATAAGAATGTTTAGAGAGACCACATAAAAGGTGAGACTTCTTCACTGAAACTGGCCAAAGGAAGATGCAAGTTAAGAATTTACCCAAAATAGAGTAGGAACCCGTTTTATTAGAAGTAAAGCAAAATGAAGGCTTCAGCCACCCAAAGTCTCACACCAGTGATTTAACTGGAAAAGTCTTTCCTTATAAACAGGATTAATTCCAATTAATGGAAAATTCAAATTATGCTGATAAACCCTAACAAAACGCTATCATTCTATAGCATATTACTCGCACAGCACCTATCCTATAAGATGTTTTATGAAAGACAAAGCTTCATTAATTTTGCTAATTCTCCATTTTATAGATGAAGAAACTGAAGCATAAAGCATTTAGAAGACAAGCCACTGCAAGTTCCCAGAAAAGCTGAAGAAATTTTTTCCTTCTTAGTTCTTTGTTTGTGGTATTCCCCCAAGAAAAAAATAATTAAAAACAAGCCCCAAATAGCACAAAATGAAAAGAGGGAAGTTTTATAAGGGTCTATAGCAGAATCCGGATGAGATGTGGAATTGAAAGTGAGAAATAAATATTTACAAGTTCGGAAGTCTTAAATTCCCTTCTCTCTGGCCCTTCTATTAAGGTGGTGCCTCATCCAGAGGAAAAGCTTCTTGATACCAAGCGCTTGGGTTTGTTGCTCCTGATGTCCTCTTCTTTAGCACTTGGTAGACATTTAGCATCCTTGGAGCGAGCGGGGTTAATGCCATTGTGGACACAGTGTGACCTGGCAAAGTGGGTTCCTTTATGGAGGCCTGCCCTCAAGTTACAGCACCAGCTCAACCCCTGGCCTGCTGCACGGGAACTGAGATCTCAATGAGAAAAAGCCCATAACCCGGCAAGTAGGAGCGAAAGGCTGTCTGACCAACCAGCAGAGAAATATGCTTGCTAGATTCTCTATGAGCAACCCAGAAGCCATTGTTGAGCAAGAGAGAGAGAACAGAAAAAGCAAGCCCAAGAGACCTTTGTTGTTGCTACCTGCCTTCCTTCCAGAGGAGTTCCTGTAGTTCATTACCCAGCAGAGCCTAGGGCAGGAGAGGAGCCCCAAAAGATGTGGTTGGGGAGAAAGGAGTGGCCGGGTCACAGAGAGGGGACCTGCACTGCTCTCCATATTGAAGAGCTCAGATTTCATCCAGAAGGCATTTGGAAACTGATGAAGATTTTTAGCAGAGAAACGCCCTTGAGAACGATCACTCTGGCTGCAACATGGAAGTGGGCAAGAACTGCCTTGTTCATCATTGTAGCACAGTGTCCGAAGCAAAATCACTAAGTAGGTGCTCAATAAGTATCTGTTGACTGGATGAGTGAGTGAGTGAATGAGTGAAGGAATGATTTTAGTGGGGGAGAAAGAAGAGCCTGGCAAAGAGCTCACTTTATTGAAGGCTGCCAACAATATCTCAGTCATAAGACAAACGAGATTTCTTAATGTGTAGAGGTGGGTAACACTGTCTACTCATAGGATTGATTATGCCTTCTGGACACTTTCATTATAGTGAGGGAGGCAGAAACAAAGACAGGTAAACTATTAACAAATTGTGATCGGTATCATGAAAGAAACTAGGGGCGAAGATAGGGAAAAACAAAGACCTATTTTAGAAGATATGGTTGAGGAGAATCTCCCTGAGAATATGATATCTAAGCTGAGCTCCAAAGGAGGAGAAAGAACTAACTATGTCTGAGCTTTACAGGAAGAGAAATAGTTTATGCAAAGGCTCTGAGGCAGAAAAGAGCTCATTTTGTTCCAAAAATTGGAAGACCAGAGTGACTGGAGCTCACAGGCTGAGTGAGGAAGTAACAGAGGCAGGTCACTTGGAGCTGAGAGGTGAGGAGTTGACAGCTTCATCCAGCCACACTCCCTTCCCTGTTCCAATGAAGAATGACAGAAATCTAAGAGAAGTAGCAGAACCAACAAGCAGCTGGAAGTATGAGAGAATTTCAGACCAGGTTTATCCTAGGCCTTCCTCAAAGGGGTCACCACGGCCTAGAAACACTCCGAAGGGAGAGGAGCGTGAGTATTGAAGATAAAGACTTCAACCTAGTCAAGGAGATGCTTGGGAAGTCAGATTTCTGGGCAACTAGCCTTTCTCCCCAGGAAAAGTATCACTCATCTGCCTCATGGAAAGGGAGGATTTTTTGTTTTTTGTTTTTCTTTCAACATTATAGACCACTGCAAAGTAAAACTGACCAGGGGAAAAATGTGAAAGAAATAAACAAGGAGGGGAAAAAACTGCCAAGAAGGTTCAGAGCATAGGGAGGTCAGAAGCAGATTTGTAATGGGAGAATCGCCCTTTTTTTGCACTGGCTCAATGCTCCCCATCAACTTAATCCTGATGGAGACTGGACTGGCTGGGTGTGGGGTTAGGTGGCCCAGAGAAGAGAGTTTTTTTACCTCCTATCCTCCTTGAACTTGGTATATGTTATATTTTTCTCTTGAATGAAGGTACACCTGCATAGGAAGTTCCTCTTACAGTGGGGAGAATGTCCTTTTCTTTTATTCTCTTTGATAATTCCTCATTAAATTTCTTCAGATTTTGCCTGCAGCTCTGTAGTTCCATAACTTGTCTAGGAAGAAACATTTTGTAGCTGAAAGCAGATGGGTTCCCAGTAGGAGGAGGAGGAAGTGTGTATCCCCTATGAACTGGGAAAGTCTGTGAGATAAAGGACTGGTTGTGTCTTGGGTACCTCTGACTGCTGGGCGGAACCTCTCCTCCCTGGAGCTCCTTCACACTCAGCGTAATAAATATGGGGAAGATCCCAGACCCACCACTTACACTACATGATCTTGAGCAAGTTACTCAGCTGAGTCAAAAAATAACTTTTCTAGAAATCTGTGTTTTTCCAAGATTGGTCACCATTAATCAGTCATGAAATCAATTTATAGGCTTGGCAATCATTTTTTAAAAAGAAATAGAATAGAATAGAAAATACTGTAATAGAGTTCGTTGCATACGGTAGGGGTTAAATATTGCTCCATGACACTTGTTTCAGATACGTGTGTGTGTGTGTGTGTGTGTGTGTGTGTGTGTAGACCAGTAGGTGTTGACTGGTCACAATGTCAAATGCACTGCTTATTGTGAGTAGTGATCAGAGAAGTTTGGAAAATACTGATAACTTAGGTTCTAGCTCCCATTCTCACTCAGAAGTAGGAAAAAGTTAAAATTGTAATTCAACACTCTCAACATCTTTCGGTTTCAAATTGTCTATTTTGAGAGTTTTTATGTCCATTCTCTCCCTCCCCTTTTACTTCCTTCTTCTCTCACCCGAGTTCCTCCTCGCTTCCTTAGGTTGATCAGCCTGAGTCTCCGGGCTCGGTCATAATGATATTAGAGCTTCAAGGAGATAAACCAACCAACAATAAACCCCTAACTTACCAAGAGTGGGAAAGACCGCGGGAAATACTGTTTAAAATAATCTTCCACACTACACATATAACCTATCCGAGACTCAGTTTCTTTATCTGTTAAAAGTAGTGAAGATCAGATAAGCTTACTATTTAAATGCCTTCCATATTTTAGGTACCGCACAAATGTGAAGTCGTTCCTTCTTTGGGCTCTTACATTGCTCAAAGAATTTTCCTAAGCCAGCGCTTGCTCTCGGGGAACTTAGGCTGGGATCGGATGTGTGTGGTCCCTGGAGACAGCAAAATGAAAACAATTCAATACATCAATGGAGTGGAAGGTGTTTATATCATACTCAGGTCAAGTGCGTTTTATGGCCCGTGGCCAAGGGTCTAAGATACCTCAACTGATGAATCCCCCAGGAAACTAGTTCCAACATTCTCAGATTAAAAGCAAACAAGCCAATTTCCAATTACAACAGCATGGGCACAGGCAGGGCTACCCAACCCTCAGCAAAGTGGAGACTGGTAAAATGTCTGTTCCCGAGCCCTCTGCCTGCCTGCCCTGCTCCCTCATTCAGATCCTGGTGACAGTCCTCTCATTGAGCATGTGGTTGTTCTTACGCTCCTTTCACCACCCAACCGCCCAACCCCCGAGAAGATTCTGATAGCATGTAAAATAATTGACACTTTAACCAAAACCCATTCTCACTGAAGTGTTCCTGTGGAATTATATACATATATATATACACACACACACACATATATATATATATGTATACACAAATTTTTTTCCTAAAGAAATTTCCAACAGGATCAAGGGAACTGAAGGAACCTTAATTTAGCCCCTTATTGTGGCATGGCGGGCGGGTTGTGAGTGGGTTGGAAAGGGAAGAAGGCCCATAGTCTGGCCTGCCCACAGGGCATGTCCTCCCCGACTGAAGATCCTCTGACCTGGCCCTGAAGCAACTGAAATAGAGGAAAACGCCTCCACCCTCCCAGGACTGAAGCTTGCCCGCCCAGCAGGAACTGAAAGGCCTCAACTCCCCAAGGCATTGCCTCCTGATCTGACCCCACTTTACTGCTGTATTGCTCAGAGTTCTCCAGAGAAACAAAACTGATAGGATACATAAAAAGAGAGAGAGAGAGAGATTTATTTTAAAGAATTGGCTCACGTGATTATGGAGGCTGGCAAGTCCAAAATCTGTAGGGTGTGCCAGCAGGCTGGAGACCCAGGGAACAGCCAATGTTACAGTTGAAGGCTGTCTCCCAGCAGAATTCTTTCTCGCTCAGGGGAGTTCAGTCTTTTGTTCTGTTCAGGGCTTTAACCGATTGAATGAGGCCCACCTACATTATGGAGTAATGCAATCTGCTTTATTCAAAGTCCAGCAATTCAAACGTAAATCTCACCTAAAAACATCCTCACAGAAACATCAGAATAATGTTTGACCAAATATCTGGGCACCCTGTGGCCCAGCCAAGTTGACACATAAAATTAACCATCACAACTGCTATAGCCAGAGTGAGCCTTCCCCAACACATCAACTTTAACCCAACTGCTTTTCAACTTTGGCACTCTTTCAAAATTCCCAGATTCAAAATATTATATCTAGCACATTTTCAGTTATTCAGAGTTTAAAAATTGTTTATGGTTGTTTTTCCTTCTCCTTGTTTGACACACAGAAGCATGTACTGGGGGGTAAGACGATTTCCTACAGTTATTCTGAAATTTTTTTGTTTCGGGACCCTTTTATACCCTTAAAAATTAAGAATGTAAAAGAGTTGTTGTTTACGTGGGTCATATCTCTAGATCCTGTGCTTTCGAGAAATACATATATATCATATTAGAAATCAAAAATGAGACATTTAAAAGTATGTATATTTATGAATTTCTTTCAAAATAATAATGCTAACAAATATGTTAGCATAGATATACTCTTATGAAAAAAACTGTTTTCCAAAATAAAAATATTGGTAAGAAATGTGTCACTCTTTTACATTTTTGCAAATCTCTATATTGCCTAGCTTAATAGAATATGGTAAGATTCTCATATCTGTTTCTGCATTTAACCTGTTGTGCTATGTTGTTTTGGTTAAAGTTTATGAAGAGAACACAGCCTTACACAAATATGTAGCTGGAAAAGGGAAGATTTTCCCAGGACTCCTTGGACCACACTTAGAGAACCACTGGTTTCATAGAACCTCTACTTGTGAGTCTGAGGCCCCAGGTTCTGGTCTCTGCTCTACCAGTAACCAGCTGTGCAACCTTGGGTAAGTCTCTAAGCCATTCTTAACTGCAGCTTCATCATCTAAACAAGGAAAGGAATTAACATATTGTTGAACCCCTCAATGTGCCAGGCACATATCATTTAATTGAATCTTCATAACAACCTAGAATGTAAGCAGTTGTGTGGTGAGAAATGCTTAACAACCAGGGAGGAATTAGTCCAAGATGCTCACATGGATGTGACATATTGTAGAAGGAGACATGGAGCCCCGGAATGACATTCACCAGTTTAATCTACTGCCTGTGTGGACCAATGCACACCCTGATTACTTCTTTCCTGCAAAGAATGGTGAGGGAGGGGAAGAGATGCACAGAAAGGGAAGAACCAGATTTGAATTTGCATAGTGATGTAGGATGAACCGGCAGCGGAAGGGGAGGGGTTAGGGTTAGCTACCCACGAAGGTCAGGGGGTTAGAGTTAGCCTGCTAGCCAAGGGGAGCCCTGATGTGTAATATTTGCCAACTTATCTGGTATAAATACTTCCACCATGGCCAGCGTCAAGCCACCAACCTCATGTCGAACAAGGAGTTGGGAAGAGATGCACACGATTGTCTTTCAAGAGCCAGTGCCAATGTGAGACTCTGCTTTTTTGCAGCAGAAGGAAGAAACTGAGGCTCAAGAGATGAAAGGACTTAACTGAGAACATACAAGCACAAATACATCCCTGGGACGCTAAACAAAGTAAATTTCAGATTATATTTAATATAAACTCAGTCACATAAAAAATTAAAAAAAAATAAATCTATGTATAAATTAACAGTATGTAAATGATAGAAAAAGATCCAGAGAGCTATATACCAAACTATGCATACTGATTTATTTGAGGGAAAGGAATGAAACAGGAATGAAGATGATAAAGAATTTTTATGTTTTACTCTCTATATTTCTGTATTGTCTTAGTTTTTTTACAGTGAGCCTGTAATTATGCATTCCTTGTATAATCTAAAATAAAACATTTTTCCAAGAGACTTAGGGATATGATTAGATATTTAATTATATAACCTTAACATATATGCTTCAAAATTTTCAGTAGCAGGCTTCGGAGGAGGCTGGCAAGTGTCAGAGAAAGAGAAAGATTGCGAGACAGAGAGAGAAAGATGGAGAGAGAGAGAGAAAAAGACTGTGTATTGACGTAGTGCTTCCTCTGCCAGGTCCCTTAGCAATTCTCTTTTCGAATAATTTCTCTCCAGTGACTAAACTTGAAGCATTGAAATAAAATGTCTTGGATTCTCTGGCTAATTGGAAAAGCCAGTAGCTTTTTGAGTAGAATAATATTAAAAAGAACCTTGAATCCCATATATAAGCCAGGGCTCGGGTCTTACTTTGTCAATACTTACTGACCACTTAGCGCAATTGGCTAAATCTGGGGCCAGCACAGAGCAAGCTTCAACCTCCCATTCTCCAGTATATACTTGTGTGTGTGCGTGTGTGTGTGTGTGTGTGTGTGTGTGTGTGTGTATGCATGCACAAGCGTGTGCATGTGTTGGCGGGGGTGCTTTTGGTGACTTGGGCTAAGTAAGGAAGAACAGAAAGGCACCCTGCCAAGATAGTTTTCTCGCATGTTCCGCAAATTAGTTTAAATGTATCTGTAGTGGTTTGGTGGAAAAGGCAGGCCTGGGTTTGAATATGGGCTTTGTCATTTGCTAGTTTTGCTTCCTAAGGCAAATTTCTTAACCTCTCAGATGCCAAATTCCTCCATCATAAAACAGGGATTGTGTAAACCACAGGATTGTTGTAAAGACATGTATGTAAAGCACTCAGCCTAGAGCCTGGTACATGGTGACTGTGCAGTAAACAGTAGTTATAATTTGGACAGCAAGAAAGGGTAGCCAAAAAGACTTGAGGGGAACTCTCTGAATACATTTAAATAAGCTTCAACTTCATAAATAACTTTTAATTTAAGCGCCTACAGTTTAGATTCTCCCTCAGGTGTCAAAAGTTGGAGCTTACCACTTTCTGAAAATAGGGTGCTTATTCATAGGCATACCAGGAGCTGAGAGGTACAGAAAGGGATGTGGAAAGAAGCCAAAGGAAAACACTATTCTGTGGTGACAGAAGGAACCTACAATACGTGTTTCTCAGATGTATGCCTACGGGCAAGATGAGAGAGGAGAGCACGGGTGATGGCTCATCACCATTCCCCTTTAACTCGGAAAACAACCCCATTGGGCAGCCTAGGAAAGTTGGTCCCTGATGCCATCTTTCTAGAGCAAGAACATGGCATGTTAATGCCTACTGTGCCTCACCCATAAATAGCAATGATGCTACTGATAACAAATTAGATGAGGGAGGCCAGTCCTCCTCCGGATCTCTCAATTCAAATAGAGGGCATTGGCACTGAGAAGAACGGAATGTGTGAAAGTCAGAGCCAGGAGACAGCCTGGGGAGAGATTAGTTTCTGTCATCAGTCATCGCTGACACTGGGCATTTCTGAGATTGTTGTGATGATCAAGGAAAAAGCCTGAGAGGAGAAAATGAATCTTTTGGAAAGATGTGAGGTTGCTTAATCTGGAAGACAGAGGAGGAGTTTGAAGGAGGAGAATAAGACTGGAGGGATGGGAGAGAGAGATTACTGAGAGGATTCTGAGCTGACCGAAGAAAAGCGAGGAAGGAAAATGAGTTTGCAACAGTTGAGGTAACAGTTGAGGCAACTTGACACTGGTGAAGGTGGTGTGATGACAATGATTTCAAAGATTATAACATTAAACTACCCTTACAGCTAACAAATTACTTTCACATCCATCCTTTCACTTATTTCACTTCATAATGCCCTGGGGGTACATAAATTGTCAGAATTCACCAACTGAATTCATTTAAAAAGCTGTCAAATCAGAACTAGAGGAGGGGGGTCAAATACCAAGTTTCTGAACTATTTCAGATTCATCACAACTTTTTATTTATTTTTTTTATTTTTTATTTATTTTATATTTTTTGCTTATTGCAATAACATTGGTTTATAACATTGTATAAATTTCAGGTGAACATCATTATACTTCTATTTCTGCATAGATTACATCATGTTCACCACCCAAATACTAATTACAACCCATCACCACACACATGTGCTGAACTATCCCTTTCACCCTCCTCCCTCCCCCCTTCCCCTCTGGTAACCAGCAATCCAATCTCTGTCTCTATGTGTTTGTTTATTGTTGTTATTATCTACTACTTAATGAAGGAAGTCATACGGTGTTTGACCTTCTCCCCCTGACTTATTTCACTTTGCATAACACCCTCAATGTCCATCCATGTTGTCACAAATGGTTGGATTTCATCGTTTCTTATGGCTGAGTAGTATTCCATTGTGTATATATACCACAGCTTCTTTATCCATTCGTCCCTTGACGGGCACTTAGGTTGCTTCCAAGTCTTGGCTATTGTGAATAACGCTGCAATGAACACGGGGGTGCATGTATCTTTACGCATTGGTGTTTTCAAGTTCTTTGGATAAATACCCAACAGTGGAATAGCTGGATCATATGGTAGTTCTATCCTTGATTCTTTGAGGAATCTCCATACTGTTTTCCATAGTGGCTGCACCAGTTTGCACTCCCACCAGCAGTGTATGAGAGTTCCCTTCTCTCCACATCCTCTCCAACACATGTGGTTTCCTGTCTTGTTCATTACAGCCATTCTGACGGGCGTGAGGTGACATCTCATCGTAGTTTTGATTTGCATTTCCCTGATAGTTAATGATTTTGAACATCTTTTCATGTGTCTGTTGGCTATCTGTATATCTTCTTTGGAGAAACGTCTGTTCAGGTCTTTTGCCCATTTTTTAATTGGGTTGGTAGTTTTTTTTTTGTTGAGATGCATGAGTTCTTTATATATTTTGGAGATTAAGCCCTTATCAGATGTATGGTTTGCAAATATCTTCTCCCAATTGTTAGGTTGTCTTTTCGTTTTGTTGATGGTTTCCTTTGCTGTGCAGAAGCTTTTTAGTTTGATGTAGTGCCATTTGTTTATTTTTTCTATTGTTTCTCTTGCCCGGTCAGACATGGTGCTTGAAAATATGTTGCTAAGACCGATGTCGAAGAGCGTACTGCCTATGTTTTCTTCTAGAAGTTTCGTAGTTTCAGGTCTTACATTCAAGTCTTTAATCCATTTGGAGTTAATTTTTGTGTATGGTGTAAGGTAAGGGTCTACTTTCATTTTTTTGCATGTGGCTATCCAGTTTTCCCAACACCATTTGTTGAAGAGACTTTCTTTTCTCCATTGTATGTTCTTGGCTCCTTTGTCAAAGATTAGCTGTCCATAGATGTGTGGGTTTATTTCTGGGCTTTCGATTCTATTCCATTGATCTGTGTGTCTGTTTTTGTGCCAGTACCATGCTGTTTTGGTTACTTTAGCTTTATAGTATATTTTGAAATCAGGGAATGTGATACCTCCAGCTTTGTTCTTTTTTCTCAGGATTCCTTTAGCTATTCGGGATCTTTTGTTGTTCCAAATAAATTTTAGGATTCTTTGCTCTATTTCTGTGAAAAATGTTGTTGGAACTTTGATAGGGATTGCATTGAATCTATAGATTGCTTTAGGAAGTATGGACATCTTATCTATGTTAATTCTTCCAATATAAGATCACGGAATATCTTTCCATTTATTTGCGTTTTCTTCAATTTCTTTCAGCAATGTTTTATAGTTTTCGGTGTATAGATCTTTCACCTCTTTGGTTAAATTTATTCCTAGGTATTTTATTCTTTTTGTTGCAATTGTAAATGGGATTGTATTCTTAATTTCTCTTTCTGCTACTTCGTTGTTAGTGTATAGAAATGCAACTGATTTTTGTGTGTTGATTTTCTATCCTGCAACTTTACTGTATTCGTTTATTACTTCTAAAAGTTTTCTGGTGGATTCTTTAGGGTTTTCTGTATATAAAATCATGTCATCTGCAAATAGTGACAGTTTCACTTCTTCCTTTCCAATTTGGATCCCTTTTATTTCTTTTTCTTGCCTGATTGCTCTGGCTAGGACGTCCAGTACTATGTTAAATAGGAGTGGTGACAGTGGGCATCCTTGTCTGGTTCCTGTTCTTAGAGGGATAGTTTTCAGTCTTTCACCATTGAGGATGATATTAGCTGTGGGTTTCTCATATATGGCCTTTATTATGTTGAGGTACTTTCCTTCTATCCCCATTTTATTCAGAGTTTTTATCATAAATGATGCTTTCTCTGCATCTATTGAGATGATCATGTGATTTTTATTCTTCATTTTATTAAAGTGGTGTATTACGTTGATTGATTTGCGAATGTTGAACCATCCCTGCATACCTGGAATAAATCCCACTTGGTCATGGTGTATAATCTTTTTAACGTATTGTTGTATGCGATTTGCTGGTATTTTGTTGAGGATTTTTGCATCGATGTTCATCAGTGATATTGGCCTGTAATTTTGTTTTTTTTTTGTGTTGTCCTTGTCTGGTTTTGGTATCAGGGTAATGTCGGCTTCGTAGAATGAGTTAGGGAGCTTCCCCCCTCCTCAATTTTTTGGAACAGTTTGAGGAGGATAGGTATTAAGTCTTCTTTGAATGTTTGGTAGAATTCACCAGGGAAGCCGTCTGGTCCTGGATTTTTATTTTTGGGGAGGTTTTTGATTACTGTTTCGATCTCCTTACTGGTGATTTGTCTGTTCAAATTCTCTACTTCTTCTTGATCCAGTTTTGGAAGGTTGTATGATTCTAAGAATTTATCCATTTCTTCCAGATTGTTGAATTGGTTGACATATAGCTTTTCATAGTATTCTCTTATAATCTTTTGTATTTCTGAGGTGTCTGTTGTAATTTCTCCACTTTCATTTCTGATTTTACTTATTTGTGCCTTCTTTCTTTTTTTCTTGGTGAGTCTAGCTAAAGGTTTGTCAATTTTGTTTATCTTTTCAAAGAACCAGCTCTTGGTTTTATTAATTTTTTCTATTGATTTTTAAGTCTCTATTTCATTTATTTCTGCTCTAATTTTTATTATTGCCCTTCTTCTACTGATTTTGGGCTTTGTTTGTTCTTCTTTTTCCAGTTCCTTTAGGTGCATTGTTAGATTGTTTATTTGAGATTTTTCTTGTTTGTTGAGATAGGCCTGTATTGCTATAAACTTCCCTCTTAGAACTGCTTTTGCTGTATCCCATAAATTCTGGCATGTCGTATTTTCATTTTCATTTGTCTCCAGGTATTTTTTGATTTCTTCTTTGATTTCTTTGTTGACCCAGTCGTTGTTCAGTAGCATTTTGTTTAATCTCCACGTATTTGTGGCTTTTCTGATTTTCTTCCTATAGTTGATTTCTAGTTTCATACCGTTGTGGTCAGAAAAGATGCTTATTAAAAGAAGATTATTTCAATCTTCTTAAATTTCTGGAGACTTGTTTTGTGGCCTAATATGTGATCAATCCTGGAAAATGTTCCATGTGCGTTTGAAAAGAACGTGTATTCTTCGGTTTTTGGATGGAATGCTCTGTATATATCTACTAGGTCCATCTGTTCTAGTGTGTCATTTAAGGCTAATGTTTCCTTATTGATCTTCTGTTTGGATGATCTATCCATTGGTGTAAGTGGAGTGTTAAAGTCCCCTACTATTATTGTGTTACTGTCTATTTCTGTTTTTATGTCTGTTAATAATTGCTTTATATATTTAGGTGCACCTACATTGGGTGCATAGATATTTGCAAATGTTATATCCTCTTGTTGGATTGTTCCCTTGACCATTATGTAATGCCCTTCTTTGTCTCTTTTTACAGTTTTTGTTTTAAAGTCTATTTTGTCTGATATGAGTACTGCTACCCCAGCTTTCTTTTCATTGCCATTTGTGTGGAGTATCTTTTTCTATCCCTTCACTTTCAGTTTGTGAGTGTCTTTAGGTCTGAAATGTGTCTCTTGTATGCAGCATATATATGGGTCTTGTTGTTTTATCTAATCAGCCACCCTATGCCTTTTAATTGGAGCATTTAGTCCATTGACGTTTAAAGCAGCTATTGATAAGTATGTACTTACTGCCATTTTTTTAACTTTTTTTTTCTCAGTGTTTTAGTAGTCCGTCTGTGTTCCTTTCTCCTTCTATACAGAACTGATAGTCTCTTTAGTTTGACCTCTGTCTGAAAGCTCTACTCTTTAACTCCCCTCCTCCCTCATTTTATGTTTTTGATATCATATCTAACCTCTTTTTTGTGCATTTGTATCCATTACCCTCTTATCATGGAAATAGATAATTATTCCTATTTGTGGTCTTCTCTTTTCCCCTTAAATCAGTCTCTTTAACATTTCTTGTAGCAGTGCTTTCTTGGTGACAAACTCCTTTAACTTTTGCTTGTCTGGGAAATTTTTGATCTCTCCTTCCATTTTGAATGATAACATTGCTGGGTAGAGTATTCTTGGCACTTTAAATATATCATGCCACTCTCTTCTAGCCTGTAAGGTTTCTGCTGAGAAGTCAGCTGATAGCCTTATGGGATTTCCTCTGTACGTAACTTGTCTTTCTCTTGCGGCTTTTAGGATTCTCTCTTTACCTTTAATTCTGGACATTTTGATTATGATGTGTCTTGATGTGGGCCTCTTTGGGTTTATCTTGTTTGGGGCTCTCTGTGCTTCCTGTACCTGGATGTCTGTTTCCTTCCTTAGGTTAGGGAATTTTTCATCTATTATTTCTTGAAATAGATTCTCTGCCCCTTTGTCTCGCTCTTCTCCTTCCGGGACACCTATAACACGGATGTTAGTGTGCTTGATGTTGTCCCAGAGGTCCCTTAGACTGTCCTCACTCTTTTTAATTCTTTTCTCTTTTACCTGTTCAGCTTGGGTAATTTCTTCAAGTCTTTCGTCCAGCTCACAGATCCGTTCTTCTGTATCCTCTACTCTGCTTTTGAGTCCCTCTAGTGAATTTTTCATTTCCAGTATTGTATTCTTCATTTCTGATTGGTTCTTTTTCATATCTTCCATTTCTTTGTTGACATTCTCACTGAGTTCATCTATTCTTCTCCCCAGATCAGTGAGCATCCTTAACACTCTTAGTTTGAACTCTCTGTCAGGTAGGTTGCTCATTTCTGTTTCACTTAGTTCCTTTTCTGGGGTTTTGTCCTGTTCTCTTACTTGGAATGTATTCCTTTGCCTCCTCATTTTGCCTGTGCTTGTGTCTACATATTAGGTAGGTCAGCTACGTCTCCTGCTCTTGGATAGGTGACCTTATATAGGTGATGCCTTAGGAGGCCTGCAGTGTGCTTCCCTCAGTTCTCAATGTTCCAGGGGTGACCCCTATGTGGGCTACGTGTGCCCTTCTGTTGTGACCTGTTTGCTCTCTCTGTAGGTGCCCAGAGAGGCCGAGTTATGCTCCTGGCCAGCTGTTGTAATGCTCAGCTGCTTGTAGTTGTCGTGGGCCCTTCAGTCTCTTTATCAGGTGTGGCAAGCCCCAACACAGTTGGCTGCAAGTTCTAATACCACATTTGTGTTGCAGTATTTCTTTTAAGTGAGTAGGCCCCCAGCGTGGCAGGTTGTCAGGCTCAGGGGCTTACAATTGCTATAACCCTCCAGCCTTTAGGTCTCTTGTCAGCTCCCTGAGGATTGCCACTGGGTGGGGCTGGCCTCAGGCACAGGAGCACCCAATTGTTTCAGACTTTGGAAGGTGGGGCAAACCCCCATGTGGGTCTTTGAGAAGCACAAGTCTTCTGCAGCTGACAAGCCCTGCTGCCCACAGGTCCACACACACAGTCGACACAGTCCTGCCCCGTGTGCACGCCCCGACCTCCTGAAGTGGACCCAGTCTCTCCACAGTGGGAGCCCCACACACTCCATCACCGCCCCACACTCTCCACCCGCTCCTTGTGCACACCCTGCCCCTCTGAAGTGGGCTCAGTTGCCAGGCTGCAGAGAATCCAGTCACCAATCTATGCAGACCCACAAGTTACCTGAGGGCTTGTTGTTGGGTGGATCCAGTCTCTAGGGTGGGCTGCCTGCCCTGGCTGAGCTGGATTAAATCAGCGGTCTAGTGGGTTGGGCAGACCCTGGGCTAGCTGACCCCAGGGAGAACTCCAATGGCATCTGTGTCAGCATGCCCACACCAGGCCACAACAATGGCCACCACCAATGTCCCAGTCCCTGGAGAGGTCTCACCTCTCACCGAGATGCACTCAGAGCCTATCAGGTGAGTCTCTTTTCACCAAAGCATGGTGCACCTTTCTTTCTGGTGATTTTAGGATACTTTCTGAAACAGGTGAGTTTGCACATGGGCCCTTTAAGATCCAGTTTTAGTTTCTTTGTGAACCAGCTTTTCTGGGGGTATTCCCCAATGTTTCAGCAGCAGGCAAAGTCAGATATTATGCCACTTGTCTCAATTGTGCTGGGTCCACAAAATGCCCACAGCGGGGGCACTCCCTGGCTCAGGGCCCCGCTCCTCCAGGGAGGGCTGCGTACCTGTGGGCTGCTCCTGGGCAGCCGTGAAGCTCGCGGCTTGTGAAGGCGGCGTTTTTCCTCTCCAGAAGGGACTTTCTGCCTCTTCTACCTCAATTAGGATTGTCCTTCGTTGCAGGAGTTCCTCTTATCCAGTTTTCAGTTCTGTCTCAGGGGTACTTTTTCCACGAGTAGTTGTAAATTGGCTGTGTCCCCGGAAGGAGGTGAGTTCAGAGTCTGCTTACGCTGCCATCTTGACTCCTCTCCCATCACAACTTTAAATGTTGTATCTCAGGAAACTAAGATTTTGTTCTTAAAAAGAATAGGTAACTACATTGTTTTTCTATGACCTTGAATTAGCTATCACAAAAAGTGTTCCTTAACATCAGCCAGGTAGAACCTCCACATTCCAGATAGCAGTGGTGAAAATCCAACCCACTCAACAGCGGTCATCCAATTTCGGTGAACTGTCTCTGTACACTGGTCATTTTTCCCCCTCTACTAAACATTATTATAGAATACTTGAAAATCTGTATTAAAATAGTTGCTGTAAAAGCAGTCACAAAGGATTAAAATTAAAATGGCAAGGACAGTTGCTAGCAAAAGCATTGTAGAGTTGGCAAATATTACATTTAACTCCACATTTATTCTCTGAAGGAATTTAACACAATTTCTTCCATTCTAACCCCAAAATTAATTTCTGTATATTGTCCTTCAGATTTGGATTGGGAATGAAAAGGAGGAAACCGTTGAAAGTGTGAAGATTTTATATGAATTAATCAACCAAGATTTCAGACACTGGGGACTGAAGATTAAACTTTATAGTTTAGAAACCCAAGGACAGTACTTTTTCTCTTGAGTGTACCTCACATGAAAAAAATCTCTGCTGATATATATGTCTCATTTACAACATTCACGTGAGGAGGTAATCTTTATGACATCCGAATGAGAAGGTACAAAGAGGTTAAACAATTTATAGAAAAGTCAGGGAGGAGTTAAATTTAGAACAAGATGGCCCCAGTCCCAGCATTATCTTATTCTAGATGCAAAGATGATTTCGTCTCTCCATCCATTCGTGTTATATTGACATTGATGAGACATTTCAGCCTTAAAGACTCATAGGAAGAAAGTTGTTACTGTTTATGGGGTTTTGGTATTCAGAAAGAAAATTTGGAGGCTGTAGTCACTGCTGTGTTATTCCAGGAGTAATGGGGCTTCCACAGACCTATGACCATCTCTGTCCACGGTGACAGCCTGTTGAAGCTGTCAGTCACTGTTTGAAAGAATTCAGTCTGCAAGATAGGATACAAGTACAATGTTTGCATATGGGTTCATCTGCCTTGTCTCCCTCAGGCCCAGTCAGAAGTATTCCATGGGACTAAGACACATGCTTCACCGTGTGCTAAAGAGCTCACTTGGTAAGAGTTGCCTAGTCCAGATATCATAGAGTATCTGAGCCTTCTCCAGAGAGTAATCTGAAAAGAAATGTGTGAGCAAGTGACCCTGTAGGATCTGCCAGCCTTCATCGCTTTTAAGCACCAGTTGACCTATGAAACAGTCCAGAATACCACACGCTATGATTAGGCGTTGGGTTCCATATCCCGCAGAGTGGACAAACTTTTCATTTCTGACATACAAAATCAAGTTGGTGGACGTGATGCAAAAGGGATGCCAGGGGTAATGCGTGCTGTGCGAGACTTTCAGGTGCTTGAGGACGTGGTAATTTATTTTCCCGTACACCTCTCTAAGACTCCCATATTGCTTGGTCTGTGGTAGATATTCTTTTTATGTATTCCATCAACAATTATTACACCTCCTGTGTGGTTAACCAGGTTGAAAAAAAAGTATAAGATATGGTCTTTGCCAAAGACCTCACAGTGGAGCTGGGCTTACAAGAAATAGCCAAAAACATTTGCAAAGTATAATATTTACAAGGAAAATATGCATCTAAGGATTAAGAAAGGGTCAGCATGACTGTAGGACTGGAGACCTTGAAGAGAAGTGGCTTCCTCTGCTTTTTCAGAGCTTTCGAAATATTCTATTCCTTCATTTTTCCTATACATAGAAAACCTCAAATGAAACAAAATTTGTTAACGCTTAAAGACATTGAGAATGTCCTACTTCCAGGAGGATGGAGTAGACATACTTTTCCCTATTCCTCCCACTAAATACAATTAAAAACCCTGGACATTACATATAAAACAAACATAAGAAGACTCTGAAAGGCACAGAAAAGAAGGTGACTTAACAGGGACCTGAGGATCAGAGGCATGATGTGGTAGTGAGTCTCCCGGGTTTTCTTTTTGTTCATCTATCCCAGACTTGGAACTGAAAAAGCCAGAAACCCAGAAATGCCGACGGGCACAGAGAGAAAAATCTCCAACAACAGCCCGCTCTCTCTAACCAAAAGACAAGGAGAGGGGCAGCCAGGAGAGAGAGAACTCTCAGACAACGACTGCTCTACTTTCACGAAACACGAGAGAAAAACTGTGGGCCCACCCACACCTACACCAGCAAAAGCCAAGTGGGACCCCCGACTTCCACCCTCATGGGGCTGTAAGGAGGCACCCTATACTCTTGCTAGGGTGGTGTCATAGAAGGCTAAGTATGGAGCCAGGACTTTCATCTGCGCTGGCCAGTGACCGTGCGCTATGGTTTTGTAAGACATTCCCCTCTACCCTGGGGAAGAGATACACGGTACCCTATATTATTTCTTACCACTGCATATGAAGACACAATGATCTCAAAACAAAAAGCTTAACAAACAGTTAAAGGAATTGAGAGATTTTTGACACTTGGGGTGCCTCTATTGGGAGAGAAAACTTTATTCCTAGGGTAATCCAAAATAGTAATCTAAAAGTTATAGGTATGTATTAGTTTCCTGTGGCTGCTCTAACAAGTTACCACACACTTGGTAACTCAAAGCAACAGATACTTATTCTCTCACAGTTCTGGAGGCCAGAAGAATCGCTGGGTGGAAACCAGAGCGTCAACAGTTTCTGGTAACTGCTGGCGTTCCTTGGCTTGTGGCCATGTCACTCCAGTCTTCACACCTCTTTCTGCTTCATCGTCATGTGACCTTGACCTCTGTGTGTTCTTAATTCTCCCTCTGCCTCTCTCTTATAAAGACACTAGTGATAGCATTTAGGGCCTACCCGGTAATCCCGGTTAATCTCTCCTTCTCAAATTCCGTAACTTAATCACACCCGCAAGATCCTTTTTCCGAATAAGGTTACATTTACAGGTCTAGGAATTAGGACCAGATATCTTATCAAATATCTTAGTATCAGAATAAAATATTATTCTGCCTACCACAGTGTGCTAAGCAATCCGTTGTGTGAATGTGGTGTAATATATTTAACAAATCTACAATTTACAGAATACTCGGGGTGTTTTGTTTTTCTTTAAACATTCACAAGGGTATTTTTGCAGCAACAAATTCTTTTTGAGCATCTATTATGTGCCAGCTTCTCTTCTAGGCACTGGGGATAAAGTAGGGTACAAAACAGGCAAAAATCCCTCTGTCATGGTGTTTATATTCTAGAGAGGGAGGAGGGACATGGGCAATGAATGAAAGAGTAAAACATATAGAATGTTCCTTGATGGTAAGTGCCATGGAGAAAAATAAAGCCAGGAAGGAGGGTAGGAAGTATTAAGGAGCTGCATGTTGCAATTTTAAATACGATGGCCGGGGAAGATCTCATGGAAAGGGTGGCATCTGAGCAAAGACCTGAGTGGGATGGGCGCTCAGGCCCTATTTATGTGGCTCTGCAGTGTGGCAAAAAGCAACAGCACGGGCAAAGGCCTGAAGAACAGCAAGGAGTCAGGTGGCTGGAGCAGGGTGAGGGGGAGGTTGGCAGCCTCTGAGACGTATCTCTTAGAACCCTTCTCTACTTATTTTTAGATGGGATAAAAACAAGGATTATTAATTGGTGAATGTTCCCATTCTTTATCTCCCCCACAGTTTCCATCTCCATCCTCTGCTGGAAGAGAAGACACATTCTTGGTCTTCTTGGCCCAAAGGGAGAGAGAAGAGTTGACTGGGCTGGGGCAGGTCCAGTCCTTTAGGGCAGAGTTGTTGAGGAGCACATCTTCAAAGCACAGGGGCAGTGAATTGGGGGAAAGGATGAACATGGATCTAATGTATGATTCTGTGATCCATCTTTCCGTGGTGTCTGACACAAACAAGGAAAGGGAGCGAGTTATTTTGAAATGACTTTGAGCTGTGAATTTCCTTTGAATGACGTGGACTGTATATTCTAAGACACCATTTGGGAACTGAGCTTCAGGAGTCATGGCTTTTTCTCTACAAGCAAAATTGCTGGGCCAAAAGGAACACTTCAACTTTGCTACGCAATATCAGAGGCCCCCCGGACAGGTTATGTCATTGTGCACCCCCAGAAACTTGTCCCCACGAGCTCACCTACTGAGTATTAGCACTCTTGATTTTTGTCAATATGGGAAGAATGATTTCTCAACAGTATTTGAAAAATGTGCATCTTGGAAATGTGAGGGCAAATGTCTTTTCTTAAGTTTGTTGGCCATTTGTGTTGCCTCTTTGGGGAATTGTCTGTTCATGTCCTCTGCCCTCTTTTCTACTGGAATATGCATCTTTCCTTATTGAATTTGTTAGCATCATTTGTATTTTCAGGATACTTTGCTTTTGCCTGTAAAACACTGCAAGTAGGTTTCCCAGTGTATTGTCAAGGGTTCTTGGGTGCGTGCAACAGAAAGTGACTGGCTTGTTTCAGCAGAAAATGAACGCTTTCAAAGGATGCTTGGTAGATCTCAGAATCGTTGGACTAGTTAGGAAACTGGACTCTGAAAACAGAGCAGCACCAAGGGTGGGGGGCAGACAGCAGCCCAAACCACACTGAGGAACCGCCTGGTGAGGACCCTGACAATACTGACCCTGGACGCTGAAAGCCACTCTGGGCACCTCTGCCTCCACTGGCCCTGGAGACTTGCTACTGCTACCACCAAAATGGACCACGCTCTGTCCTTGATTCAGAGTCCCCAGCCAAAGTGTCTGGCGGCTGAGCCTCTGTCACAGCCTGCAGCCTAGTTGCCAGGCAGCTGAAAAGGTGAACATGGGGACTTTTCATCTCCTGTGCTGGGTCCTGTGTTTCATCTAGGGTCATACAGTGGAGAATTCCCCAAATATAAGAAGTCAGGCTAGGCAGACGGGGGTGCGGGGCGGGGTGGGGGTGGGGGGCGGAGAGAGAGATCCTTATCATCAGCTTGTTATTTAACTTTTAATTTTGTTTATAGTGCTCTTAGCTTTACAGAGAATTTAATTTTTTGGTGGGTATAATCTGAAAATATCTCCCTTTATGATTTCTGATCTTAACAACTCTGCTGTGACCTTCACCTCATCCATCTTCCCACACCCTCCCTGCTGAATCAAGCAGGCCTTCATTATTTTCTTTTTAAGGACGTTCTATGCCTCTACCAAGGGCTTTGCCAACTATCCTCTGAGTTTTTAGGCAGCTCTGATGTCCTGGGTCTTCCTCTCATATCAGAGATGTCCTTGACCCTGAGACGTGTGGTCCTGCTCTGGGGGCTAATTATCTTAGGTGGTGCCCCTATCACCTTCTAGGTTGGGAATCTATTGCCTCTCAAAAAGTTTAACATTCTGCCTTGTAGACGGGAATTTTTTTGACCTGTTCATCAAACATGTGTTTTCATGGCTAAGGAGTTCCCTAACTCGCATACTGCTTTAGGTATATTTTATTGCTCAGTTAGTTTCAAGTGGCCTAGCAAAACATCATGGGATACTTGACATTTCGGTATCTGAGGCATTAAATTGAAAAGCATGTACTGGGTCATTTTCATACGGTAAGCCTAAGTTCCTCTTTCCTACTCAGAAGGATACTGCACAGTCTTAAGGGCACCTTGGATACTTTGTACTGGTCTTTGCGGGGCTCAGTCATCTTCACTCTTTCGTCTACATGCTTAGAAGCCTGTCTACACATGTTGAAGAGACCAGTGACTCTAACAAGTGCCACTTCAGAGGACCTTCTGGGGTTTCTCTGCTCATTCAGTGTATCTTAAGAAAGCTCAAAGGCTGGATCCCTGTAATGGCCCCCTCCAGACTCAGCTGTGGAAGGAGGGGGAAGAATTAGTGGGTATGAAAATGCAGTGGCCACTCTCTTCCACAGCCAGGGCACTCCTTGCAGAGAGAAACCCCAGCATGGCACCATCAGGAACAGAGCTTGGGCCACTGTTGTCAGGACTATGCCTGGAGGAGCTAGAGCCCAGCTGTCGGACATCCAATGTAGGTGAGCAAGAGGCTTGGGGACCAAAGTCCTTGTGGGTGATGGAGGGAACCCTGCCAGAAAGGTAGCATCTGGAATGTTTGGATACAGGCATTAGGCAGCATCCCAAGGGATCCAGGGCAGAGAGGCCTAAAATTGGGTGAAAGGAGCAGAACTAGTGGCCTAGGGCTCAGGGGCAGGGGTCTAGTCCCTGGGGGTCTGTGGGGAGGACCCAAGGGCCAGACATTCATCACCACAGCACTCAGGCAGACAGAACAAATTGGAGACTTGATCTTTAGAATGGGAAAACAAGCTAGGGGCTGAGACAGAGGAATAAAAGAGAAGCTTGTTAGTGGGGAGTAGGTAAGTGCGCGGCCTGCACGGCCAGCCTGCCTGGATTCAAATCTCGGTTCTGTCACTCACTACCTATGTGACTTTGGTCAAGTTCCTTAGCCTCCGTGCCACAGTTTCCTCATCTGTCAAATGAGAATAATAATAATGCCTTCCTCATAGGGTTTTTGTGAGGAGTAAATGAATTGATATATGTAAGGTGCTTAGAACAGGGCTATCGCAGAGTAGATGTTAAAAAAGGTTAGTTATTATTAGTTAGTATGTTAGTTATTACTAGGACTGGCACAAATAATCAAAACAGAAGAAGCCACAATGTGGTCCTGATGTGGAATCACCAAAGTTATTCTTATTCTTCAATTTCCTCTGAATAAGGACAAGATTGGTCACAGGTATGGGGTGAGGCTAAGCTTACAGACGGGGGTCATGGGGTGGAAAAGAGCTGCAGAGGAAAGGAGCTGGGCAAATTCTTACAAGTGCAGTAGTTGGGGGACTAGCATTTTCTTTTTCGGCAAACTCTGACACGCTATCACTGTGCCCCATGGCCTATCCAGAATCTCTAGGCTCCCTGGGCCCATGCTAGGGATGTGAGTAGTGAGAGAGAAGAGTCTGGAAGACCCTCTGCTATCCAGGGCACGTTGCCGTAGACTGGCTCCCCTATACCTCCATGGTAAGCAGTGGCCCTGAGGAGGTCAGCACCGCTGGCCCCATGCCAGCCCTCTTCATGGGCCTGTGGGTCCCCAAAGTGAAGCTGGAGTCTGAGACATTAAATTAAAGACCCTATTTAACAAGTCAGGCCCTCATGGGTCCCTCCCATACACACGCAGACAAACAGGACTTGAAGAAACAGTTAGTTACAATAATAATAATGGCTACCATTGGTGGAGAGTTCAATCACGTGCCCAGAGACCGCGTGTGTCCCTGGGTGCTATTTATTCATCACCTCATTTCGTCCTCGTAACAACTGTCAGTCCCCTCACTCTTCCCGTTTTGCAGACGAGGACACAGGCCCAGGAGGGTCAAGCAGCTCGCTAAGGTCAAACGGCCAGCAAATGGCGGAGCCAGAATTCCAGCTCAAGTGGTTCAATATTCAAGCCTGAGCTTTTAACGAGAAGAAACGAAGAATGTTTTGGAGTTGCTATCTGAAAGGAAATACCACGTGTTTGACAGAAGCGAAATATGTGCTGTTTGCTCCCTTCCTTGGTGAGCTGACACCAACTTGAAACATCACTCCCCGCCACGGGCAGCATCTGTTTTGTTTCTCCGAGGCCCTTGATTCACTCTGTGGAGACTCTCTCTGGGAGAGGCCCAAGTTCCTTACAGCTTCTGGGATCACAAAACCCTTTTCAACAAGATCCCTCAGGCCCAGGCCCCTAAAAACTATGTAATAAATTTACCATCAAAACAATCTCACTTGGTCCCTCTGAGATCATTATGCTACAAACAAAGGTAACACGATATTCCAATAAATATTTCTCCTGTGAAGTCGTTAGGGTTTTCTCCCCCTCCATTAAACTGTATTCTTCAAATTTAATATAATTTCATAGTTCCCCTAAATCATCCACGGGTATCTATACAACGTTCAAGTGTTCCACATCCTGTCATTTGAATAAGAATGATCATTAAAGTTTAGGCTGACTCTAAAATGCAAAAGCATTTTACTGTTTTTATTATTAAAAATGCCGTAATGAAATATTTTAAAACCTTATGGCAATTATCTTTTCATTGCACAAACCTGCATTGTCAACTATGCCACATTAAAACGTTAAATCACTATTTTAATATCAAAGTACAGAAAGAGAGAGCGAGAAACTGCTAAAATGCATCTTCTGTGCACTGTTTCTCTGCAACATTCTAGCGCCCGTGGTCGGTCATGGTTGAGAGGTGCAGCGTTATACAGGAAACACCACAGATTTTGGAGGTGCCAGAGTTGAAATAATGAGGAGGTCTAGGGAACGTGTGCTGCTTCATCATTTTTTAAAATTGGCATAATTAGCTATTTTTCTGGGTTCCCAAACCCAAGCCTGCAGGACATCACAGAAAAGCAAGTGAAACTCAAACAGCTGGACTTGCAAAAATGAAGTCATTCACAGAAGCCATTCTGAAGATTGTGTGCTCTGCGCATCAGCGCATCAGCGCATCAGCGTTGTGGTCTCCCCTTGTCCTGCCGGGCCAGCTGTGTTGGGCGCTCATCACTCACTGGGGATGTAACAGTAGAACATTAGGGCAGCTCTTGTTGTCCTGGGACAAGTGCTAATGAGGAAGAGGTGTGGAGATGAGAGATACTACCATCAGCTCTTGCCTCTCAGTGAATCTTGCGTGGTTCTCACAGTATTATCTGTAAAAGCGAGCTGCATGTTTTGATCACACCGAATACAATCATTACACAGAGGACTTTATCCCATTAGATGATCAAAAAACAAAAAAGTACACTTTTAATAGATTTCATGCAGAACTAATTGTATATGACACTGATTACTTATAGGAAACTATCAGATGAGGGCCACACTGGGTCAATAACTCACTTTTAAGCCCTTGAAATCACATGGTCTTATTATCTATGCAGTTTTTAAAACTGAGCTTGTTATCATCAAAACTGAAAATCGTCTGAATAGTACCAACAGGTTATGTTATAAACAAATAGCACTATTAACTGGGACTTTCAGTCAGAAACTAGTTATCTGATGGGTGCTTAGTAAATACTTGACTAATTGAGTTGTCCTGGTGTTATTTACATCAATACATCAAATCTGCCTTGAGGGATGCTGCAAATTCAAAGCTTAAGCTAAAAGAAATTTCCTTTATTAAGATTGACTTATAGTGAAGAAGTAATTCCTTCTACTCCCCACCCTCACCCCAACACACACAAATATTAACCTCTTTGTTTAGTTTCTGGATATCTTGGGGATATGTGTACAAGATGTGTTCTGGATGAGGATATGTGTACAAGAATGTTATCAGGGTGTGCTTTGGAAAACGACACTTGTAAGTGGGTGAGGAAAGCAGGACTGAGCAGAAGGAGAAGTTGAACTGTGATGCAGTTGCAACAAGGCCTCAGCCCATCCCACTGGGAGTCTGAAGGTGGACGGCCCCTCAGAGAGGTCCCCAAAGTGAGGCAAGGGAGCTAGGACTTAGTACCTCTCATCAACCAGTCATTGGATGTGGGCCACCCCTGCGGAAAGAAACATAACTTTGGGCAAGACAGCTGGAGCAGGGCGATTCCTGGAGAGGGACTCAGCTAGGAGCCATCAACAGGTAACGCCCTAATAGCTGGGGGAGTAAGTGCCTTGGTCCTGAAGGTGGGATTTGGGTGGCACACCACAGAGCCTGCTACACTGGTTACGCCACAGATTCACAGCGTGGGAACTAAACCCAACCTCCTCTTAACAAGTTAAGTTTTCCTTCTGACTTTCCTCTCTTTGTTATCAGCATCACCATTTTTTGTTACCCAAGGTAGTAGAATAGAAATCTGAAGATTTCTAAAAATTGCCTTAGGCAATTTTTAACAGTCTGTCACATTTAATTTCCAGCATATTTATCCTTTTAAACAATTTTAAATAATTCACTACAAAGTGAAATCTGGCATAAGTCCTATCTGTCTTTTACTCCCTGAATTGCTGAAGAAGCCAAGACAACAGATTTCTAGGCAGTTTCTAGGGCCTGGGTTGGGGACTGGTGATATAACTAAGGAATGTTATTTTCTTCTTTTCTTCCTATTTTAGAGAAGAAAACTTGGGTTATTGGTTGGGCAAATAAATACTCAGCTATTCTCTGGAAGTCCAGCTCTGTTTATTAAGAATGCAAATGAACAACCTTAAAAAAGAATGTTGTTATTTTATGTAAAAAACAAAAAATTTTAACGTGAGCTAAATGTTTTCTGAGATTGAGATTTTTAAAAAATCTACCTAGTATAACTATGCTGTCGAAGACCTAGCTGCCACTCTAAACACTGTCCTCAAAGTACTCGCAGAGAAACACAGGGGATATTAAGTTATCATGTAATTAAATTAAATTATCACTTTGCAATCCCACCAATAAGGCTGAGATGGCACTTCTGTTATGCATCCTTGCTTGCAAATCCTTTTACTCTGGGATGAGAACTCCTTTCTGGCAGAGGCAGTTTCGGCTTAAAGGTGAAATTGTGGATTAGATGATTGTACAAGGATTCTTGCACCCAGAAGATTCTAAGGACCAAAATTAAAAACTCATTTGTTTTTAAGATTTATGATCTTTGGGTTTTTTTTTTTTTTCTGAGGAAGATTCACTTTGAGCTAACATCTGTGCCAATCTTCCTCTACTTTGTATGTAGGTCAGTGCCACAGCATGGCTTGATGAATGGTGTAGGTCCACACCTGGGATTCGAACCCACAAACCCAAGCCACCGAAGCAGAGTGTGCCAGACTTAACCACTACATCACGGAGCTGGTACCTGATCTTTGGTTTTTGAATAATTTAACTTGTCCAAAACATGGGTCTATATTGTACATATCGATGACTTCACATTCTAAATATAAAGCTTTTTGAAATCTTAAGAACACTTTTTGGTTGAGTAGTAATGTGGGATATTTTAATGTTAGGAACTTTTGGATATGCAAAGAAAATATCTATTTCTGAATGAATAGGCCAGAAACCAGTACTGATTGTTTAAAGCAAGAACTGTGGGGGCCACCAGAGTTTGTCATCTCCTCCACGCCTACTGTATGCACAGCACTTATGAGATACCATAATGATGATCACAGTGCAGAGAAAAAATGATCTCAGACTTCTAACAATATAAAAAGGAAAACACTTAGGGCCCAGTTTTCCTCTTTAAGCCCATGAGGTTTCTTAAGCAAGTCCCATTGGGTGCATGGAGACGACAAGGTTCCTCCAAGAACCACCCCTAAGGTCTCTGGGGCCACAAGGAGCCTGTGTAGCTGACACAGAGAGGTGCCCCTTTAGACGTCTGCTTGTGCCTGGACAGGAAAGGACACGTTCTCGTTGCGGGAACACCTTGACACGAATGAGCCTCTAAGAGAACCCTACAGAATGGTTTCATCCACCCTCTCCTTACCCTTTAACTCTCTCTGCCATCTATTTGGCGACCCAGGTGGCAGTGGATGGATGCATAGTGGCATCGTGTGTAGTGGCTCCACATAGTGGGCACATAGAGGCCTGCTGAGAGCCGTGTGGTGATGACAAGCCAACATCCTTAGACCCAACAGTCTTTACTCAGGAATGTCTTGAAGAAACCATCTAAACAAGGGGCTATTGAAAGGATGGCTTAAAGCAGAAATTCTCAAACTTTAGCCTGTTTCAGAATCAGCTGAAGGGTTTGTTAAAACACAGATTCCTAGGCTCCATCCCCAAAGTTTCTGATTTAGCGCATCTAACATAAAGCCTGAAATTTCGCGTTTCTAACAAATTTACAGGTGATGCTGATACTGCTGGTCTGGGCATCACACGTTGAGAGCCTATAGTGTAAAGAAAAGCGCCTCTGCTGTCCCCCTGTGAGGTCTTCAAATTCATTCAAGTTGCTGGGCCCGGAGGTGAGGATGGCTACCAGGTGGAGGTGAGTGAATGTCTTCAGGTAAATGGTTCTAATATCCTGAGATGAGCCAGCTGAGGTGGGAGATCTGAGATGGGAGCAGGGAGCGTGGAATAGGTCTCTACGAGGATCTTGGGAAATTTGACAAAGAGAGCCATTTACTCCTCTGCTTCTTTGCAAATGCTAAGGTGAAGTTGTATGTCTACACCTCATGTCAGAGATGCAGCTTGTTTTGTCTGCATGGAACAGCGTTCCTGCTCCCTTTGGGAACTCTTCTTACCCCACTCCAATCATATATTTCTGGTGGCCTTAGAAACAGAGCATTATTATGCTTCTGGGTCACAGGGGTAGGTGTGTGACCCTATTTCCTTGGCAAATATTCCTGTGGTACGTGGCTAAAGACTAGCCAATCAGAGTTCTTCCCGGGGAAATTTATGTTTTACTGGTGGGGAGAGTTCTCATTCATTTCTGGTCACAGAGCTGTAAGAATGTGTTCAAGAGCTGCAGTCAGCCATATCCTCCGCCATGTAGAATGTAGAAGAGAATGAAAAAGACAAAAGCTGAAGAGAAGAAGAGGAATGGAACCACGTCAGCAATAAGTCTCTGCTTCTAGTCACTGAGGGCTCGGAGCTATTTGGGTTCTGCAACCATTTCTGCAGTTCTGTGTTCTCTATCAGTATCTTTTTTTAACTTCCAATTCTCCCATCCCCCCACCCCATCCATGGTTTTTTCCCTTAAGTAGTTTTAGTTGGGCTTCTGTCACTTAAAAAGGAAAGAATCTGACTCGTATCCCTCTTTTTTTTATATATATATATATATATTTTTAAAGATTTTATTTATTTATTTTTTTCCCCCAAAGCCCCAGTAGATAGTTGTATGTCATAGCTGCACATCTTTCTAGTTGCTGCATGTGGGACACGGCCTCAGCATGGCCGGAGAAGCAGTCCGTCTCTGTGTGCCCGGGATCCGAACCCGGGCCGCCAGCAGCAGAGCACGCGCACTTAACCGCTAAGCCACGGGGCCGGCCCCGTATCCCTTTTATAATCAAATCCATCAAGGACAGAGGTGGACAAAAGAAGTCATGGAAGGTGTTGTTGGTGGGATGCTCATGACAGGGCCGTCAGGCTCCTGTCGCTTCAAGGAACAGAGCCTCACTCAGGTCGCCCTCAGAAAAAGTGCGAGGACACACGTGGTGAGACTAAAAGGCAAGTCACTAAAGAACGGAGTAGGTTTAGGGCTGGCTCCTCTCTTGGTTTTTCTCTCCTGGCCTCTCCTCCGTGTCATCTCTGCTCCTCAGTGTCTGCTGCATTTTCCACTTGCTCCTCTCTCATCAATACTCTCCCCATTTTCTAGTCCAAATCCCAGGAGGTCAGCTGGTTATCCTGCTGTTCCTATTGTGCAGAGCCCTTGGTTCTCAGCCACTTGTGGGTGACCAGCTAACCTCTCTGGATGAGGCACCATCCCTGGTCCTATCAGGGTCCCTCCTGAACAACAATAACAAAACTAGGGAATTTAGGATGAGGCAGACACTCTATTATGTCCATTGTAAGTGATGTGTGCTCCAGAACACCAGGAATGGAGAGTCATAGTACGAAACATCCCATAAATATTAAATAAAAACATTTGCACCAGAAAATCAAAAGTGCACCAGAGAGGTAGGTGTGGAGAAGAGACAGGACAAGGACTTGGGCCAGAGCCACTGCTTCAGGTCCTAGAAAAAGCAGCCATAGCAGGGGGGGCACTTTTCGGCTCAGAAACTCTCGGCCTGTCACAGTCACGGCAAAGCCACTGGCCTCTTCTTGGCTTGACTTCTACCAGTTGACTGGGGGAAAAGGGGGAAAGTCCCACATAGTCTACCCTTTCCACCATCTCTGAAAAAGACTGAGGGGTCACACAGGCCTAGAGGGGGGTCCTAGTAAGTGACTTGGGCAAGTTTCTTAGCTTCTGAAGTCTCAGTTTCCTCATCTAAAGGTGACATTTTCTGCTTTCATAGGGTTGTTGTGAAGAGCCAATAAGACAATGCCAGTGAACCACTTAGCCTAGCTCCAGGCACAGATAAGTGCTCTTTGAAGGCTAGTTATCATTGCTATATCATCATCATCATCATCATCATCATTTTCATCATGATACTTTCAAGGTGAGTGAGTGCAATATGACTCTAGGGATACATTTGTGAGCAAATCTTATCTCTCTACCTGTTTGCTGCAGGTCATTTTTCTAACAAACTAGTCATTTTTCTAACAAACATCTCCCATTTACAAATGCAATTAAAATCCAAATATATTTAAATTGTACAGCCATATGTCCAAAGTATACACTACTTTATACAATTTATAAGGTTTTTGTTTAAAGAAGGAAGGAAATGAGGACAGAGGGAAAGAAGGAGGGAGGGAGGGAAGGAAGGAAGGATGGAAGGAAGGAAGGAAGGATGGAAGGAAGGAAGGAAGGAAGGAGGGAAGGAAGGAAATCACTTGTAAAAGTTCTCTTCCACTTGCAAGATTTACTTCATTATAAAAGAGATTCCTATTTTTAATTGAGGTATCAATGCAACAACAATAAACAAAGCAACCAGAAAAAGATACCTAAAAATCATTTCATTCTGTAATACAGAATATCTGGGTATATTTACCTTAAGTAAAATCATTCATTTGGTCCAACATGCCCCTAGCATTATCAACAGTTAACTTGAAAAAGATATGAAAAGGTTGGGAGGATGTGGTTTAAATATAATCTACAATTTTAAAATTTAATTTTACATATTGCCATGCTGTTCCTTTATATATGCAGGAAAGAGAAGAGCAATATTCTTCAGACTTGAAAAAAATTAATCCATGTTTCTTGGCATGGACAACCAATGTTATATTTAAAATATACATGTATAATGTAAGACCCATTATCTAATGAAAATTATGAAATCTAACTTGTTTTCTTTGTAACTTATAATAACTGGAAGTTGATCAAAGAAAACTACTTCCACTTTTGTTACATTGTTACTGTTTTATGGACAAAATTTAAAATATATGACAAAAATCCAATATACAGTGATTGAAACATACAGTCTGACCTCACATTGCTCTGATAAATCTGTTCATTTTTGGCCATTTTCAGTGTTGCTATAGTGAACAGTGTTGACAACTGGATGGAAAAAGCTTATAAATGGAATTCTGATCATAGATAAAACTGAACATGAACTCTCTCCCCACATTTCTGCATGTTGGGAGGCCTGGTTTGTGCCACAGATGGCCATCTCCCAATAATACATAAAACATTCCGTATTGGAGCCTGGCACACGTTGTTGAATGCACAGGACGTTTGAAAAGAACAATAATTCAATTCATTTAATAATGACCTCACTGGGAACAAACACAGACACAGGATGACGCTGTTAGAAGAACAAAATCGTACTGGAGTTTTAAAAATGAAATTCTTAAAAAGCCGCCATGCTCTCTTGTCAAAATAGCACTTAAATGTATTCAGTGTTTAGCGACCAGGCAGGCTCACTGAGTTTATTTTAGTCTCTTGAATTTTACTGCAGTGTCTCCGTGCCATGATTTCTCAGTTTTCAGGCTGGTAGCTTTCCTGGGAAGGTCAGTGATGCCCACTGAACCCTCTATTGGCTTATTGGCTTATTGGCTGAGCTCATTGATGAAGAAGCCTTGAGTTCATCATTTTTTCTTCTCTAACAGCTGAGATGGCAGTCCACGAAGAATGACTGCAGAAAGTTTCAGAAGGACACATGGGAATCATTTTACCAGACCAATAAAATCAGCTATTTCTGTAAGTAAAAGTTATTATAACCTCAACCATCAAGGCCATATTTCTCTAGAATAATTTTTAGGTTTAGGGCTAATTGTATTTCTAGCTTATAATGCTTACAACCTGGGATTCCGTGCATTGGCAGAAATGAACAAACTCAGCTAGGAGAAATCAGAATCCGGAGGGACCCCCGTCTAGCATCTAGATCCCTGCTAACAAGATAGCGTCATGTTTCGACACCTCTGATGTACACGAGATCAGCCAGACCATTCCAGAGTTTTTAGCCATGATGTTCATTTCTATAATTTAAAGCTAAGCCAAGTGCTGTTGAAATTAGGCCCTTTATTGTCATAGTTTTAGCTATTAATACCATGTTCTCTTTTGTCATCCACACTTACTGTAAAAGCAAACTTAATAAATGGCAGAGGCTTTAAATATGTTTTTGCTTAATACATTTTATTAAAAAGATCTTTACCTTTTAGGATCCAAATCATAAACTTGCAGAATAGAGGAGTTAAAAAAAAAGAGAATGAAGATATAATATATGCAAATCACTGTTGTTTTAACATTGGAGAACAGGGAGAAAATTTGTGTAGGAATTTTGTCAACAATTGGTTTATAGTTTAATTATTTTATTCTTTATTCTTTTTTTTTTTTTTTTCATCTCAATCTATACTAGTAGGCTTGAAAAAACGAAATCTACTTCCCTACAGAGTAGTGCTTTTATGCTTGGGAAACACATTTCTTTATAGGAACTAACCCATTAGCTTATTTCTGCACTGGCCTCATCAATATCAGCTGGAATACCCTGTAATAGTGGCAATTTATTAACCTCTGAGGTAAAAGCAGGAGAGAGAACACTCATGCTATTTTCCCATGAAGATGGTGGTTAGGGGAAGGGGTGTTTGGGGATGCAGTGGGATGGGGGGAAGGAGAGGGAGCTAAAGAAGCAGAGTGCATTTGCCACGACACGTATCTAAGTTTTTAAAGATTAAAGAGGTATCCATAATCCAAACAAGATCCCTTATTCCTTCTTCTCCTTCCCCTCCCTCCTTTCACTGATACTTCTCCCAGAAGTCATAGTCCTCGCCTCTAAAAGAACTTACTGTCTGAAGGAGAGAAAACACAGAAAGTAAATAAATAATTAGAAAAGACAGTAGGTAATTTAGGGACCATGTCGACGTTATAGGAGTTCAGGAAATGGAGATGGGGAAAGGCTTCTGGAAGGAATCGCAAGGCAATTGCAGATGCTGCTCCTGTGATACGTGATAGGTTGTATCTCATTCTCTGTGAGGCTGAGGGGGGATTTCCCTTCCTCTCACTACCCAGGGGGCTACTTTCTCTTCTCATCTCCCAAGAGGCAGGAGAACCTTCTGCAGCTCTGCCTACCATCTCAGTTTACCTGGAACCTTCCTGAGGGCCAGCTGGGCTTGCAGAGACTGAGCAGGATGCTAAGAGTCCTGTAGTAATTTCCTCTTAAGGGAAGAGGAGGGCGGTGGGGAAAGCCCCACTCCTCTCTGGGCTTAGGCGCTTGGAAAGGGGGAGCAGGAGGGAGGAATAGTCCATCCAATGCTGCTGATAATGACAATAGTAACATTTACACAGCGCCTACTGTGCAGGGAGCTGTTCAAAGCAATTTACGAGGGCTATTAACACGGGTGATCCTCACAACAACCCTAGGAGGAAGTACTATTAATATCCCCATTTTACAGATGAGGCACAGAAAAGCTAATTAACTTGCCTAAGATCACACAGCTACTTGATTGGCAGAGTTGGGACTTGAGCCCAGGCACAGACGAACTCCAGCACCTCTGCTCTTGTGTGGTTCACCCCTCAGGCTGCACATTTGAATCACTTGGAGAGCTGTTAAGCAATATTGATACCTGGGCCTCAATCCCAGAGATACTGATTTAATTGATCTGTAGTGGGGCTGGGGCAGCAGTACTTTTTAAATTTCCCCAGGTGATTCTAATGTGCAGCCAGGCTTGCCAGCCACACGATTCTGCCTCTCACTATCCTGTCACCTCGTTGTCTCAGCACCTCTGCTGTCTTCCCTGTTACTCGGACTACTCTGCCCTGGTGGTAGCCCTTTCCACTCTCCTTTTCCCTTCCCACACAAAATGGCCCTTGTGGTGGGTTTAAAACATGTCCACAAATTCTACCACTCCTCTCTTCACAAGATGGTGCCTAACTCTGCTCCTCTTGAGTGCGGGCCGGACATAGTAGCTCTCTTCTAATGAGTGAATTTGGTGGAAGTGATGGTCTCTGACTTCCAAGACCGGGTCATAAAAGACATTGCACTTCCTCCTGTCCTCCCTCGTGACCTGTGGATTGCTGGCTCTGGGGGAAGCTAGCTGCTGTGTCATAAGATCACTCAAACAGCCCTGTGGAGAGGACCTTGTGGCAAGGAACTGTGGACTCCTGCCAACCGTCAACTACGGACTGAGGCCTTCCAGCAAATAACCATTGAGTGAACCAAATCAGGGGTGAAACTTCCAGCCCCAGTCAATCCTCAGAATGACTACAGCCCCCGTGACATCTTGACTGCTTCATCATGAGAAACCCTGAGCCGGACCCATCCTGCTAAGCTGCTCCCACATTCCTGACGCTCAGAAACCGTGAGATAATAAATATTCATTGTTCTACGCTGATAAGTTGTGGGGTAGTTTGTTATGTAGCAATAAATAACTAATACAGCCATCTTCACCCTCACCCCACCCCCAGGTCCCTCCACATTGACTTGGAGCTGGGAAGTTGCCAGGGCTGCAATAGAAAAGTGTTCTGACCTCCCAAGGTGGAATTCTGAATGTATTTACCATAGAAACATAGCTCCATGCATATTTATATATGTACATATATGTATGTAAATGCATAGGAAAAGTCTGGAAGAAACAAGCCATACTGTTAATAGTGGGTAGAGCCAGAGCTAGGAGAGGGAGTGGGATCAGGGGTGGTGGAGGAAGCCAAGGGGAATTTTCCTTCCTGCTCTGTAGACTACTGTGTTGTTTGGGTATTTCACTCTGAGAATGTATATATGCATCACCCGGGTGATTAAACATATTTTTTTTTTCCTACATAAAAGCTAGGGAAGTAAAAAAAAGAAACGTAATCATACCTGAGACTGGGTTCTGTTGGAAGTAGAGTATTAGGAACACAGTTCTACAAGTACATTGTGGATACAATAGTATTTTGTAGCCTGTCCTGATGGCCTTACCACCAAGTGGAACACTGAACTGTAGGCACTGTGGTGAAGAAGAATTAAAGAACAACGGGCCTTGGAGCCTCAACCTCTCGTGTGTTTGATTCCTGGCTCTGACACTTAACAGCTTTGTGAGTCATGCAACTGTTCTGAGCTTGTTTCGTCATCTGTAAAGTCGAGATAATGATATGAGAATTAAAGAAGCTAAATATCTAAGGGGCCTCAGACAGTGAATGGTCCAGAGGGAGCACTCCTTAAATGGTAGCTGTCATCCTATGGAAAAATATGTTCCTAGTTCCAAACACATTCATTTTGGGATTATTACATGTAAACAAATTGAGGGCTCCATGAGTTCTGTTTTTGTCGATGCATTTTTTTTTTAGGGGGACGGAAAAGGTTCATTACACAAAGTAGACTTTCAAGACCCATTTACTGCGTGAATATTGCAAACATTGCAGTGGTCAAATGTCTGTTTTCTATTTAAAGTGATAAAGACCTGAACAACTCGTAATCCACAGTCACAAGGGAGAAACTGGGGGCAGTGGTGATGGGCATATAACCCCAAAGAGTAAAGCAGTGCTAGATCTGAATTCTACTGGACGTTAGCCCCGGAGAGAGTTGGCCTATCCCATCCAGTACACGCATGTTAGAGGTCACACTCCAGGAGCCTATAGACCCGTTGAATGTCAGGAATGGGGTTTTGTTCCACCCACATATTGTTTTTGAAAAACGTTTGAATTTCTTGCCCACATTTAAACTTGGAAGATTTCACATAAAAATACAATTTCAGGTTGCTTTTAAAAGACTGATATATCTGGTTCTCTTGGGCCAGTTGGCTAGACTGAGTCACAGATTTCCCCTTTAATCAGGACAAGGGTCTCCACGAGGCCGCAATTCCCACCCGTACAGGCCTGCGTTCCTCAGGGTTATGTCCATGCCCCTGTAGACACTGAGTCTGCACCTCTGACGCTGTGGGTGTTTACTCCAGTGCAAGAAGAGTGTTACTGAGATAGGGTGATCACATGCTTCTATAATTATAAAAACTGCCTGAGCACGCCTGCAATGCAGAGATCCCAGAAATGGAGGTCGTCTCTCTCTGTTTACTTTTTAATGAACCAAAGAAAAGGAATGTGGAGCTCTCTAAAATGTTTCTATGAGGAAATGAAGCGCTGCTATTTATAATCTATTACATTTCTACAATGAGCTAATATTTATCAGGAGGACCTCCGGTCTCGCAATGTTCTAAAGTTGCATGTCGTCACAGCCAATCTATTTGTGTCATCTTTTCCATTTGACTGAGTAGGCTGGGATTCTTTCCCTCTACACATGCTCAAATCCTACAAATGGAAGAAAGAGCTGAACTATGACCCTTGCCTTTGGTATATATGGAGAGATACTTATCAACTTTGGTGGTATTGAGTTCATTTTTAATATCATGGAGTCACTTGGGAATCAATACCTGTCCAATACTTGTCTAATAAATGTTCCTGTCTGACCATTAGTAAAAACAAATGAAAAATCAGTCCTATTTCCTTAACTCTGCATGAAGTTGTCTCCATGGCAAAATTTTCCCTATAATGAACAAAAGCAAAATATGAATTTGTGGTAAAAAGAATCTTTCATTTGCTAGTTATTTTTTCAGCCTAGATCATTTCCTCCCAAAATTTTATTAAGAAAACTTTCAAATATACAGAAAAGTTGGAAGAATGGCATAGTGAACACCCATACATTTACCATCTAGATTACAATTTACATTTGTTATATTTACTTTATCATGTATCCATTCATTCTTCTATCAGTCTATCAATTCACCTTCATTTTTTGATACATTTCAAATAAAGTTGCAGACATCAGTACATTTCATTCTCAAACACTTCAAGATGCATATCATTAGTTCAATTTTTTTATGTTTTTAAAAATTTGTTTAGTGTGGTAAAATATGCATTACATAAAATTTATCATTTGAACCATTTGTAGGTATATAGTTCTATAGCATTAAGTACATTCATATTGTAACCATCACCACCATCCATCTCCAGAACAGTTCATTTTCCCCAGCTGAAACTCTGTACTCATTAGACACTAAATTCCCACTTTCCCCTCCCTCCAACCCCTGGCAACCACCATTCTACTTTCTGTCTCTGTGAATTTGACTACTCAAGGTACCCATATAAGTAGAATCCTACAATATTTGACCTTTTGTGACTGGCTTATTTCACTTAGCATAATGTCTTCATGGTTCATCCACATTGTAGCATGTGTCAGAATTTCCTTTCTTTTTCAGACTGAATAATATTCCATTTTACCTACGTAGCACATTTTGTTTATCTGTTCATCCATTGATGGACATTTGGGCTGCTTCCACCTTTCACCTGTTGTGAATAATGCTGCTATGAACATGAGTGTACAAATATCTGTTCAAGTCCCTGCTTTTACTTCTTTTGGGTATATTCCCAGAAGTGGAATTGTTGGGTCATATGGTAATTCTATGTTTAATTTTTTGAGAGCTCTATGGTTTATTTTTTATGTAAAATTTACACACAGTGAAATGCACACATCTTAATCTACCATTTGATGGGTTGTGACAAATGCATACTCTAGGGGATATTTTTTGTTTCTTTTTTAGGTCCTCAGTATAGGTAAGAATTTTTCAATTAGAATACTGACACGTTCTGTGACCAAAATCCTGATGGAAAGAATGTGGGCTGGGATGACACCAGGCACCCAGTTTCAGGATCTACTGACCTTATCTATTCACATATTTTGAAATCTGTAAAGCGTCTTGCAGTCCTGAAATCAGGAATTTACAAAAATAATCTCCATCTTCCACTACTGACTATAAATGCTTTACCTTGTTTAAGCAAGGACTACAATAGTTTCAAAGAGGATGTTTTACACAGAAGAATGCACGTTGAGCTCAAGTTTTTAGCTCCCACCCATTACTAGGAATGAGATGATCTCCCCTGCATCTATCATGCAGATTTTCCAGAGTCTATAATGAGGCTCTTCCTAAAGATTCTAAGCAGGCAGTGAGCAAAGTTTATCTTGCAGATCAAGAATTTATATTATTGAAAATGAAAACAGCAATGTATAGAGCATATTTTTGCAATCAGATTAGCAAAAAGTGATAATAGTCTCATTGCGAAGGGTGTGGAGAAACAGGCATTCTCAGATACTGTAGGTGGCATTAAATAGTAGGACAAGTTGCTAATGCCTGTTAACATGTCTAATATACCTTTTTCCAACCCCAGGAATTTCACTTCTAGGAATTTTTCTTACAGAGATGCTTGTACAAGTGCACCAAGATATATTTGTGAACTGTTGTTCATTGCCACATGGCTTGTAGTAGCAAAAAACTGGAAACAATCCAAACATCAGTCAGTAGGTAAATGCTAAAAATAAATCCTGATATGCCCACAGTTAACTGGGATAACTTGCTTTACCAGCTTGGACACAAATAAGGTTACATCTTTTTTATTTTTTCAAATTACATTAGGCCCAAACATCTATGTGCCGGATTAGTGCCAGAGGAAGTCCACTGCCTGTCTCTTTTCCTAAAGCCTCTTCCCTCCCCTGAATTATCCAACCACCCTGGGGCTCTACTCCCTGCAAAGTGGCCAGTCCTGCTTCTAAATGCCTCGTGGAGAGAGAACTAGGGAATCTGATTAGTCTATTAGGAACCTTATTTTCAGCATCTGTTGCTTCTGTGTGCCGTAACATGACTGTTGAAAGCTGCAAAAGTAAGAAATGGGGTCTAGCATTGTAAAATAAAGAATGAAAAAGAGGTTTGATTGAGACTTTGGTTTTTTTTTGTGTGTGTGAGGAAGATCGGCCCTGAGCTAATATCTGCCAATCCTCCTCTTTTTGCTGAGGAAGACTGACCCTGGGCTAACATCCATGCCCATCTTCCTCTACTTTATATGGGATGCCACCACAGCATGGCTTGACAAGTGGTGCATCGGTGCGCGCCCGGGATCCAAACCGGCGAACCCTGGGCCACCGCAGCGGAGCGCATGCACTTAACCGCTGCGCCACCGGGCCGGCCCCCAGACTTTGTTTTGAAAAAATAAAAGTAATGATTATCTTATCTCTAAATATGATTTATCTTTGAAGATACACATATAACAACTCTAATAGCAACAACCCTCTAATTTTTAGAATAAACAAAGGATGAATCACTTGTTGATTTGGTGAGGGGGATAATTTTTCTAACAGAATTATTTGATAGCAAATTTTGATACCCTACACTTCACACTGACTTTTATAGCAGAACCATACAAAGGTCTTTTTGAAAAAAGAGGGGAGGGCTTCATCAATTTTCCTGAGAGCCTCTCTTAATCCTTTGATATTCAAATAATTCTCCTTTTGAAGAATTTATCCTCTTATCATCCTCGTTGTTTTTCTCATCTTTAATTGTTAACTGGTCTAACATCGCCAGATACTCATTTGCCTGTGGAACAGTTCTCCAAAATCACTTTTAGTGACTTCATAAATCCCTCATCTTTTGCAAGATTAGCAATTTTACATGGCAACTGAAATGCATTTTATTTACTTTGTATTGTCAGATGTTTATAACATCTACAATCAGCAAAATTGACTGGCTGAGTGGGGATAGATGCTGGTATTAAGTGGGGAGGGCAACTTGAGTGGACACTAATTTAGTAAGTGGTCAGTTCCTTAACGGCTATTTTCCTGTTATGACCAATTTCTGCTTCCCTACACAACTTAGCAACTACGGGGATTCAAATAATGATAATGAACAGCTGGCTAACATGAAACTTCTGTACTATGCAGCACTAAGAAGGAACGAGGTGTGCGTTCACTTGGAAAAACGTTCACAATGCATTGTTAAGTGATAAAAGCAAGTTCCCAAAGACTATGAATAGTATAACCATGTTTCTATGAAATAGTAATAAATGTTAGTATCAAAAATATAAATGCATCAAAAATATAAATAAAACAATCTGGAAGAGTATATTCCAAACTATTAGCAGTCATTTCTGATAGGTGTGTGGGGAATAGAGAAAGCCCATCTTGCTGGCCTTTGTTTTTTTTTTTTTTGTAAGGAAGATCAGCCCTGAGCTAACATCCACCCTAATCCTCCTCTTTTTGCTGAGGAAGACCGGCTCTGAGCTAACATCGATTGCCAATCCTCCTACTTTTTTTTTTTCCCCAAAGCCCCAGTGATAGTTGTATGTCATAGCTGCACATCCTTCTAGTTGCTGTATGTGGGACGCGGCCTCAGCACGGCTGGAGAAGCAGTGCGTCGGTGAGCGCCCAGGATCCGAACCCCAGGCCGCCAGCAGTGGAGCGTGCACACTTAACCGATAAGCCACGGGGCTGGCCCTTGGTAGCCTTATTTTTAATGAGTATTTATTACATTTCCAAATATGATAAAAGCCAATTAAAAATATTTTTAACTAGTATAGCTGAGAAAAGGACAGAGGAAAAAAAAAAAAAAAGAAAGAAACAGGCTGTCACTACATTAGTGTCCAAACAGAGTACTCCTAGAAAGAGCTTTTATAGGCTCGTTTTGAAGGCGCATAACAGGATTCTTCAATATGAACTGTTTTGTTATAAACACCCCAGAGCTCTTTCTCAAACTAATCAAGCCACAAACACTTGCTGAGAATCTTATTTTCAAGGTACTGTATTGCACTTAGTGCTTAGAGGAATACAAGGATCTATAAGATGCTAGAGCTTTTCTTCAAAAAGCCAACAGTCTAGCTGAGAAGATGATAAGCTCCTCCGTGAAGAAGGCAGGCAACACCACCTAGTCGTCAGTGGCCGAGGTCTGAGCGAGATGGTACACCTGTGTGAAGGTGGACAGATTGACTAGCTGATTTCTCCGAGTCTTTGCCCCCGTTTAGGATCCTCTGGGTCAAGCATTAGATGAAGAGTCAGCGCTGAGCATAAGTTATTAACGTTCAGAGAAAAATGCAACCCTTTATCCTCTATGGGAGGGGAAATTCACAGATTGGTCCAAAGGCCAGTGGGAGCTCCATCCAGATCTTCTGAGAGCCTCATGGGGTCTCGGATGGGGATACAATGAAGTAAGATGGTGAACACTGACGTATGTATTTTTTTAACTTCTGCCTCATTTTATGAATAAGAACCTGAGACTGACTCAAGGTTACACCGCTGCTAAGGACAGAACCAGGATGGGAAACCAGCCCTTGTGATTCTAGAGTCTAGAGCCCTTGTGACTCCCCGCACTCTTAATTTTCATGACCCAGTCTTTCCTCATTGCAGAATACAGGCTAATTGTCACCTGGTACGTGTGGAAGGAAGAGATGGTCAGCAGGGCACCAATCAATGTATATATTTACCGTGAAGCTTACCCCAGGAGAAACGAGGAAACTAGCTGTGTGAATGGAATTTGGAGAAAGGCAATACCTTCTTGCAAACGACAGCAAGATCATGAAATCTCTATAGTCTTCCTGGATAAGAGGTTGCCAGGATTTCTGTAGACTTGGTCTTCCTTTCTGCTCCTGGAAATAATTTCTTTAGGGCAGAGTTGACACACATTAACAGAGTAACACTTTCTTTCTGCTTATGTTCTGCCCAAGCAGTGGATGTTCAGAGGTGCTTTGGGTTCTGAATTCAGCTGCAAGAAAAATCACTTTTTAAAAAGTTGCTGTTGAGATACTTCAATTTCGGACATACTTTGTATGGCATATTCAATATCTAGGATAAAGGTGCTTTTTATGTGTTATATAGCACAATCTATAGTGATAATGCAGTGTGCCATAACATTTATCACTTAATTGTACCAACTTGTTCTTTAGAGCGCTCTGAAATACAAAGAAAGTATTACTGAACTATCATTAGACTTTAGCTTGGATTTATGACCTATTCCAGAAGAGTTAAAAACTTTCAAAAAGTGTACATTTTTTTAAAAGAAAAAGATAATTTGATCTTTTAGACAAAGTTTATAGGTATTAGCTTGCAAAATAGTATCGTAGAAGAAACAAATATAGAAAAAAATGGTTTTAGTTCACTACTGTGGTCATTATGAAATACAAGACAAATTATTTAGGTCACTTCCCTTGCTGCAGAGTGAAAACAAACTGCTTCTTATATCCACTCTTGGGATAATACATGAAATGCAAAAATAATGCCCCTTTTTTATAGAAAATATCTGGGAGTCATTGCCGGGAAAAATTTCTAAAAAGTATTCTCAACATCCCAAACTGTAGGAAAATAACGTGTGGATAATGAGCCTCACATTCTTTCTCTCCTTCTTTGCCCTCTTTATCTCTGAGAATGTGAGGACTTGGCATTGAACATTGCAATGACTTATGGACTACCTCAAAGGTCTATGAAAAATAATAATTTGCAGTTTTGCTGAGGCAAGCATCAGAATCCTAAACATTATTGTCTGAGAACAAATCATTTGATTAGTGAGTGGGCCCAGCCATCCACCTGGTATTCACATCTTGAGCAAGATTTTATGGTTCTAATTGTCACATCTGCAATCAATCCTGCGAAGAGATGATAACTTTGTTTCTTTGCGAAAAATGGCCCTGAAAACAAAGTCAACTGCTAGTGTAGTGCTGAAAAGTGATGGCATTTATTAATTTGCATGATTATATTTAGATAATTGCATGATTATATTTATATTTAGATTATGTTTAGATTATAATTAGATGCATGACGTTGAAGGCCTCGATATACTTATAAATGTGAAGACTCCCTACGTATATAGGCTTTTCTCTGCAGACTGGCAAACGACTTCTTCAAACAGAGATGGGAAAACACCTCCTGGTGTCACCTGTTGGTTAGAAAAAAGAAAGAAAATATTATATTACTATGATCTTTTGGGGACAAGCGTCTTTGGAAACCAAATGTACTGTGTAACTGCATGGGTCTGAGATTATTGTTTGGCAACAAAAGCTCTCTTGGGTCAGTGAAGTGATTGCTTTCCCCTAAATTTTGCTTTTAAAAAATCCTCTGTAGTTGACCTTGTTGTTCACCATTGCAGCTGAGAAAGGGCTCATGTTTTTAGCTGCGAGTTCCATATAGTAATCACAATAATCCCAGAATTTTAAAAACCACAGAATTAAGGTGGCTCCCTAGCCGGATACCATCAGGCTGTTGACAGGTGAAGAGCTGTTGCCATCTTTGATACACATTGCCCATACCCTCTTCCCGGGAATGTTAGTAGGCATGTTAGGTTCTAACTGGAGCACTAAAAGTTGAATCACTTATTATTCTTCACATGCCCCTTACTGGTAGTCAGTGAAACTCGGACGAGAATACCGTATCCAGGATTTGATTGTGATGACGCATGGCAAGATGTCAAGCATCTCCAGAGGTCTTAGATGTTTGGCCTATTGCCATTTAAGAGATGGCCTCTGATTTTCATCTGGCCTTCACGAGGATGTTGCAAAAAATTATTTTCATAACTTGTTCTAGTGTAATTCTTAATGGTTGTCTTGGAAAGGTGGTAGCATCATACAGTTGGGTTTGTTCTGAAGAATCTTTGCTGCCTCAGGAGAACTCAAGGAAACCTAATTTCCAGACCTGGAAAAGATCCATTTTTTTGAATCACTTGTTTTGCCTTGTTGCCTTGAGTCAAACAATGTGAGTTACTCTTTATGAAGCATGAACAATGCCAGAAACACATCATTAAAATGTTAATTTAATTTGGCCTGTTGAGGTACGAATCTAGACAGTGTGGTTCACCTAAAAGTGACTGGGATTAATGATATTGTTTTTGATCCGGGATAATTCTTGTCACGTGAATGAGAGTTCCAAGGCAAGGAGATGGAGTGTAGTTATGAAGAGTCACTACCTTTGCTGTAGGTTCAGCACTAAAGTATAAAACGTGCTTTCCTCAGAGTTGTTGATTTTGTACTTTTGGCAAACATTAAATTCACTTTTAAGAGGAAGGTAAAAGCTAAAATCTATTTGGCTAATAAGTTGAATTTTGTGACCATGGGTTTTCATTCGTTCTTCACTTTGCTGCCAACTCCTCTGAACTGACATGGGAGGATCTCTTTCTCAAATAACGAACTTATTTTGCAAATCACCAGCAGGTCCACAGCAGAAGTTAAAACTTTGTAGGCCTAGATATCACTAGAGAATTCTTTTTCTATTTGCCAAGATAAAATCCCAACTTATGGCTTGGGACTATACTATAAAATGTAAACGTTTCAATGAGCGCTGTAGAGGAAGAGTGGGCTGGGCCAGTCATCCACCACTGGAGGGCTGGGTTTAAGTGTACCTTGGGTCACAATGAAACTAGTTTGGTGGTCTTTGCTTCCCCAGACGACATTTTCCCACATTAGAAAACCAGCACAGGAGTTCCTGCAATTCCCAACAAAGGACACTTGCAGTTCTGTCCAAAACCAGAACTGGAGTGTGGATGGGAGAACTGGAGGAGACGCTGGAGCAGAAGGGAGCCTTCCACCCCTAAATTAAACTCCTGCCTAGATTCAGCAGGAAGAGAGGAGAGGGAAAATAATTGCATGTGTATTTTCATTTCTGTCCATATTCTACAATGTCAAATACTATCTAAAAATATCTTTTTGTTTCCATTTCCTTCGCTGTCCATTTTCTTGACTCTGTGAGAATACATTTTTCAAAAACATGGAGTAAAAGTATTGTGTTAACCTCTCTACACTAATAACTCCAGCTCCTGGGGCTACAGAACTGAATGCCCACATCTCAACTAGACTCCATAGGAAGTGTACTCAGATCTTTCTGACCTTCCCTTGTCGCAAATTCACCTTCTCTAACTAGCTGTCTCTCCACTTGTCCCTTAATCCAGGCACAGGCCCAGTGCCTACAGGGAGCCCTCTGTCACGATAAGCGCACACCGTCATCTCTTCGTTTTTGCACTTCTGATGATCGAATTTCCTATTCTTGTTCTATCTGAGTGGTGGAAAATATAAATGAACACCTAAAAGGTAGAGGGAAAAAAACCCCTCCGAACATAAGATGCTACATCCCTGACCTCAGCATACTTCAACAAAGAGGATTCTTTAGTCTTTTTTCTCTTTGGAAAAAGACATGGCTCTAAATTCCTTAATAATTCCGCCTGATTTAAATCTGACTTTAATCCTGCATGATAAATTAAGATTCTGTATCTTTTCATTCTTGCTTTTTGGAGTAATTTGTCTAAACCAACACCTGCATAAATAGATGAGATCCTCTCAGTGATCTGAAGGCATTCCATTCGGGCATGGGAGCGTCAGCTCCCAGAGGAGCAAATGGTGCTAACTGCCACCACACCAGGGGGCTCCTTGACCTGAACAGTGCGAGGGGGCTTCAGAAGTGGTCGTCTTTAGAGATCCACTCACTAAAGGAAGGACATCTGATTCCTCTGATTGCATGTAGAGTTCCCTGGACAGCCAGTACAGGTCTCGTCTTACAGTATTCCCAATCCCCCAAGGAGCCCCCCACAAAAAATTCTACTTAGAGGAAGAAGGCATTGTCCCTGGGAGGATCCCGGGTAGCCAACCCGAAGGAGAAATCCTGAGGTCTGTCCCAGCACAGTACTTCCCTGTAGCAGGATAATGTACCTTTCCTGGAGCTGGGCCGACTTTGCCCTAAGGTTACATTTCCACACAAAGAAGCCTTTAAGGGTGCTGTTGCAGGCCCCCACACTGGAGGTTTATGTTTGTCAATCTTAGAAAAAAGGAGGCCATAATAAAACTGCAGGAGCCAGCAGTGGGGAATTACAACTCCAGAATCAGCGGAGGTCTGCTTTACAGCCCTGCTAGATGCTGAGCATTGGCCTCTCTAAGGATGGAGAACAATAAAGCGGAAGGAATTTAAGTCAATTGGCTGCTAGATTGCATTAGCAGGACTCAGAGAAGAGGGCACTTGCTGAGGGTGGTGCACTGATTCTTGGCCCCTGCCATTGTGCCAGCCCAGCTGGGCGATCCAGAGTCTGAGAGAGTGAGAAAAGTTCACCCAAGTCAAACAAGCTGGGGAGGCCTGCAGACACCCAAGTTGGAGGCTCTGTGTGTGTGGCAGCCAGTGCAACTCCAAGTGTATTCAGTGGATTTATAGTTAATAAGAACAAATACTAATTAAGGTCTCAGTGAGTGACCACGATAGGCAGAAAAACAGGAAATACATCAGAAGGTGGACCGGAACACTTTGCAAAGAGACACAAGGAAAAACAAAGGTGGTGGCATCTGGGAGCTAGGCAAAGAGAGGGGTGGGAAGCCCTCAAGTGGAGAGTGGATCCGACTGGTTTGGGAGGTGGAGGGAGCAAGTGGGTAATGGAGCTGAGAATAGCGAGGGTATCACTGCCACCTGTCTGGCAGCTCTGCAGCCCTGATTTTGGCAGTGTGGCCCTGATGCCTGCACGGAAGGCTTGTTGGACCCAGCTCGAGAGCTTCCGAAAATATCCTCGGGTCTGATGCAGTATCACTTTGTGATGGCACTGCATTGCGATGTGATGACAGGGTAACCTGATGGTGGGGAAGGAGGGCCGTTTATGTCTTCATATGACTGTGTCTGAGAGAGGCCAAGTGAGTGGAGCATTCCCAAAGGAGAATGGGTCCTTTGGAGGAGTGGTTAAGCTCTCTGATGTGGAAGGAATAGAGTTCTCATCGGCCCACTCCCACTACAGAGGCTGGACACCTGGGGAGGGCTCAGTCAGGGAATGAGACTCAGGAGGACAAGCCTGAGGGGCCCCTCAGCAGGCCACAGGGCCCTCAAAAACGCAGAGTGAGCAGAGGAAGGGCTGTACAACCTTCACCTCAAAAAAGCAGCAGAAAGGACAGGGTAGCTTACCCCAGAGTGTGCCCTCTGGGCAAAGGTGAAGGAGTTGGGTTGGGGAAGCAGAGAAGAGACAGGCCTAATCTGGAGAAAGCCACCAAGAGCTGGAAGCAAGGTCCAGGTTTGGCCTAGGTTTCCAAATAAAAACAATTTGCCTAGCTCTAGGCAAGCCCTTGTTCTGCATAATGATTTGAATTTTGAAACGTGAATTAAACCTTGCAAAGGAATGCAACTCTTTTCTCCCTCCTCCAGGCCATTCTACCATTCTTAGAGGGTGAGAGGTGGGTCAGAGGGAGGAAGGTTTAAAAATTTTTGCCCCTTTCCCAAAACATGGAAAGTGTCAACCGTGTCTCCCGACATCCCTGGCCCCAATGCTCGAAGTGTTCAGAACTAAAAGCTGCAGCATCTTTTCAGCAAGTAGTCAGCACAAGTTGAAAGGCACATGCTGTTGCATTTCTGATCAGATTATACGTTAGGCAGGAAAATATCCCACCCCCCCTTTTTGGGGGGCTAAATGCATGTCTGTTTTAAGAAGCCACCAGGCAGTGCCTCTCACTTTGTCTTGGCAGGGCACAACCATCAGACGAAGTGGGAGGAAGAAACATTAACTTCAACAGCTGTTTCTTGACCCCGGCTGTCAGTCTTCCCAAGAATAAATTTTGGAGAGTCCTATTTGAAACAAAGAGGGAGTTTTTGGGGAGAGAAAAGTTGGTTGGTTCCAGGGCGGCTGCCCAAAGAAGCAGGGAACAAGATGTTTGCAGTTACCACGCAGCCTGCAAGCCTCTGCCGGGTGCAGGGATGGAGCAAAGTAACTTGAAAGCTCCCCTCTCGGCGCCCTGTGCCTGCAGCTTCCCCCCCTAACGCGCGCCCAGATCCAGCGCCGGTGGTAAGAGCCGTAGCTCGACTACAGTAATTCCCCAGCTCGGGCGGCTTGAAACTGCTCGGGCTGAATAGCATTTGCTGTTCCGTCCTGCGGCCGCCGCCCGCCGCCGCTGCCGCGCTCCCTGCAAAGCAGCTCTCATTATCCCGGAAGTTGTGCTGACACAGTCTCGCTGCCACCAGAAGTTTGTCAACATCAAACTTCTCCTGTGTGGGGTACGTTCACCTTCCGCGAGTATTTAATCGAGCCAACAAGCAAACAAACAAACCCAAATAAACCTGCCCGTGATGTCATGGTCTTTTTTTTTTTTTTTTTTGCTTTCCTGGAAGGCTGGGGCTGTTAGGAATTTGCTGGTGGGCGCTGGGAGCGCCTTAGGGTTTCTGGGGAAGATAAGGGACGCCCCGGGTGGGGAGTGGGGAGGGGGCTGCGGAGCGGCGTGCGGGCGGCTGGGGCTGGGCTGGGCGCGGGGGAGGGGCTGGGGCTGGGTCCGGCGAGTGGGTCCTCAGCCTGTTGGCTGCCCGGGTTTGGAGGGTGCACGGATAGGGGGAAGGTTGTTGCTTTGCGTCCCCCGACCCGCAACAAAGGTTACCTGCAAGCGGTGGCGAAGCAGAGCCGGCGGGGCGGGGGGGCTTTCTACCCACCCACTGCGCCTTCTACACTCCTGCGGGGCATTTCCACGGGCACCTCTCGGGATCTTTCGGGATAAAGGGCATTAGGGTTATAAAATGTATTTTGAGGCTTCAACTACAACATTAAAAAAACACTTGCGATTTGAGGGCCGGGATGTACCACCTTTTAGGTCTGTTCTGATACCTTGATTAAACCATTCGGTCTCAACTTAAGTGACTCCTTTCCCTAAGCCAGGTCTCCGGGGTTAGCTCAAGTTGCTGCTACCCAGTTTGGGTGTTTGTGGTTTCCAGTTGCTTCCCCGCTGAGATGCTGCTGGCGCCCCCCCTAGTCTGCCAGCGTCGGGGGACTCCGATTAACCCTTTCTGTTCCATACTTCTGTCTGGACACGTATAATCCTGCTCTGACTGCTGGAGAGGACAAGGCCTAACTTGCAGAGTTGTGTTCCTAGGCATTCATGAAGTAGCGCCACTTGGGGGACACAGGTTTTCGTGGAGGAGCTGGAACCTCAGACACAGATATTAACTTTTATCTAGTTTGGAAGGCCTCATACTGCATTCAGACCCAGGAGATGAGAGAGGGTCGCGGTAGCCCCCACGTAATGTCAAGTCAGGTATGGGCGGCTGAGAGGGCGCAGTGTCCCTAAAGTGGGCACCCCAAAGCCTGCTCCCTTGAATTGGAAATCTGTCCACTTGTGGTTGCAGTGAAATTCTTCTCTACTCTTCAAAAATAAGTCAGAGTGAATAAATATCGCTGAAGAGAATGTTACCCATTATCCCACTGTGATATTGCGGGAGTGGGGGGCGGGGGCGGGTTTAATCCATCTAGGGAGCCAGGTACTCCATTTACTCTTGTAATGGCTGTTATTAACAATGTTTTTAGAAAAATTATGTCTTCAGTCATGAATCTTTGATAACAAGAAGCACGATGCTTTTTCCTATTTTCCAAACTACCTTAAACAGGAAAATTGTACTAGTCCCAAGGGGCTAGCTTACCTTAAACACAAAACAAAAGCCAAAAACAAAATCTAAAGAAAATGCAACTGGAGTGTTTCTCCGGGACTGGAAGGTACATTTGACAAACACAAATCAAACTGGTTCAATACAGTTATAGAGCAGGCAGTCCTTAAACCGCCCCCCCCCCACACACACACACAAAGAAGTGTGTTTTCCTGAAAGTTTAGCTATTCACTGCAGTGAATTTTCCCGTTGGGCATGCCTCAAAAATTTTCCTGAATTATTCAGACTTCTTTTCTTTGGGTGATATTTTAATTTTTATTTATTTATTTTCTCATAATCCACAAAGTACTGTTCGACATTGTTGTACCTCAGCATGGACATGAATCAGGAGGGACGTGTGGAGGATTCCACTTCCAAGTCCACGTGCATGAATTATTTGCCCTGGTTGTTAATCTGTCATAGTGTAAAAGCCTGATTTACAAAGGCTGGAGGACTTTTGCAAAACAAGGTGTTGTATGGTTTCCATGGTTGGGCTTATTTACAAATAAAACTATTTTGCATTTCTGCCCACAATTTCCTAGTTGCATGGGGATAATTGTCAGAGTTTTCAGTTTCCAGTTCCCGAATGGGAGTGGTAAGCATGAGGAAACAATTTCTTTGTACAGTGATGTGAGCTCCATGCTCTCTGGATTTAGTTGCTTCATAAGGTAAATATCACTAAATGTGCACTGGGATCTTTGGGGATCTAAGGTGCTGGACAAGTGAGAATTGTCTAATGTAAAATGCTATAGAATGTCGAACAACCGAATTCGTTTGCAGAGCTAATTGGGTCAAATTATGGTATTCTTTAAAGTGGAAATTAATTCGAACATTTAAAAAAAGTATTTTCAGTTTAGTTTTGGATACGTTTAGGTTATTTTAGTCACTATGATTTTTAGAATTTTGCCCCAGAAATTCAATTAAAACAGACCCTTCTGAAAAATGTATGCCCTCCAATGAATAATGTCTGCTAATGAAAATGTGCGTTTTGAATTTCATGCTAATTACATTTTTAAATAATGAAGTTCTTGTAATTATTTTTATTTAAAGGCAAAATATCTGTATAGATAATGGCCAAAGCTAACCAAACTGCTTTAAACAATAATGAATATTAATGAAGTTCAGGAATAGCACAATACTGCCCCTGCCTGCCTCAGGAAAACAAATGTATTGACTTCATTCTCCTAAAATAACAACCTTTAGTTATTGATGGTTAAAATAATTTTATTGCTAAAAAGATTGTACATAATGCAGTTTTTGCAATTCAAAAAACTTGGTCCTGTTTACTAGGCTTAGATCTCTTCCCCCAAACTAAGCATATTTTATCTTTTTACATATCTGAATGCTATTTCTTTTTATTAATTTCGTTATCATTTTTCTAAGTTCCCCTCCCCTGTCATTTCAGTGGCTCACATGAATGACTCAGGATTTTCAGGCCTTCATTTATATTTGGTATATAGATAATGGCATCATTAGTCAGCGCTTCCATTCATCTAAATTTGTCTTAGCATATTGGAAGCTGCCCATGAAATTTTCCAATGAAAGTGACAAATGGGTGTCAATCAAGTGGTCCCACCCATTTCAACCTTATTTTGTGATGTGTAAATGTTTATGTATATTTCTTCCATATAGATAGGCTATTTTTTGATCTGGACATCTGCCTGCTAAGGCAAGTTTCCCAGGCAGATCACTGGTTGGCATTAGACTAAATTTGCAAAATTTAAAACCAAATGAATGGCAAAAGAAAAGAAATAGTATATAAAATTAAATAACAGCAGAATCCATTTCCTTAAGATAAATAATTTTGATATTCTAAATTTCAAGATTCTACAGTTTTACTTCAAATGAATTTGTAATGAGAAAGGTAAAATCATTTCAAGTAAGCCAGCAAATTTGGGTCAAAATGAAAGCAGTTCTGAAAGAGAAAGAGAGATGTTCCTGCTTCCCATAGGGCTTGTTGGGATTTTCTGTCTATTAAGAAATGTATATATGTATATTTTCTCTATGTGTGTACACACACACACATACACACACTCTATTATAGTCTGGTGTCCTACTTGTTTTCCTTCTTTGTTTTTAATAATCAGTCCAATCTCTAGTGCTGTTTGGTAGGTGAATGTGTTTATTAGAACTTGATGTCAGTTTTAATCTGAGATTACTTTGACTGCACTTGAATTCTACTGCTGTTTTATCACCTGTAACATGTTTTTGCATGTTGAGGAGTGCTGCTCCTGCTGTAAAAGATTCTGTGTTGATATTATAATGAGTTTATGTGTTTAGCCAAAAAGTGCAGTACATATGCTAAGATTAGACAGTAAGAACTCTAAAATCCTAAATGGGTTAGTAAACCCTTGATAGTAATTGTAGTTTTATGGATAAAAAAATATTTTTAACATTTTAATACTGCAGAGAAGTGTAGTTGTTTTTTTTTTCTCAAGTTGTTATGGAATTTCTTTGTCCGTAAGGAATATTAAAGAAAAGTTTATCATCTGAAGTTATTTTATTTGGAAATGCTTTGGAGCGAAGCTAGTCTTTACACCCAGGACAACAGACTGCAATTTCACTTACCATTATCCATGGCAGATTGTTTAATTTTGCTCCTGTGACCCAAAGAATTTTTAGTGACTTTTTAAAAGTGGAATGTGGAAGGTAGCTTTAGCTTATTGTGAACATGGGAATTTGATAAATAATGCTCTAAATGACCATTTACTCTATGACTTGTTACATAATGAGTAGACGTGAAAAGGAAGCTATCAACTGAACTGTGGGTTTAAAGTTTAGAGTATCTTTCGATGGTGGCTGGAGTCAGAGTCATCATGGCGATTACATTTAGCATCAATATGGTTGTTTGCCCACCAGTGCTTTTCTTTCCAAATTTGCTGTGTATGAAGGAACAAATGAAAATTTTTAACTGCCTATTTGACAAACTGAACTTGCTTTCTAAAAACCAGACTGAGCATCTCTTTCTGTTTACATATGGAAACAAAGAATCTTGAATTAGAAAAAAATCTGGCTCTTTTGCTTATGATTTTAGAAACAAAGGACTATTTTTTTATATATAGATTTATATCAAAGGGCTAACTGCCTTTTTTAGGGGAAAGAAGAAGGCTTGGTTTTGTTAATAAACAATACTAACTCAGCTCAGAACCACTTTTGGGAATTAGATATGGAAGGGTTCAAGCTGTTTTGACTTAAATTTTCAGATATGTAACATATGTGATGACCACCCACCTAGCAGTTAAACAGTATGTTTACTTTCCTACAATTTTCTGAACCCATTCGACTTCGGAGATTTAAATATGGCATAAATCTCCGTGCTCAGGAACCTGGTTTGGGAATTCTGATGTAGCAAGAGCTTCCAGCGTTGACTCCAGTTCTTGTTAGTCTTTTCTCTGAGTTGCTAGTTTGTTCTCCATCCCACACACTTGACTCTCCTCTCCCTCTAGGCCAGCCCCCTGTCGTGTGCCCCCGTTGGGCCTGTCTGGAGCCCCCAGAAGACAGCTGTTGGATGGCTGTATAACATCCTAAGGGTACGGTTTGACAGGTTCAGCCTCACGTACAAGCTCTTTAAGGCTAAAATTAGCCAGATTTTCTCCCCCCTCCTTCCAACAAGCTATATTTAGCCAAAGGATTTTAAGGATGGAGGAGTTCTAGAAGAAGCCTGTGAGCTGAGGCTGCATTCGGGTTCTGGTTCCTAAAGAATCCACAGCCCAGGGCCCAAAGGCCTTTTAAAATGTTTTATGATCCCTGGAGGGCTCCAAGGGAACCCCTCAATGCCTTTGAAAGTCCTAGATCTCTCCCTTCTCATTAACCCGTGCTTGCGACCTCATTGAGCCCCTTCCAGTAACAAGGGCATGAAGAAGCTTTTGGGGAGGCTTGGAAAAATCACAAGAGTGGATGTTTCTCATCCCACTGTTCCAAGGAGAAGATTGGAGGACAGACAGCTGAAGGGACAGATACCTGGTGCAGACACTTGACAGCTCCTGGGCAGTGAGCCAAGCATGGGCCAAACACTGGGCATAGCTCCAGAGGCCGGGCCCATGCTCAGGGCACTCAGTGGTTTAAAGCTGGCACAAAAAGAACACTCCTGCTGGCAGGAAACTGAGTTGAACAGATTGGGAAGGAGCAAAAACAGGCTGCCCAGGAGGCTGTCTCCCCAGCCTAGAGTTTCCAGTTGTCAGCAGCAGCCAGGGGAGAGCAGATTCTGGGCTTCCTCCCGCCTAGGGGGCTGTGGAGGCGGGACTGAGTCCAGGGAGTGTGCAGTGCACGATGACCCAGCACAGGAATGCACGGAGGAGAGGTTTGCACGTAACTGGCTGGGGAGAAACCCTTCCTCAGCTTAGAACCCCGAGCCAGCTTTGTCTGGGCCCTGGAGTGCCCTCTGAGAGTGAGTTCTGATGCATCATAATTTCTGTAAAATGTTAGAACTTCCTTGCCCACAGATTTATCTCAAGAAGTTTCTTTGAAAGGGTAGGGCAAAGAGAAAAATTTTCTTAGCCTCTTATTTCATTTCTCCTATTTAGTGCTTACCTTGTTTATAAGAAAAAGAACTGAAGACTGATCAATCCGCCTCCTGTTGCTATAGTAGACTCATATTTTTTATATGTTAAACCACTGCAGCTATTTCTTAAGGGCTAAAAGTTAGTAAGTCAGTCCCACTTCTCTACTCCTAGAGGAAGGCAAGGTAGTTCTGAGTTTTATTAAAGAATTCTGGACCCTGGGGAACCCAGGCATTGTGTTGGAGCTGAGAGAACAAGAAAGAGAATGAAGCTTTGGATTTGCAGAAATCCAAGTGCGCATCGGGTTAATAGTAGGGGATTTCAGCTGGTGGCTCATGTAATTAAAAGAAAGAAAAAACAAAAACAGAAAAACATTTTTTTCTTCTCTCTTTAAGGTGACACGTGACAGTAAAACTCAGTAGTCACCCAGACCTCCTGAATCTTAGGTGGGGAGGGGAGGAGTATATTTAGGAAACTGAAGTTTCAACAAGTTTCACAAGTGATTTTTATACGTGCTGAATTTTGAGAGCTACAGCCAGACAGCTCAAGAATCATGTCATCGTTCTATTAGCCAAAATCATGCAGGTAAATAAAGACTTCATCTGAAGTCACTTCTCTGTTATTTTTGGAAGCATTGCAATCATTTTGTGGCACATTTTCGTTCCTAGGTGTCATCATCAAGGGCAGATTTTACACTGGTAAATACTTGGCAGCAGAGGGTTACCGGGAGAATTTAATCTGGCTGTTAATAATCATAACAGCAAAAAATTATGCTACTCATTTTTCTAAGTGCTTAGATACAGTGTCCCCATTTTACAGATGGGGAAACGTGGTCATAGAGAGGTCCGGCCCCTTTCCCAAGGTCAAGATGAGCAGCAGAGCCAGGTTTAAACACAAGCTTGTGGCATTATAGTCCCTGCTCCTAATCTCTGTGCTCTGGGCAAGCTATTTAATCTCTATAAAATTTAGTTTTCTTGTGGCTACCATAGGGACAAAACCTACCTCAAGAAGGTGTGAGGGTTAGATGTTAACAGAAGTAAAGCTGCCGACGCATGATAGTCACTCAATAAATGGTTGCGCTTATTATTAACAAGCAATGGAGTAAACCAAATAGCAGATAATCCACACAGAGATAAACAGTAATTGACAGGATTTTCTGAATCAGGTTATATTTTATTGGGCCTGCACACCTACTTCATCCTTTTTTTTATATAAGAAAGTCATTGCCCCGTCTCTATCCAGTGCTCTGATTTGGGACCACAATGAATGGGAGGTGAACAAGCCACTAGGTTAGAAATGTGATTACTGGTTTATCTAACGCCAATCTGGATGAAATCTGAAAACCATTGCTAAACACCCAAAACAACCGGCTGAACTTTTCTTGACTAATGTATACAACATCTAAGGAACATTTCTTAAAGCAGCTATGATGCCACGTGGCATCTCCAGAGCTTTGAGGTCCATTTTAAGACGTTGATCGGCTTACATCATTGCCTTATTAAGGCCATGAAGTCTGTCCGCTTCGCCTGGTTCATCTCCCCAGGCAGACTTTTCAACATGCCTTCTCACATGTTGCTCTCTGTGCTGGAATATACCTTCTCTCTCTTCCTGGAATGCTCCAATTCATTCTTCAATGCCATGTCTCAAATGTTACCTTCTGCGTGAAGTCCCTCTATCCCACTTCCCCAGGGAGAATTACTCTCCTCTGAGCTCCCACAAGACACAGTCCCACCTCAGTTATAGCACCATCACAAGATATTACCTTGAAATGATGTGTCTTGTGAGCGCTTCCAAGCCAAGGACCATGATTTACACATCGTTGTGTATGTGAGAAACCAGCACAGACTATGGCACATTTTAAGTGATATATAAATGCTTATTAAAGAATGAAAAGTTTTAAGTGGTGCAGGTGTTTTTTATTAAAGGGAACTTGATTGTACAAAGTCATCTGACTGGCTTTCAGTGGGCTGACCTAGGAGTTCTTGGTCATTCCTGTGATGAAAGAAATGAACTCAAAAAACGAACCTGCCTTGATACGTGTGCATATTTCTGCTCTCATCTCTAGTGGTAGAAGTCATACTTAAGAACCTGACCATGGATAAGTTAAAGAGAACAAACAAACACCAGCAGGAACAATGGCTGCAATTACGTTGCTAGGGGTGGAAACCCTGAGAAGATGGCCTTGGCTGAGTTTGGAGTGAAAGATGGCCTTGGAACATTTTAAGACCAGTATTGTCTGTTATTCAATTTTCTGTTGTCCCCTATTCTGAAATATGTCATATTTCCCCCTCCCTTACTCCCAAACTTTCTATAAAATTCTTTATAGAATTCTTTACAGCAGTCTTGGGCTAGGGGTGAATGGGGACTTAAGGGAGAGAGTAAAGTGAAGTAAGTCCTTTGTTTTCATTTATCTTTGGCTAAGACTAGCACCTTGTCAAGAAAAATGGTGTCCTGTAGTTCCGTGTGGTGACTAGTGGTAAAGATTCTGGGCCCTGCATACTCTGGCCACCACTTTCCTTTCCAGTATTATCCAGCACAACACACTCTCTCTATCTCTCCGTTCCAACCACACAGGTCTTATTCTTGATGCGCTCCTTCTTACAGAGGCTGCATATGCGGTTTCCTTTGTCTAAGGGGCTCTTCCATTCCCTTTTTGTCAAATTAATTCTTTCTCATCCTCAGCTCAGTTATCATTTACACAGGAAAACTTTCCCTGACCTCCCCGACGAGGTCAGTCTCCTCCTGATAGCCTCTCCTTAGTAGCACGTATCATAATTACAATTTTACATTTATTTGTAGGATTATCTCATTAATGTCTGCTTCTCCTATGGTCATAAGCTCCATGAGAACAAAGACCTTGTCTGTTTGGGCGCCATTATATCCCCAGTTCCTAGCATAGTGCTGGATGCAAAGTGGGTCTCAATAAATACTTGTTCAATGAAGTCGGGCAGAGAAGCAGGCTTCAGTGTAGACTGACTCAGAAGCAGATATGAGAAAAAAAAATTTCCCCAAAGACATTAGAGTAGATGCCCCCTGAAATGGAAGGGAGGTGATAACTTGAGTTCCACGTCCACTCATCAAGTCCCTCCTGTGTGTCAGACTCTGTGCTGGGTCTTATGGATACATGATGAATGAGCCACTGAGCATTGCCCTCATGGTTTCTTTAAAGCTTCCCTTAACCATGTAGAAGCTAATGACAATGATGGTGATGATGTAAAAGTGATAGTTAAGGTGTATAGTAGATTGAGCATCTACTATACTATAGATATAGTATAAGCAGATGCCTTATGTTCATCAATACACTTGATTTACACACACCCTATGAGGTAGGCATTTTATCATATCTAGTTTACAGGTGAAGAAATAGGAGCCTCAGAAAAGTAAAATTTCTTGCTCACAAATAGTCATCTAAAGCTGGGACTCAACCAGAGTCTGTGTATTTTTGGATATTAGAGATAGCAATGAAAGTGAGGCAAAAATGAATCTGAAATCCCCCTAAAATCTCAAACTCAATATCCTACTCTCTGACCACAACCTTCTGTGCTTCCAAGTCTGTCTTTCTCTCACTCCAAACCCCAATCAACCTCACAGAGAACCTTAGAGACTCAACGTCTTCCTTTTCCTATCCACTGACTTCTTTCCAGCCCCATTTTTGTCCTTAGCTTTCATGAAGTCTTGATCCCCTCATGGCCCTCTACTTTCACTGCATCCGTCAGTGAAATCTCAATGCCATAATCAACCTCCTCTGCTCCTACATGATTCGATCTTTATATCACTCTCATGGAGTTGTCATGAGGATTAAATGAGTCAGTACATGCAAGCTCTAAGAACAATGCTTAGCACATACACTGTATTATTGTTTTATTTACTCCTGAGTAGCTGAGCACTGTTGGATTTAATCTTGTCTGTGTTGACTTTGTCAACCTCAGGTGGATCCTTAACTTGTTACTTGGCAAAGTTAAGCTCCCATATATTTTTAAAGGACTATTCCAAATCTCTATTCTTCACAAGTCTTCTACTCAACTCCCAACACCCTTACCATCAGCAAATGACCTTGACAGTGGACCTCTTGTTGCTTGCCCAGAATCCATTCCCCTTTTATACTGGTAATAAAACCCCCCATTGACCATTCTCATGTCTGTGGTTTGGGTGGATGACCATATCCTCTTGGCCACAGTGATTGGTTCAAGGGTAGGCATTTCACCCAATGTGAGCCAATCAAAATCTTTCCTAGGACCTTGGAAGCATGACTGGAAAAGAGACACTTTCTCCTCTTGAGATCATTGCTGCTAAGTAGTACAAAAGAATGAAGATGTGGGCACATGGACAGAGCCTTCCTGGAAATGAAATATAATCAACAGAGGACTACAGAGCCAAGAAAAAGACAGATCTTGCTGCCATCACTTGGGGTATCTAGTTCTAGCTGCACCTGATGACAGTATACTCCTTTTAAGTAATATGAACTAATATATTTCCTTCTTTGCATCAACTATTTGAGATTGGTTTCCATCACTTGCAATTGAAAAAGCCCTTACTAATATACCTTGCCTCCTAATCATTGATAAAATGGAGGGCATTACAATTGCTTTCCTTGATGCCTGCTTCATCTGTACCTTGCTCTACATAATATCATTTCTTCTTGGCCCAGAGAATGGATGCCACCCCCTTGTTCAAGGCTCACCCCTGCCCCTTTTCCCCCATCTCACCCTTGTTGGTGCCTTCCAGACTTAATCCCATATTTCATTCCTCTCTCTCCTCTATCTTCAACTGTTCTTGTCCTCTTAACCTAAAATGTGCTATTTTTCCCCCCTTCTCTAACAGACTCCATCTTTCCCTTTTCACCCAAACTATTCAAAGTATTAGTTTACATCATTCTCTCCACTTCCCTACCTTCCATTTTCTTCTCTGTTTACTGCATTCATATTCCACTTCCTCTGGGTCACCAGTGATTTCTTATTGGCAAATCCAATGACATCTTTACATTTGACAACATCTGTCACTTTACTTCTTAAAACTCTCTGTCTAGGTTCCAAGATGAGAAACTACTCTCTCCCACTCCCCCTAAAATCTTCCTTCCAGTCCTTCTCTATCTCCCTTATAGGTTTCTCTTCGGTCCACTGCTTCTCTCATGCTACACACTCTCCTTGGGTGATCTAACTACTCTACGGTTTTCATTTTTACTGTATGCTGATGACACTCAAATCTATATATATCCAATCCAGTGTTCTACCTGAAACTTTAAATATTTGCTGTATATTTACATCTTGGTGTTCCAAGGGCATCTCAAATTCAACTTAATAAAAATAGAACTTATCATCTTACTCCCAAATCTGCTTTCTCTGCTATATTCTTTCAGTTTGTAGTACCACAATTTCCCAGAAGTGCAAGCCAAAGTCATGGGTATCATTTTTGTCTTCTGACCTTTACCTCCCAATACCTTGTTGGTCTTCTACCATATTTGTTGAGTCAATTCCCTCCTGTAGCAGTCACTGATGGCCACCTACCTGACAAACATTCTCCGTGCCTTCTTCTTTGCTAACAGAGTCCCGATTTTGCTCAGGTATCCACATGATTCTGTAAAGATATGTGCTTGAGGGAAAGCTGCCGTCAGTCTCCATCCCAGCTCCAAAGGACGAGTCTTGATCTGTCTATTCTAAGCCAATCATGATCATTCTTGTAGAAAAATAACTCAGAAATATTTAGTTAGTTATCTGCACAGAAATTTTTGACTCATATATGATGGAAACAGTCATTAGATTATTGTCAAGGAACAAAGGCAAAACAACAGGAATTATGGAGTAGGGGTAGAAAAAACCCCACAGACACTCTGGGAACATTAAATCTTGTTTTATATTTTGGATAAACTGATTAGCCTGCAGCTACTTTTGTTCATTCTGCCACCACATTTTGCAAAATCCTTTTACCCTCCCCACCTTCCACTAGCTCAGCGAGTATCACGTTCTCTGAGAAACCTCCCTAGTCATCCACTAACCCCTGCTACACACCACGTGTGGTAGAAACCCTTCCTTTGTTTAGGAAAAACACACAAACAGCATTGTATGCTAGCTGCCAGATTCCTCTCATTCCTCTTTATCTAGTTGGAAAAACTCTACAGTTTAGGGGGCAAAATATGTGCTATATGCTAAATGTAGATCTACCTGGGTATGGTGGGATTTTGAAAAAGGAAAGAAAACGCCACATTCATGGCCTCTGATTAGTTGTGACTAAGGAACCTTGGTGTTCTGCAATTCTAGAGGTTGGATTATTTCATCTACATCATTTCTGAAATGTGTGATTACTAAAGTTGAACTCTGAAATATCTGGAGAGAGACTCCCTTAGGAAACAGACACAACTAGATCTGTCATTTATTTAGCACTTTATTCAAGTGGTATACTTATAAAGTGCTTCATAATAGCCTTATTAATAGATGCTTGCCCAGGGCGAGTAATAATTTACTGGACAGGTATAAAGGGTCCAATTTTATTCATTTCCTACTGTATATTTTATGTGGTGGAAAAACTCACAAATCTTTCCATTTTTCCCCTTAAATTTTTATTTTGAAAAATTTCAAGTACAATGAAAACCCATCATACCCTTCACCTAGAATTACCAATTATTAACATTTTCCGCATATGCTCTCTCTCCCTTCCTCCCCTCTACCTTTCCCCAGCATGAACGCACACACCACACATTTTCATGGCTGAAGAGTCTGAACATAAGCTGTAGACATCATCACTTCATTGCTCCATCCTTTGACACGTATCTCCTAAGAATTAAGACATTCTCCTACACAGCCACAATGTCATTGTCATACTTAGGGAACTTAGCATTGATACAATGAAATTATCTAATATATAATCGATATTCAAATTTTCCTAATTGTCTCAACTCTGATTTAGCTTGTTTCTCACCTGGATCTAATCAAGAATCATGCATTGCATTTAGTTGTCATGTCTCTTCAGTCTTCTTTCATCTAAAACAGTCCTTCCACTTTTTTTTTTAAACTTTCATGGCATTGATATTTGTGAAGAATCCAGAGCCATCACTTTGTAAAATGTCCCGCAGTACCTAGACAATTGTTGCCTTATGGTTGGAGTAGGTTAAGCATTTGTGACAAGAATACTAGTGAAGAGATGTTTTCTTCTCAGTGCAGAGCATGAGAAGGTTGTTCCATTTTTGGTGATGTTCAGTTTGATCACCTTTTTTTTTGTGTGTGTGTGAGAAAGATCAGCCCTGAGCTAACATCCACACCAATCCTCCTCTTTTTGCTGAGGAAGACTGGCCCTGAGCTAACATCTATTGCCAATCCTCCTCTTTTTTTTCCCTTTCTCTCCCCAAGGCCCCAGTAGATAGTTGTATGTCATAATTGCACATCCTTCTAGTTGCTGTATGTGGGACACCGCCACAGCATGGCCCAACAAGCAGTGCGTCGGTGCGAGCCTGGGATCTGAACCCGGGTCGCCGGTGGTGGAGCGCACGCACCCAGCTGCCAAGCCACGGGGCTGGCCCCAGTTTGATCACTTTTTCTCTTTTGTTTTGTACACTTCTCAAGTGAATCATTTATTATGGGAACCTCATAGAGATGAGACCAATATCTCCATTTATTGAGCATTTGGTAAAGTGAAATGGAAAATACTACAATTATTTAAAAAAATACTTTAAAAACAAAATGGTCAGGTTTCAGTTATCTGGAAATTTTCATTAAAACATTTTTAGCATCTTAGGAAACAGAATTATCTACACAGTTGTCTCAAATCTGCAATTCTCTTTGTTCACACAGATCTGGCTAACTAATAGCATCCATTATCTCCAATTCACAGATCAGCACAAAATTTAAATGGCTTAAAAGAGGCACACTATAGTGGAAAAAAGAGATTCATCCAGTCCTGAGTCATCAAAGCTGTCTCATGACCTTCAGCAAATCATGTGCTTTTCCTGGGCCTCAATTTTCTTTTCTCCGTAATAGAGAAACAGGACTTTAAGATCTTTAAAATTCTACCATGTTTAAAGGTTTATTCATACCTGTAGTTAACTGCCATATACTCTGAATCATTTTGACTCCTAATTATAAGTGTTTATGCCTTGTGCCAGATCAAATTAACTATAACATTTTTTCGTGACGGCAGTAACAGAATTTTAGGAGTGAGAAGGAGCTATGGAAATTATCCCCTACACCTCCCACATGAAGTGGGGATCCCATAGTACTGGTGGCCGTCTGGACTGTGCGTGAACACTAGGTGATGTGGGAGCAATCACGTGAAGCAGTGTATTCGTGTGTAGACTCTGAACTTCTGCCTCAGCCATTTCAGATCCTTCCTGATGATCCATGACATCCCAGACTGGCTTCTTAGTCCACTGGGGCTGCTATAAGAAAATACCACAGACTGGGTGGCTTATAAACAACAGAAATTTATTTCTTACAGTTCTAGAAGATGGGAAGTCCAAGATCAGGGCCAGCATGGTTGCGGCCTGATGACAGCTCTCTTCCTGGGTCATAGCGGGAGCCTTTGCTGCGTCCTCACATGAGGGAAGGGAAGAGGTCTCTCTCAGGTCTCTTTTACAAGGGCACTAATCTCATTCAAAACGTAAAGCTCTGCCCTCATGACCTGCTCACCTCCCAAACACCCCACCTCCTAATACCAGCACATTGGGCATTAGGATTTCAACATGAATTTGGGGGACACAAATACTCAGCCTATAGCACTCACCTTCTCTTGACTTCAGACATCCCTTCCCTCACTCTCCTTCAACAACACACCTGTGCGTCTGTACCTGCAGCTCATAGCTCAGCTCTTCTCTGCCTCCGAGATCTGGACTTGCGGTTTTCTCCCCTTTGACGATCCCCTCACCCTTCTCATTGCTCTTGAATAACACTACCATGTAAAATCTCTTGACTCTTTCCTTCCTCCCATCTAGTCCACCAATTCCTTACAACTATATTTATCTTCTGCCCAGCCTGGACAATCGCTTCGGCATTGCCTTTACGACTTCCTCAACACCCACAGCATTTCTAATTATACCAGGTGTACTTGAACGTTTATTTATATGCCAAATACTGCACCACATAGTTGCGTAATACAGAACAGCTGTGCAGGGAAACCAAAAATCAATTTGTGAAGAATGCTGTAAGAGGAGTATACACTTTTTAGAATAAAAATATGTGTTTAACTGTATTGTAACCTAACCAAGCAAATACCACTGACCGAATCGTATACTACTCAATAGAATAATAATGGCAACTGTGCCAGGTGAAAATGAGACACCTGCCAATTTGCTAATATGAGATTGAAAATATCACATATATAATCATAAAGGCCTTGAAATATTGGGGGCTGCAGACATACGAGGTCACAAATATTCCCTCTGATGTGTAGTGATGTGCTGTAGTTTAAGTGGGAGATGGAATACAGTGACTGTAGATCAAGAAACGTGACCCTCAGGGTGTGGTTGTTTTTTCTTGTATTTTTCAAGAGTAAATAAGTACATCATATTTCAAAACAACATACTTTTAATGCTAATGTAAATCACAGATGCCTTTCTTCATATTTTACTCCCAATAGGTTTCTTTGCAAGGTCTTAATGTGAATAGTTATATTTAGAAGTCAGAATAAAATATTGGCACTAGAAGGACTCTTAGAGATCATTCATTCCATAAGTAAAGGAATTGAGGCGAAAGAGACAGAATCACTTTTCCAAAGTCGTACAGTTCTGGTGAGCAAACAGATATGAGCCTGGTTTCCAGGTCAAGCTATGTTCCCAGTGATTTTCAAACTGCCTGTCTGGGAGCTTTAGGGGGTCTCTGGAGGCTGTTAGGACGACCTTAGGGGGGAGAGTTGATTGTTCCTCACTTTCTTCAACTAGAACCACACTACTTTGGAGTGTTTTATATATTATGGTTCTACTTAAAAATTTGAACTAGAGAAAAACATCCTAGTGTGAAAACATATGTATTTTTAAAAATTGGTAACCATGCCTTAAAATAGTGATTGAATTTTTTCTCTGTAGCAACTACTCAATAGTAGTATGAAGTTCTAAGTTATATAAATTTCATATATTTTTGTTTAAATTGATTCTTTAAGTAAATGCATCAAACGTTTCTACAGATAAGGATGCAGATACAGATCAAACTGGACGAAATCCTGTCTTTTGCTATCTTCACATTCAGGAGCCTCCTCCTTGACTTTGCCAGCATGCTACCCAACTATTTCAACATGAAATGAAGAGAAAAAAAAATAGTGGAGGCCTTGAGATGAAATAGAAAGACAAGCAAGTTTAGATTTCTGTAAACTCACCCAGCATCACCTGGTGGGAGCCTGATGTATTGTTGTGTGTAAATGGCTAGGAGCCTATCAGATTCACACTACTATGTAGCAGGAACATTTGTTTTCACAGCTCTATTCCTTCTCAAGAATTTCTTCCCTAGGAGTACAAATGTTGATTGATATCAGATTAATAACAGCACACATTTTCCTAAGTTTTCTTGCATGTTACTATCAGTAATAAGATTCCACTTTGTAACATTGTGGTCTTTCTGAGGTTGTGGAATGGCCTATATTTTGCTCCCTGTGGATTTTCTGGCTTTCTAGTTAACTGATATTTTCAAAGTTAATTCAGACAACTGAGTGCCTGAAAATTTTCATTGATCATTTCACCCTTTCTTAATCCTAAAAACGATTTGATCACCAACATAAATTTGAATAGACTGTTAAAAAAATAAAATCCGAGCATGAATGTTTCTTGAAGTGGTTGTTTTCTCCGTTGGGACAAACTCAGTTTGCACAGTGATAATTCACAAACATTTTGTATTCCGGTTATGAGCTGTTTTCCTTTATTAGAGCAATTAAGTTCCGTGAAAATGGAAGCATGTTTCAACAACACCAGGAGCACGGATTTCCCTTAAAAATTTTTTAACTTTCACAGAATATTAAGATGATCCAAGCTACAATTTCACTCTTTCGACCCTTTAATAGGGGTCTAGGTTTCCTCAATCCAGATGTTTTCCTTCACTACCTGTGGTGATGTGGTTGCAATACTAAAAACCAAAGGCGGGCACTAAACTCTGGCAATAATGTTTCTAAACTAATCCAGCATGAGGAGAAAAGTGATTAGAAAGGAGACAGTTCCCAATGGAAGATGGATAAGCTATTTCTAGAAACTACCATTAGTACTGAAAAAACTAATTGCTTTCTTCTCATTTTTGGATATTTCCACCAGTTCAAGAAGGACAAAGTGTGAAGAAACTTGCTGCTTCTTATAGTGTTTCTTTTCTAACACGGTAGAGAGCTTTGGGTCTCCAAAGCAATTTTTGGAGACAATAGACTAATGTGCTTAAGAGAGAAAAGATGAAAGTGTTTCTGTGTCTATGAATGATTAGATCAGTAACTCATTGTTGATTTAATAAATATTATGGAGTGCCTACCATGAGGCAGGCACTAAGCTAGACAAAAACAACTAATACAGAATCTTTGCTCTGGATGGGCTTACATACTAATTCCAATATGACTTAAGTAATAGGAGACAGTAAGAAAAATTACTACGGAAGTCCCAGGAGAAGGAATGATACTAAATATCACCCTGGTGTCCTTTTAGGGCTTTGCAAAATTTGTTTCAAGCCAGTTCTACCAAAACTTACATTAGGCTAGCAACTTATTATGGGAATGGCAGATAAATTAACTATTTTTGAGTTCTACAAAGTTCAATATAGTATACTAATAATATATCCTGGGATCTGGGACTATCTGGGCTGATGGCTGAAAGCAAGAACCTCAGAGCTGTCTAAGTAACCCTTCTCCACTGCATGGTATTGTGGAAAGAAGATAGGCTTTGATCTAAATCCAAGTTCTTCCAGTTATTAATTGAATTAGCAGGAGCAAGTCCTTTAGTTTTCCTCAGTCTTGGTGTCCTTATGTGTAAAACAGAGCTAAAAATAATATCTGCTTTGCGAGGTTGTTGTGAGAATCAATTGAACTAATATATGTGAAAGCACTCTGTAAATTTGAAGTCCAATAAAAAATTACTTTTTTTATAGCAAATACACAACGATGTCCATTCATCAACATGGAAACAATATTGCTATAGTTACAGTCCCAATCTTTCAGATGAAGAATGCTTGTCAAGTTTGTCAGAATCCCTAACTGAAAATGACTGCGATACTGTGAGTGTTCATGGTTAAAATTACCATATGGCTAGTTAACATTTTTAAGTAATAACTATTTGATTTTACGGGAAGAAAGGTTCTATTTCTTTTCTTGAGGAAGCTACCAATTATTTAAAATATATGAAACTGAATTAATAAACCGAAAGGGCCAACTGAATGAGAATCGTCTCCATAATCACATGACAAAGTAATAAAAACCTATATCTTGAAACGAAAGGAATAGTATTGGTTGGGGTGTTTTTGGTTGCATATATCAGCAGACCCAGCAAACATTGGTTTAAGTCAAAAAGGTATTTATTGTTTATTTAACAAGAGTCTAGTTGAGATAATCCCAGGGCTCAACAATGTTAGGGCTCTGGGTTGGCATCTTGACATTATCTTCATCTTCTGTCATGCTGCTGCCTCATGGGCAGTCACAAGATGTCTGTTTCAGTTCCAAGCATCAGGCCTTGACATCAATATCTCAGATGGGAAGGATAGGAGCACTCCAAGAAAATCTCTTTAAATACTTATCCCTTTGTCAGAAAGCGAAATATTACTGAGAAAGCCCCCTCAGAGTCCCTCTTACCTCTGATTGGCCAGAACTAGGCCATATGACCACCACTAACTGCAGGGGAAGCTGAGAAAACAAATATCCCGCAAAAGAGGTTATGGCTGTATCTAAAAATGAGGGCCTTAGACCAATCATGATTCATTTCCTGGGGCTAGGCACCTTGTGGCCAAAAAAAACCCAAGGTTTTAATAATTAGGATAAAGGAAGGTGGGGAAAACCAGTTGGAAAACTCCCTGATGGTGTCCCTCTGAGATATTTTGAATGTGTGTATACAAATAGTTAATGAGCTAGACCCTAGACAAAAGAAACATTGTCCCTGCCTTTTAAAAGAGAGAGTCTAAAAACCATAGCCTGAATTATAAGGCTCTGGTAAAGAACACCCAGTGGGGCAGCAAATAAAATGTTATATATTATAGCAAAAAATGTCAGACTAAACACCAATTAATCGCCTCTGTCCCCTCTGAAGCACGTCCACTCTATGATTCAGTGATTGCTTTCTCTCTTGTGAAGTAGTGATCCTCTGAAATGGTTATTTTAATGTTTTAGCAACAAGTTTTTATCTATCCAAGGATGAGTTCTGCGATGAACTACAAGGTGTACAGCTCTTGTCAACCCATCAGCCTTTTCTCTTAAGCTATTTAAAAATTAATTTCCTAAACTAGGCTGGGCTTTGATAACACAAACAGAAACAGTTAAGAACCACCTCCTACCTGCTAACTTGAATGAAGGCTGTTGCAATTTGCCCTCTTTTCACGTTGTATCTCATTGATGGTTGACTTTACATCATTCCCTGTTTTGTTAAAGCTAGATCTAAGCTGTCACCAATTGCTTTTTTTTTTTTTTTTTGGTGAGGAAGATTAGCCCTGAGCTTCCAGCTGTTGCTAATCCACCTCTTTTTTGCTGAGGAAGACTGGCCCTGGGCTAACATCCGTGCCCATCTTCCTCTACTTTATATAGGATGCCGCCACAGCATGGCTTGACAACCAGCGCATCAGTGCCAGCCCGGGATCCGAACCTGCGAACCCCCGGGCTGCCCAAGCAGAGTGGCCCGCACTTAACTGCTATGCCAAGGGGCTGGCCCCACCAATTGCTTTTTTATAAATGCCATCTCTTTAACCCCAACTGGATCTAGAGAGAGAATATCATCTCATGATTCCACTGAATATCCTTTGAGAAGGAACATTAGTTTCAGAAGGAACATTGGCTGAGGACAGCCTAGAAAGGTGATGGCAATGTGTATTAGTTCAGACTTTGAACTAAATTTTAAAAAGTGATCAGTCCTAGGGCTTATTTCTTTTGGCACTTAAAATAAAAAGTCTTGCTTTTTCCTCCCTCACAATTTTAATAAATTACAATAGTATTTTTGTCATGCCAGATATCAGATTAAACGAGCCCATTGGCAAAAAAAACTCCAAAAGAATAAATTCATACGATTACAACTTCTCCCACACCCTCCTCCCATTCAGCTTATACCATCTCTCAGTCTGGTTTCAGATATTAGTAAGTAATGGGATAATACACAGGAAATGAATAGCCCCTCCCCTGCCCTGTAAATCAGAAAAGTCATTTACAGGAGCTGAGTGAATGGAGGGAGAGGTATGTGGCAAGGGAATTGAACCTTAATGGCTCCTCAAGAGCTATAACCGTCTATCTCTCTGCCAGTTTCTCTCTCTCCCTCCCAACTCACCCTTCTCCATATCTTCCCCTCCTCTTCTCTTTTCTCTCTTTCAGCCTCTCTCTGTTTCTCTCAGTTTACAAATCTCTTGGGCCTGGGGGCCTACTGTCTTACTGAGAGATGGTCTGCATGTTTTAAATATTGAATGAAAAATTCTCCCAAGCACCTAAGTCACTCCTTAGGGTAAACTTTACTTTTTTTAGACAAAGGGGTGCTTAGTGTCTAGTCCCCTCGGTGGCCCCTGTTTTTATCTGTGTAGTTTTATGCAAGATGTTAATTGCGTGGTTCAACTCTCTATTACTCATGGAAGAAGTCAGAGTCATGGAAAAACCATGATTAGTAAATAAAAAGGTCATTAAAACATTGCTTTGGAATATGTTTCCTACTTATATTCAAATATGGTCACTGTGGTAAACTGAGAGTTTTCAAAACTTCAAGCAAGATAATAGATAGTTCTAGCAAGTTCTGAAGCAAGAGATGTGAGGAGTTACCATTCTTCTTTATCTACTTTCTACTACCTCCTTGCCTTCTTCCACCTTCAGGCTAGGAATGAACTCCATCACTCCGCAAGACACCAGCAGATCGTCTAAACCATTTAAACCTTGATTGTACGTTGGGATCACCTGGGGAACCTCAAAAAATTCTGACGCTTTACTCTCTCCCAGAAATTATGATGTCATTGGTCTGAAGTAAGTCCTGGCATCGAGATCTTTTTTTTTTTTTATGTGAGGAAGATCAGCCCTGAGCTAACATCCATGCCAATCCTCCTCTTTTTGCTGAGGAAGACCAGCCCTGAGCTAACATCTATTGCCAATCCTCCTCCTTTTTTTCTCTTTCTTCTTCCCAAAGCCCCAGTAGATAGTTGTATGTCGTAGCTGCACATCCTGCAAGTTGCTGTATGTGGGACGTGGCCTCAGCATGGCGGGAGAAGCGGTGCGTGTGTGCGCGCCCGGGATCCGAACCTGGGCCGCCAGTAGCGGAGCGCGGGCACTTAACTGCTAAGCCAAGGGGCCGGCCCCGAGATCTTTTTTAAATGTCCCAAGTGATTATAATATGCAACCAAAGTGGAGAACCATTGATGGTTATGGAAGCAGTTATGAAGCAAGAACGGAAAAACGTGTTTGGAGGGCAGGTCACTTTGTGAAGGACTGTACAAGTTAGGCCATAGTTTTGGCTGCTGTAACAGAGATCCGAAATACCAGCGGTTTAAACACAATGAACGTTATTTCTCTCTTACATTACAGACTGAGCTAATGGGCATCTCTGCTCTGAGAAGTTATCAGAGGCCCGGGGGCCTTTTATCTTGTTGCTTTGCCCTCATTCACATGGTTCGGAACAACTCACCACTATGTCCACATTCTAGTTAGCAAAATGGCATACTCTTTCCTTTTAAGGAAACAACCTAGAGATTGCACATGTCACTTCTACTCTCATCCTATTGGCCAGAACTTGGTCACAAAGGCACAGCTTAGTGCAAGGAAAGCAAGGAAATGTAGCCTTTAATGCGAGCAGCTGTGAGCCCTGAAAATAGTTGGGGCTTCTGTCATGCTGAGGATGAGAAGAAATATTGGACGAAAACTGGCATTCTTTGCCACAAACAACTTATTGTCTTTATAAGGTGAGGTCCTAAAGGTTCAGAAAAGGATGGTTTCAGCAAGAAGGAGGGAATGGATGAGGAGAGATGAAATTCTGTGGGCAGAGAGAGTGATTTCAGTGCTGAAGGTCCTGGAATAGGGGGCAGCCAGGAATTGGCTTGTGTGAGTCAAATAGTGACAGATGAGATTCCCAGAGCAAAGTAGATGCAGGGACCATGTCTCACGTATGGAAACCATTGGTACAGAAGGCTGTTGTCACCGGATCCTGCACCATGAATGCTATTGCTTTTCCCATCTCGTGTATTTAATAACTAAAATAAAATGAGACTATTTATCAGGGCATATTCTGATCCCTGGATAGGCTTAGAAAGAAATGTTTTTGACAGAATAGGATTGTAAAACTTAGTGCTGGATGAGGGATTTACACTTTTCTTTCAAACACAGGCCACTGCTGGTGGGCACAGAACACTGGGTGTGTTGATTGCAACCGTGATTTATGGCAGCCCTGGTGTATTCAGCTACATTCTATGACCTTTCTTCCAGTGTCCTCTGCCTTGGTAAAATCGCTCTATTCTATGTCAAGTCCTTTTAATCCTTTTCCGGAATCAAGTATGAAACAATTTCCAATGCATTCAACTCTAACTTTCTTTGCTCAGTGTTTATTCCCTGAAGACTGGAGAATGCATTGAGAAGTTGAAAAATTGCAAGCTGCTGCTTTGTACACAGCACCCTTAACATTTTCTCCAAGTTTCCAGCCTGGCCTCAGATGAACCTTTTTTCTCCTTCTTTTTTACACGTAAACTTTAGGTCCCCAAAGTTAATCATTTGGGTCTACAATTAATCATTTATATTCGTCAAATATGTGGAATCATCCAATTGGGCACATGAGGGAATAATTGTACATACAAAGAAGAATGTTAATGAAGCAGTTATGCACAAAAGTAGTACTGCAAGAAAAAGAGAGGAGACTTTAGGGAAGGACCTGGAACTTCGGCCTTTGGTGTCCATTTGTCCATCCATCCGTCGGTCCATCCATCCATCCACCCATCCATCCATCCATCCATCCATCCATCCATCATTCCATTAAAAAATCTAGCAAAGTGTCAATCTCTGTAGAACTCACTATAATTCAAAGATTATTATAAGATGTTTCCAGTCCTTGAAGAGTTTATATAACTTGAGCAGACTCAGTTTTTGAGGCAAGAAAGGAAGTTTGTCAAGAAGTAAGGAAGGAAGGGAGATTATGCACCAACTGTGACCTAACCACTATGCAAAGTCTTACATACCTAGTCCTATTAATGATTGGAACTAAGGAAGACAAATGCTAATATCACAGTTTAGCAGAAGAATACAAACACATAAATCACTGTAACCCCATGTCATTGGTGCTATCATAAAAGTAGGAGCCCAGATACGGGACAGGCTGATTCTGCCTGGGATGGACAAGGAAAGCTTCCCAGAGGAGCACACATTTCAACTGGGTCCTGATGGATGATCAGGAGTTGCCCAGGTAGAGAGATGGGAAGGGCACTGTAGCCGAAAAAGCGTGGAGACATGAGGAGCAGGGCAGGTTTGGGCAATGTCAAGTGGCAAAGTGCTAGAGGAAGATTGGAGGGGTGGGTTAGGATTCTGTATGCCAAGCTAAGGCATTTGAATTGTATTCTGTAGGAAGTGGGGAGCTATTGAAAGCTTATAAGCATGGGAATAACATGATCAGATATATGTTTTGGAAAGATGACTGGGGAAAACAGGGAAAGGTAAGAAAAGACTGAATTCACTCATTTTCACTTAGCAAATATTTATTGAGTACTTGCTATGTGCCAGGCATCTTCTAGGGGCTGGGGATACAGCACTGAGCCAAATAGTCAAAAATTCTTGCCCTCATGTGGCTTCAAGTGGTAGAGGGAGACAGGCTCTAAACAAATAAACGTATATAGTCGTTCAGGTGGTGATAAATGCTACGGAGAAAACAGAGCACGAAAGGAAGGTAGCTGCAAGCTTTGCAACCTGTATAATATAACCTCCCCCTGAGAGGCAAGGGAACATTTCAGCAAAGACCTAAAGGAGACGAGAGAGCAAACCATGTGCATATCTGTGGGAAGAGAATTTTAGGCAGAAGGAATAGCAAGTGTAAGGCACTCAGTGTTAATGAGAGCTCGGGAAACCCAAGATGACAAAGGGAGGAATTTAAGACTGAAATTCCCATATTTATATGAAGGGGGCACTGAGCCAAAGAAATACTGATCACCTCTTATATATCATTCAGAACTTCTAGTCATTTGTCTAAAAGTATTTGAGTTTGACAGGCTAGAAGAGGATCTCCTTCTGGTCATTGTGGGGCCAGAATTTTGGACAGAGGTAACTAAACTATTTTCTGCTATCACTCGGGACCAGCAATTTTTCATTTAAGCAGTGAAGCCCAGTTATCATACCAAAGCCAATGGAATAGAGTTCTTTGTCTCCTTTGTAGTTTTAAACCATTCATTTCATTTTCAGATGCTCAAAATCTGTACTTGATGACCACATTTAAGGGAACTTGCCCCCAAAGCTAAGAGATACACTGGCTTGTCCCGTACATGTGGAAACCCTTCAGCAAATAAGCAAGATGAGCAAAATTGGGAATGTATCTGGCTGATCATGATCTAGCCGAGTGCATTGCACACACAGAGATAAATATGAAGCCAGAATCTGGAATGAGATCATTAGAGTATACTATCCTAGCACTGTAGTCAGACCACACACATATTTAATGCACTGAACCCACCTTGAAATGCCCCTCAGCCCCAAGAGAACAAAGTGCTAGAAAAAATAAAGGGGAAGGGAGGATGCTGAGTGATCCATAATGCTGTCAATGTCACAATTCATCCTGAACAGCAGAATAAAGTTAATAAGGAAAGTTCTTTAGTGCTTGTTCAGCTGCCTGCCACCCATCTCTGTGGCAAAGAAGCAAGGAGCAAATAGATATATCATTATAGAATGTATCAATAATAAATTATAGAAATGTCTTCTATATAAGGAGTAATTCTCTGTATTTATTTGAAGTATAAATCTTTAGGATTATGTATTTGACCACTCAATGCCAAAAAAAAAAGTAGACAGCCTAAGTCATTTTTTAAGACTATTGATATTTTGATAATTAATTAAATTAATAATAAGTCAAAAATACTGAAGACAAGAATTTAAAAGTGTCAAGAAAATAGAAGAGAAGCAATATTTTTCCTAGTGTTCAATAAATAAAAATTGCCTTGGAATAAACACTAAATCTATTTATAGCATACATAAAGGAATATCTCTAGAAGTCAAATAGTCTATCTGAATTCTAAGCACTGTTTTTCAGCTCAGAGAATTTCATGGTTTAGAGTAGAATATTTTCATTCCAAATCTATGTACCTTTTAATTCCTAAAAATATTCCTAAACTTTCCAGCATTGCACTACTTGGTTGTAGAATCAAGAACTTATACTATTCAACTAATAGCTGTCAAATATTTATTTAGAGGTTAAACAACTTTTACGTGCAAGGTGCCAACTGGGCGACAAGGTACTGCAGGTACCTTGCAAGGTAATGCAAATTGAGTAAAACCTAGTGCCTGCCCCCAGGGAGCATGGGAGGTAAAGTCAGAAATGAGAGCAGGATCAGGCAGAATATGCTAGGTACCCTAAGAGTTCAAAGGAGAGAGTGATGACCATGGGTTAGAGAAATCAAGGAATGCTTCATGGAATAGCAACATTTGACCTGGGACCGTTTGATGGATGGGTAGGGTTTCAATAGGCAGAAATGATGTTGGTTTGAGTAGGGTGGGGAAGACAATTCAGGTGAAGACAGGGCTTATTTGAGAAGAGAGTTTCCTGTTTTGCTGGAGCATGGTGTACTTATATGGGACTAAAGCTGGGAGGATGGGCTGCAGTCATGGGGTCTCTGGGCTCGGGTGTCAGCCTGAGGAGTCTGTACCAAATTCAGCCAGCAGTGGGGCTCCATGGAAGTCGATGTGACATGATGTGACAAGACACTGCTTTGTTTATGCTCTGATGCTCATGCTTTTGTACTCAGTTGCATTCGCCTGCTGAAAGGGTGAGACTGGTTCTCCAGCCCCTGGGGGAGAGATTGGTTGTGTGCTACACATTTACTTGGAGGGCAGAGCACAGGAGGAGTCATTTGGGTATGTTGCCCCACTCCCCCAGGGACAATCATGCTGCTGAGTGTGGCCTCTCTGTCCTGGCTATTTAGGTGTTGTTTGAGCTCCTGAGTATTTTTCAGATGTGACGGAAAAAAATCATCACCCACAAATATTTGCTATGTGCCTACCAAATGAACAGCGGCAATTCAGTCCTGCTCTAGATTGGTGGTAAAGTAGCAATCCCAGCCAGATGCCAAATATAAGCTTGACTTCACGTCAGAATAGGAAAGGGCTAAGGATGGGGCACCCAGTAGATAGACCATGGAATCCTTGCCTTTGCAATATAACAGCTACTGTATAATGTCTTCTCAGCTAAGTTTTTTGAAGGTATAATTTAGGAAAAGCAGGAACAATGTTAGGTATTTAGGGAGATTCAAAAGGAGTGATAGCCATTCCTGAAACAGAAATTCAATAGAAACTTTAACCTATAAATAATATACACCATGTAACATGATCTATGGGTAGTATGCAAAGTCCCAGAATGTTTTCTGCTAGGTTATGTTCAGCACACACAAGCCTTGTTTAGACACCGTCTTACTGGGGGATTTTGTGCCCTGTTGGTTCATTCTGGGCACCGGAAGCTAGGCTACAATGGACAATTGGGTTCCTGTAGTTCAAATACAGATTTTTAACGGTGCCTAAAATGGTTATTTAACTCAAGACTTCTTAAAGACATAAAAACCTTAATTAAGAATGACTGAAACCGTTGTAGAATAACTTTACAGTAGAAACTCTTATTTCATAAGACCAAAAGCAGTAACGGGTCAGTTAATCAAAAAATTTAGTTAAAGCCCAAAATCCTAAAAAATACAGTAACAAAACATGCTTACTCATTTGATAGTATTTTGATGTAGAGTCAAGATCTTTTTTTTCCCTACTGAATGTAGATCTTTATTTTGGAGATTTTCTTGCATAAATCGCATCCATAACGCACCTATTTCTAGTTTCAGTGTATTTAAAACGAAGCAGACATTTCTGAGGCAGTCAGAATCTAGAACTTGATGGGACTTTTATGATTCCTATTGTAGTCTTTTAAACTTTTTTTGCTCACATCTACTGTAACAGTAATTTTTTTCTGGTGACTTGGGATTGTTGAGACTTTCCAAAGCATTCAACTTAATTTTCGGAATAACAGCTACTCTCTTTTTTGCTCTCCTTATTTGTTGATTTTCATAATATTTAATTAAAATAGGCTTGATTTAATTAATTAAAATACTACAATCATAAGTCTAATTAACCCAAATAGGCTTGCGAACAAATACAACTGACTCTTGGTTAGTAAACCACAGAAGAGGCGGGAGCAGAAGACCTTGGGTATATTGGAGAGCAGTTACTGCCCTCAAGTGCTCAGCGTGTTGTGCGTAGTAGAAAATTCGGCTTGTAAAGGGAATGGAGAGCATCTGTGAATCTGGCAAGTGGAAGTAGTTGCGAGCTTCTACTGTATCAAGTTAGCTAAGCAGTTAGCTTCTGTGTATCTAACTACCCAGAATATGCTATGTGATTCTGGATTAATATCACTGAAGAACTGATTAAACACACACAGACATACTTATACCTAAAAGCAAATATATTTTGATCAGGTGTGGATAAAGGGTTGGTTGGTTTTGGCCCTGTTGTGAGCTTCCATTTATTTGCCTGTTGATATTCTTGAGTGCTCTACTCCGAATGTGCATCTGTGCTGCAATATGTATATATCAGGACTTTTATGTTAATTGCAGAATTTTAAAATATGTCAATAAAATATAGATAATGCCTACTTTATAGGCTTTTTTAAGCATTAGTGAAACAAGGCATGTGGAGTGTTCATCACAGAGCTGATGAGCTCTAGCGCCCTCTTTTGAATGTAATTGTCCAGAGTCTTCATCAAAAGCATATCGACCAATTGAAGCAGTTCCCACTGGCCAAATTTGAAACAATCCAAGCATCAGAATGAACAATGACATGAATTGACTAAACACATCGAATTTTTTAAAAATCTATGAATTTATACAGATAGGAAATAAACTTAAAGGAGAGGGGGAGAAGGAAAACTCTTCTTTAGCAAAAAACGCCAACTAGTAAGTGTAGAAGAAATAACAGAAATAAGAACTTATCATTTTACAACCACCATAGTAATTACAATTATTCCCACAAAAATTATCAGTGGATGCTAAAACCATTGGGTGAAAGAACACTAGGGAATGGGATGTTCAAACAATTTCACCCCGTAGAGTCTTATTTACTACAAAGGGAAAATATAGCTTTAACAATGGGGAAATCTGGTGAATGCCACCTTCACCAAGAGACCACACTTTGCCACCAACAATGAGGTCCAAGCTGACATCACGCGGCCCCTAATTTGATGTACATAATGCCATCCATGTAGTATTCCTGCCTCACCTCCCCAAACCCCCCGTTTAACCTGAATTTAATGATGAGAAAGTAATCAAACCAAGCCAAATTGAGAAACATTCCATAAAACAAAATGACATCATCAGCAACAAAATATGTATATCAATATTGCAAAAGAGAGAGAAAGGCTGACAACTGATTTAGGTTAAAAAAGACTAAACAGACAATTAGGGGAATTTGAATATGGCCTGTATAACACATAATGTTATCATATTGATGTTAAATTTCCAGTCTCCTGGTTATGTAAGAGAATGTCTTATTCTTAGGAGTAGAGTGTCAGCAATATAATAATAATAATAATGTCTGTGTTATATGTGTATATATAAAAGCAAATATATACATAAGCAAATACACACATGTACTGAGAGAAAGAGAAAGCAAATGTGACAAAATGTTAATAATTGGGAAATCTAGATAAAGGTTGTATGGATGTTCATTGTGCTATTCTTGGAATCTTTCTGTAGATTTCTAATTTTTCAAAATAAAAGCTAAGGGAAATAAGGGTGCATATAGCTATAGCTCTAGGTACTGCTTTTCCTGATTTGCTTTTACACAGGTCTGTGCAATGTTGGACCATCCAGTGCAGACTGCACAATTGTCCTCTGTCTGTCATCCAGAAACAGGTTTGCTTTGTGGTATGCAGTCTCTCCTATAGCCACCACCTATAGCAGAACATGCAGAACCAAGGATTTCCTCTTGCAGAATAAAGCAGAAGCAGCCTTAACACATTTAAGTAAATTATATAGAGATTTTAAGGAAATTTGGAAGTTGCAGAAGACATAGCGAAGAGCAGGACTTCTGACAGAGCCTCCAGGGTGCTGGCTAGAGTCCCCACTAACTGCATGGAATGTTAAGCTAGTCACCGGGCTTCCCTATGCAATACTTCAACCTGAAGTACACATCGCTGAGAAGGGTAGGAAAATTAGCACGCCCAAAAGCTGACATGAGAATTACCAGAGAAGACAAGTAGACGGCAATCCTATGATATAAGTCACCACCGAGCTGATCAGGGCTTGAAAGTTCAGCAGAAGGTCTCTGACCCAACAGGCCGAAAGGCCGAATGGAGAAAGAGCTTGCTCGGCTGGAGGTTTCCTGATGCAGCTTCCAGTGAGCAAGAGCGATAGGGTCGTCCCCGCAGCTCGTTAGCAGAAGCACGAGGTGTGACTGCCATGACTACAGCGGGTATTACCACGGGGGAATATCTGGTCTCTAGGAACAGTGTAGGCGTTTTCCACGCTCGTCTCGCCAACAGTCCTGTCAGCAAGATCCAAGCATAAGAAAGATCCAAGTGTAAGAAAGGGAATCCTCATATTATTACTAATGGGGAAATGGAGGCACTGGGCAGTTAAGTAATCTAGCCAAGGCAGAGCCAGGGTTTGAAACCAGGCAGGCTGGCCCACACACTCTGAACTACTGATCTATGCTGGAATGTTATTAAACCATTACAGTAATCTTTTTGGAGACTGCTTAATGGCATGGCAAAGTGTTAAAAAAAATTAAAAATGGTGGCAAATCTGTATGTGCAGTATGTTCCCAATTTTAAAAGTATGAGGAATAGAGGATTGAGAGAGAGAGAGACTGAGAGAGAAAGCAAGCATGAGCAAGCCCCAGAGAGGAAAGACAGGAAGGCCGGATACAAGATGTATGTGGTAATTGCTCACTGATGGTATCTCAGTAACTTTTACTTTTTTCTTCCTATTTTTATGAAGTTTTCAAATTTTCTATAGTGAAAATGTAGCTTTTATAATGAAAAAAATACATGCTATATATAAAAGAAATATTCTGGAAGTTTAGAAAATAACCATGTCAAACAGTCTTAGAAGCAACCCTAGTCCTTGACGCGCTGTTCCTCCACTTCATCATGCGTATGCCGCTTTCACATTTTTGCCATGAGTTCTACCCCCACTATTATTTACTTCATAATCCTTTAAATTGACTCACTATTTTTATTTAGCTTCCTAAGTGTTTATGAAATCACATTTTTGCTATCCTATGGATTTTTTAAAATGTAAATTAAAAACCACATAAATATTAAAATTTCTTGTGCCACCAAAGTACAAATGGCCCACTTTGGGAAAGAATAAGCTCCTCCTATTTCTGGCTCAGCATCACTTGGGTGAACTGGAGAAAGAGGCAGATTCCTGGTTTACTGAAACAGAATCATAGGCAAAGGGCCTGGAAACCGGCCTTTTAAACAGACTCTCCAGGAGATTCTCGTGTGGCCTCAAGTTTCAGAACAATTGCATTATGGGTTCCCTAAGAGAACATATGATGGTCAAGGATCCGGTATTGAATCTGAGTTAATTAAAGAATTTCGCAAGATAACCAGGATGCAATCCAGAACTGTACCAGACCACCCCAGGAGAGAGCTTGCAGAGAGCATTAGCGATAACCTGGATGACGGTGGAGGGGAAAGGCTAATTATTGCAAAATAAATGAAATCCCTTGTTTCTTTTGGGACCAAGAATGACTGGAGAGTCGCTTTGCTGTCTTATCTGAGTGACAGTTCATACTGCTGATAAATTTTATCACAGAGCGTATTACGGTAGCAGTATGTGACGGTTTGTTGAGGTTCCGGTAAACCTATGAAGACTGAGATGGGAAGCTGCCCCAAATTAGAAGTCCAAACAGAAGGCAAGCTGCTGCAGCAGACGGAGCAGCAGAAGCTACGAGGGAGCCAGTTAAGAGCCAGGTGCCGTGGGCAAAGCGAGGTGGGCCAGCAGGTGGGAATCAGAGGTACGAGCTGATCTGATTCAGTTCGGACAGGAAGTGAATGAAGAAAGTTTTCAATTTTGTCTCCCGAGTAGCTCCAGGAGAGAATTTCCTTGTAGGAAGAGACCAGACTTTGTTGAGAAGATGCTTTGATAAACCAGCTGCAGGGTGGAAGGAAGCCTCAGGGCCTGGTTTCAAGCTGAGGTAAGTCTCTGCATAAGGAGGGGACAGAGCTGGAGAAGGCCTGGGGGCAGGGGCAGTGTCTGAGGAGGGGCGCTCTGGTGGCTGCCAGCAGGAGGAGCTACCTGGGGCTTGTGAAGAGGCGTCTAAAGGGGGTATCTCTGGTGAGATGGTGGCGTTGTCTGATGCGATCCTTCACAAATTACCAATAAAACCACAAGTACCACAAGCTGTGCAGCTGACCAGACTCCTGCAAGCACGTGCGGGAGGGGCTGACAGCTGCATCAGTGTAATGTGTACTATATTAAGCCATGAAGAGAAAGGGACAGATGTTGTGTGGGTTATACAATTAGTGGAGAATTTGTAGGTGCATAAGACCCGAATGGAGAATGGAGATGACTTTGTTCGGACATGTCCCAGAGGTACGTGGGGCAATGCAGGTTCAGGAGAGTCCCTGAAACACAGCAGAGGCCCAAGGAATCCGGTCCAGGTAGAGGTGGCTGGGAGAGAAGTATCAGGTGAGGTAACATTTTTGGAGGGATTTCACTCAGGGACAAAGGTAGAACATTTCCTGGGTTCCTGCCAGGAGCAGTGGGGCTAGGGAGATTCCAGTGTTAGTATCAAAAAGATCCAGAGGAAGAAAATGTCCCCTTCAGATGGAAAAATATCTAAGCAACTGGGAGGAGCATTCTCTGGTAATGTGCGAGTTGTGTATGATACAAAACCAGTGTAAAGTGTTACCCCTCCTGGGACAACATAGAAATCAGGCTGTATTTGAAAAGGGCTTGATAAAGAGGGAAAGGGAAAACTTGAATAGGGGGACCTGGACCCTGAAATCAGCGCCACCCTAACCTGTGACCTGGGAGATGTTCTTCTTCCGTCTCAGTGCACCATGGGGCCCTCGGGACCCAGGATTTTGTTCCCTCCGGCCCAGCAGCTCCTGGGTTTTTAGTTTAGCTATTTTATACCCATTTTCCAAATGACTCCATTTTCTCAAAGTCTGTTATTCCTTCTCTGAAATTCTGAAATATGTAACTTCTATTTATTCTACCCTCTTTTTTACTATCCAGACATCATTTTGAATTTTTATTCCTTTCTTAATATTGGTGGGTCTCAAGAATTTTCTGGCCCAACACCATGTCCTTTGGATTCCCATTTCCTTTAGTCGTCCCGTTCAACATTTCAAAAGCTGTACGACCACCTCCTGCCCTACCATGCCACCCCTCTCAAAAAAAGCCGGGGTAGCTCACACCAGCAAGGTGCTTAGAAAAGGAAGAAAAGGGAAGCTAGTATTCTGTGGAATTGGTTACTCCCAGCACTGGGTCTCAGGATGGTTGAGGCCATGCACTCTGTCACATAACACAATGCAAACTGACTGTACCCTTTCAAGTTTAAATGATACAGCTGTCAACAAAGATATGAGATGATATCAAGCTTGTTGTGGTTCAATGACTGTGCCACCCTCGTTCCACTAAGGGAAATGCATTAGGGTGGTGATGATGGTCAGCTGTCCAGGATGTGAAGTCTGCTAAGCTGAAGGAGCACCAAAAGGGGCTCTCGCTGCATTTTGTAACCCCCACCATGTCATCCTGAGTCTCCAGCCAAATTACTTTATTTGGTCACAAAAACTGCCATGGGCTAGCCATATCATCTAGACCTAGCATTCAGGTTTCAAGAATGGTTTCCTCTATGTTACAGAACCATGTTGCCAAACCAGCCACAGATTATAGAATAACACCTGGGCATGTACATGAATAGTCACACCACAACGCTATGATGATGACCGGTCTGTGGGCACATGCTGTCATACATCCAGTGGGCTTTGGGGCCGAAGAGGCGCTGAGCACAACAGGTCTAGACTGGCCACCACTAGTAGCTAAGCTGGTTGTGGAAGGAGGGGCCTGGGCTTGCAAATGAGCTTTCAGCAGTGAGGAAGAGAGAGGCAGTGGGGCAGGGAAGAGTTGGTGGTGTAGGGCAGCTCCAGTTGGCCCTAAGACACATTGCTGAGAGCGTGCCTGATACAGCAGGGAGATGTACGGACTGATACCAACAGCACCTGGGCACTCACAGCCAGAAGGCCATGAACTCTCTAGAACCCCCTGTACACGTCTGCTACCCCTAGTTGAGTTCTATACTTACCAAGACTCAGGTTATTTGTCCCTCAGCCTGTTTCAGGCCAATTAAACTGGTCATTATTATCAATAAATTAAATATTATATAAACATACGAAATTTGAATGCAAAAAGAGAGTTGTTTCTATGAAAACTTGTTGAAAATTTTAAAAGATTCGATGAAAGTAAGTTGCTGGGTGATGGTTAAGGTGGAAAAGCAATTCTAAAAATCTAGAAGGACTCTGCGCTCAGTTTGCCCAACAGATGTCTTTAAGTTTTTGCTTCCTTTTAAAGAAATTATAGTTGGAAATAGTAGAGGATGTAAAATGGGTGTGGTTTATGCAAGAAAGATGAGGTGGAACTCCAACTGACCAACATTCAAAGAAAAAGCGTGGGCTTGATATCAAAAGCTTGGCAAAAGAATGCAGTTATTTTAACTTATAATAAAAATTTGATGTATGTATCTACAATTTTTTTACGATTCATCTCTTTAACCAACATCTTTCATTAACCAACCAACTCCCTGTCCTGACTGTGTTTGATGAGAGGGTCTCTGTGGCACTTCTCTCATCATTATTCTGCTGAGATCCACAGGATTAGGAATTCCCATGACCAGTCTCTTCTTCAAGGTACAGGGCAGTAACATTACTTGATGGAGGAACTTCTAAAGCTCTTGTGTAATTCAAAGCTCCTTTAATTCCAGCCTAATCATGACCAAAAAAAGCACAGGTGTTCCTACTTATCAGCTAAAAATAGCACCACTATAGCGATAACATAAACCTGATTTAAAAATCTCTTACATACCAGCTTTGAAATTGACATTCCTGATAAATTTAGGAGCAGTTTCATAATTTGCATTCTTTCAATTTTGTGCATGAGGACTTTATTATTTTATAGTTTCAAATTGCCTTAATTCTAATTTACAAAAAGCCAGGATTTCCCTGTATCAGAAACAACTCTCTCTTTCTGGGACAGTAGAAGTAAGCCTCCTGAAGACCTTTCTGGGCAACACCTCTCATCTTGGTAACGCAGGTCTCTCGCCTTGAGCTTGGTATTGGCACAGAAGCTTATGCTCATTATAAGCAATGATCTTTTCTGGGCATTTTCCTGGAATGAGTCACTTCTTTGAACTTTTCCCTTTCCTCATATGCTGTAAGTCTCTGGCAATATCACTGGGCTTCAGCTCGTTGAAGTTCCTCTAGGAAGCTTGTGAATGACTTTGCAGGTTATTTTATTTTTAAAGTATAGAACCAAGATATTTATCTCCAAAAGCATATAACACCTTTAGGCGATTAGATTTCTTCAGCATGTCTTTCTCCATCACTAGGTTTCTGACAAGAGTGTCAGACAACTCTAGATCCTTTCTAGTACTTTCTGATGACCTGTTATAGTCCTTTGGATTAAATATGGGGCACTGATACACATTATCTTGGCTCTACCAAATGGCTTTGACCAGTGTCTCTCAAATTGAATTCTAGGCCCTGAAAAGGTCAACAGACAGTTCTGAGGGCGTTATAGAAATCAGAGGAGCAGAGACAAGGACTCCAACAAAAGGATCTGTTCTGCTCTTCCCTTGTCCCTTCTGTCTGAATTTCCTGCTTTTATTCTGAAATAGCTCCTTTATCTGGAGCCGCCTGATGCAGTTACATCAATCAACTGGCATATTTGCAGTACCCAGAAATTCAACAAAAAAAGCCCTCTAAACTCCCAAACTTGTCAAAATGTCGTGCATATTTAGGCCCTTGAGTTTTTTTTTTTTATAACAGCTTTACTGAAATATAATTCGCATGTCATAAAATTCAGTCTTTTAAGTGTACAATTCAGTGGTTTTAGTATATATACAGTGTTGCGCAACCATCACCACCATGTAATTCCAGTGCATTTTCATCACCCAAAAGGAAACCCCAATCTCGTTAGCAGTCACTGCCCATGTTCCCCTCCCCTCAACTCTAGGCAGCCACTAATCTACTTTCTGTGTCTATGGACTTGCCTATTCTGGATATTTCATATAAACAGAATCATACAACATGTGACCTTTTGTGTCTGGTTTATTTCTCTTAGCATAATGTTTTCAAGGTTTACCCATGTTGTACCATGTATCATTATACCATTTTTTATAGCTGAATAATATTCCATTTTATGGATGTATCACATTTTGTTTATCTATTCATCCATCTGTTGATGGACATTTGGGTTGTTTTCACCTGTTGGCTATTGTGAATAGAGCTGCTGTGACGCTTGTGTACAAGATTTTATTTGAATATCTGTTTTCAATTCTTTCAGGAATATGCCTAGGAGTGGAATTTCTGGGTCATATGGTAATTTAATGTATAACTTATTGAGAAATTGCCAAACTGTTTTCCAGAGTGGCTGTACCATTTTACAGTCCTGCCGGCACTCTATGAGGGTTCCGGTTTACTCGCATCCTCTCCAATACTTGCTATTCTCCTTTTTTGAAAAAAGTATTATTATTATGGCCATCCTAATGGGTGTAAAGTGGTATCTCATTGTGGTTTTGATTTGCATTCCCCGATGACTAACAATATTGAGCATCTTTTCATGTTCTTATTGGCCATGTATACCTTCTTTGGGGAAATGCCTATTCAAGTCATTAAATTGGGTTGTTTATCTTTTTGTTCTTGAGTTGTGTGATGGTGAATTTTATGTGTCAACTTGGCTAGGCTAAAGGGCCCAATTGTTTGGTCAAACACTAGTCTACGTGCTGCTGTGAAGGTATTTTGTAGATGTGATTATCCTTTACAGTTGACTTGAAGTAAAGGAGATTACTCTTGATAATGTGGGTGGACCTCAATCCTATCACCTGAAGGCTTTAAGAGAAAAAACTGAGGTTTCCTGGAGAAGAGAGAATTCTGGTCAAGACTAGGTATCCTGAGTTTCCAGCCTGCAGGCCAGGCCCCATAATCATGTGAGACAACTACTTAAATCTCCACGTAAGTGTGTGTTTGTGTATAAGTATATATGTAAAAACATGTATATTTGAGTGAATATATATATGTTTGTATAAATATTATATATGTTATATATATGTATATATACATACACAATTCACATGTATATCCTATTGGTTCTCTTTCTCTAGAGAACCCTGACTGATACAAATTGTTAAAGTTCTTTATAATATTTATATATTCTGGATACTAGACCCTTATCAAATATATGAAAATGGAACTTTGGTTAACCTGCTCTAGTTGATAATGCATGTAATGCAGATAGGATAATGCATGTAAAACACTTAGAACAGTGCTTGACATGTAACTCGATTAATGTTATTATTATTATTTTCATCACATTTGAATTCATCTAGAGAAACGAGCCCTACACCACTCCCTAGGCCTTAAAGACATTGTTCATTAGTCAGTAAATGCTTACGAATCCCTATTCTGTATAAGACGCGATGTGGGGTAGGACGCAGGGCCCGCTTCATGGCGTGCGGCCTGTGCAGCGACACAGGGCCCTGTGCTTGGTTTAATGCTCTGCTGTCATTATTTTAAAATGCTTATTAAGTCTTGAACAGGAGGCTCTTCATTTCTATTTTGCACTGGGCCCTGCACATTATGTAGCCAGTCCTGTTATGATGAATAGAAAATTCTTCTTGTTCAGAATAATAACTGATGTTTCTAAAAATTACCATGTGTTATTCAGAAAACATTAAATTCTGCTAAATAGACTCTGTTTAAGAAAGCTGAGAAATATACAGTACCTTTTAGAAACGTCTTACCAAACATGATGTAAATAAATGAAGTTTTGACATTTTACAGGTAAGCATTAGTTATCTGAAAAATTCACTTATTTAGCACAGTCAAGGGCCTGATAAATTAAATGTCAATATATTTTGCAATAAAAAGAAAGAGAAATGCAGGCTTTGTTGTAGTGGTTATTAGGCGTGGGGAGTTTACATGGCTAAGATTTAGGGGATTATGAAGTAAATTTTTGAAGTAGGTATCTTCTCCCCAGTTAATATTGGTATAACACACAGGAACTCGCTGTGAGACATTGGACAAACTGCTTAACCTCTCTTAATCTTAGTTTCCCTTTCTGTAAAATGAGGATGACATACAAGTGATAAGTCTATACGGGGGATCAGATTTTTAGCACTGTGTTGTCTGATTTACTCAATAAGTGTCCTTTTCTCCTAATTTCCCCTTTCAAAGGTGCATTGAGCACTCACTGTGTGCTCTGCTCCATTCTAAGCACTGTGGACACACAGCTGAGTAAGGGTCCTTGTTCTCAAGGAGAAGATATTCTAGGAAAGAGAGAGTTGATAAGCATGCCTAGAGACGAATATGATCACTTCAGGCTGTGGTAAGTGTTAATGAAGAGGATTAAATGGGTGGGGGCTGCTTGAGTTAAGTGGGTGGTCGGGGCCAATCTCTTGGAGAAGGTGACAGATGCGTTGAGATCTGAATGATGAAAATGAGGAGGGCAGGTGAAGATCCTGGGCAAGCAGATTCCTAGCAGAAGGCACAGCAGGAACAAAGGGCTTGAGAGTGGAATGAGCTTGGTTCGGTAGAGACAGTGAGAAACCCTGGTCCCTAGAGCACCGAGGCAAGGGAGCGGGGTGGGCTGTGAGAGCAGAAAGACAGACAGGTGCCAGATCAGATAGGGCTGTGAGACCAAGGGCAGCAGTTTGGATTTTATTCTGGTTCAGGGAGAGGCCTTTGGAGGGTTTCAAGCTGGGGAAATATGTAATCTGAATTGCGCTTCAGGAAGATTCCTCCAGCTGGCTGCTCTGTGGAGGGATCAGATGGACTGAGGGAGGTGAGAGTGGTGGCAGTAACCACTTAACAGGGGGTATTGCATCAATCCAGGAGAGAGGTGGGGTTTTGACTAGAGTTGCGGTCTGGGGAGCTAAGAAGTAGTTGGATTCAGGATGTACTTCGGAGGAGAGCAGACAGGACGTACTGTTGGATTGAATGGAAGGGCGAGGAAAGGAGAGATCTGATGAGAAATTTAATACATGCTCACTATAGAAAGCTTGGAAAATTCAGGAAAATTTTCAGCATGCTACCTGGCTTAACATGGAAAGCTAGCTTTACTTGCACAAGCAGAACTCTACCGTTACTGCTACCCTTTTGAAGATTTCAGCGCATCTTATCAGAGGCTTGGAGGATTATTGACGTTAGAAAAAAAAACAGGAGAGAAAAATCTGTTTCATTCTATTTAATACAGAGTTTTCTAATCTTATTTGACCTTCTTATTTTTTTGAAGATTGTTTTGTATAACATCCATTACTCTCTATCAATTACCACCAGAAAACATGATCTAATGTTGTGTTGGATCTCTCTTGTCTCTCACTTTTCCCCTTACATAGAGAAGTTAGACTTGCAGGTTCTAAGCTCAGGATCTTTCACTTAGTGCACCCAGACCGTGCTTCATGAGAACGTCATGAGGATTTAACCTGGCACTGGCTTCTAGCGTTTCTTGTAACATTCTAGGGGGCAAACATTGTCTGGGTTACATTGTTCTACAGTATTTGTAACCGTGTTCCTAATCCAGAGCTGTTCTACCTACTAGTTATTCTTATAAAAAAGGTGGGGAACTTGTGTAAAATTATATTTAAAATTGACATCATCTCCCAAATACCTTATCTTTCCAGCCAGTGGGCTATGAGTTACACTGATAACATGTAACTAGTAGAGAGGAGGTAAAATGAGTTTTAACCCTGAGAATGCACATTTAGGTGTTTACAGTCAGAACTCCTTAATTTAAATCTCTGTTTAATTTGAAATTTGAGCATAACAACAGTGGGTATATTTAGTGAGGCTCCAAATGTCCTGGAGGTACTATAACAAAAATACATTTTCTTTGTCACTGTATGATTTGGAATTGTCTAAAATGTCAGGAAGAAAAAACTTCTCATTGTGTTTAATATTTGGGTAGCTATTGGTAATAATAAAGTGAACGATTTTACGCCTAGCAGCAGTTGATGCTGCTCAGACCATTCAGGTGGACATGGTGTGCCTTATACTCAGCTTAATTTTAAGATTTTAATAAAGGAAAAAAATCTGTAGGAAGTGCAGTATATTATCACACTTAAAGCAGCCAATTAAATTAGTCTCCTGATACAGGCTACTTTATAAACTCATTTATCACACAAGTTAGCTTGGTCTGACCTTTCCACCCCTTCTTGGATAAGGATGGTAGCAATTTCTCAGTAGCAAAATTATTGATTTTTTTTGACAGAGCTTCTTCTCTGGTTTGATTTTCCTTCTTTTCTGCACTTCTATTCTTGTGTCGCCTTCTCAGAGACTGGAGTCCCATTTACACATTGGCAAGAAAAATACTGCTTGGAAGGATATGGGAAGGTGTATCTTAATGTCCAAGCTAATTATCCATACCTAAACAATTTATGAAGGCATTTTGCTTGAGAGTATTTCCTTTATTCAATAAACAGAAGAAAGTGTTGATTACCTATTGAGGTTTGGCATACCTTGCCAAGCAGATATCAATCCTTTTGTTGAACTGTTCAACCCCATGAGTTCTAATACCTTTTTCCTGATTTTTAATACAGATTCCTACATGTTGAATAGTCATGCATTTGTCACATACAATACTGACATAGATCATTTGCTCAGCTAATTGAGAATGTTTCTCTTTTTCAATAATTTTTCATGGGTTGGGCATCTCTTTCTAGGGAATAATTAGAAGGTTACTTTAGCCTCTTACCAGATTTGAGAGATTTAAAGAAAATAACCATCTTATTGCAAAAATTGCATCTGAAGTCAGTCTTTGTAGAAGAAAAGATTTTCCCAGAAAAATAAAGGGGAAGGGTTCGTGGATGCTATATTTACTGAGTACCCATTGTAAGACAGAAACTGTGCTGGGAGTTTTACATAAATTATTTCCTTTGACACCCTGAGATGTTTCTTTTATCTGCGTTCTGTAGGAGGTGAAACTGAGGCTCAGAGAGGTCAAGTAACTCAAGTAATCAGCTGATGGATGTTTGGCCTGGGATCTAACACCAAATCTGTTGGACTAAATTCCACTCTCCTTCCACTCCACTACGCTTTGCTGCTTCAGTTGGCATGATCAATGGGGTCCCAACACTCTGAGGGTTGCAGCAACCCAGTGACCACAACTAGTTCAACTTCTCAGAGTTCCCTTGCCTGCTTTCTCAGCAGTGTTGATGGAGGAGGAGGAGACTCTTACCCCATGTAACTTTGATCTCTCACCCTTAGTCAAAAGCAGGCAGTCTCCTAGTGTGAGGCTGGGATACTGAAATCTTCTGTGTGCACTTACAGGGAGAGACAAAACTATCACTTCTTCCTAACCATGGTGGTCTTCGTTTTCTCTTGATAGCTGCCATTTTGTTCTAAGGAGGGACACTGCTATACATTTTCCTCTGTGCTACTCACACCATTGCTGGTAACCACTCAGGCCAACTGCATTAATTACTGATGGGTTCAATATTATTCTTAGTATTCACAAAACTGTTAGGATGTCTGTTTAAGAAAAACCAACAAAGAATCATGAGTGCATTCCTGGGTTTATACACTTTTATAAACATGAGTGTCAAGAAGAAATTCCTTATTACTCTGCATTGTGTTAAAGTTTCCTAAACATAGTCCAATTTTCTCAGGCCCTCCTTCAAAGGACTATCAAGTTCTAAAACAAATAAAAAATATGTGTAGGTCAGGACTGAGAGGTACAAATTGGTCTCAGGGATTTCCTTTTTAACAAAATATATAGGCATTTCTCTTCCCCTAATATCTATGATTTGCCCAGGCCAAGGTTGAAGTGTCCAGGTACCTCATTCTGATAGAACTGAAATGGATTCCACTTGAGTAATCAAGTTAATTGTTTTCCAACAATTAAGGACATCAGAGATCCAAAGCAATCTCAGATTTTAAAACTTACTTCTTTTCTGACCTCTAAGATAATACCATTTTACTAAAATTTTTAGAAAATGCACATAAAAGAAAAGAAGAAATTTAAAATGACCTGTAGTCCCACACACCTAAAGATAACCATTATTAACATTTGATATACAGCAAGTCTTTTCTCTTCATATTTTTAATAACTTGATACACTAGTCAGGATTCTTAGTAGCAAGCAACAGAAAGAGCTGTCAGTTCTTTAAGTAGAAAGGAATGAAAAGATATTTGGTAGCTCAGAAATTCACAGGAAAGCCTGGACAACCTGTCTTGGAAAAGAGTAGGAGTAGAAGTGACAGAGAGGTTGATAAACCAGGACCAGAGGCCAGATAATGCTATGGAATTATTCTAGTGAGTGTCCCATGCTAAACACCTATGCCAAAGCTGGAGCTTCTGCCACTGCCGGCCCAGACAGTGATGCTGGCTCTGGCGGCCCTGCTGCCCCAGAAACTGTGCTGCCCTCACTGATGGGATGGAGTTTCCACTATTCTTGCTTCTGCAGGGCCTGGTTCCCAATTCCAAGTCCGGGTGGGTGTGGGTGCTTGATCAAGTCCAGGCCACATGCCTGCCCCAGCCGTCAGGGGGCAGTGACAGAAAGGCTCTTAATTCCTTGCCCCTGTACAGTTAGGAGGCCTTCACTGTGTGTGAAGGATCATGGCGGGAAATTCCCCAGACTTGGGAAGGGAGTTTAGATGCTGAGCAGCCAAAATCTCATGTGATGTCTGCCACAATGAGCTCATACAGCTTTATATAGCTCTGTATCCTGCTTTTCCCTCAAACATTAAATTATGACTATTTTCCTAAAACAGGAAGTATTTTTCATACTTAAGACTTTCAATGACTCTGTAGTAACAGTCTTAATTTGATCAATAAATTGCATATGTGACGTTAACTGTCCTAAATAAGGCTTGAAAAGCATGGCAGTTACAAAGCTGGAGGCATCCATCTTAACACTGAGCTATCTGAATTCTTTTTCTAGCTTCAGTTATCACTCAGCACGGAGAAGTCGGCCTCTGGGGCTCACGCATTCACATCTTGAGGTCCTGCCTGAGATGACCTAGTTAACCTGTGGGAGGTGGGACGGCCTGGAAAGGGCAGGTTCAGCAGCTGCCTCTGCCTACTGGGCCGAGGCAGGCGGTAGGGGCACAGGCCCAGCCGCAGGAGCTGGAAGGGCGTTCAGTCCAATAGCAAAGGAACTAGGGATCTGACCCGGTTGTTGTCCAGCTGGGAGGCTGTCAGGTTTGGGGCATGATGTTGAAGGAAGAATCCAGAAGCTGTCAGGGATTGAGAGTTCCAGTCCTTGGAGCTGAGGTTCAGGAGCAGCCTAAGGGCTGAAAAATAGGAACAAGGTGGGCTTTAGTTCTAGAAGAACTCATAATAGGTAAATTACCAAGATGGGAAGAAGAAACCTAGCAGCGCCGCAGTTACAAGAGCAGTGAATAGGATGGGAGTGGGTCTTATAACCCTAGGTATCAAAACTAAAGCAAACATTGAATTCTAGGCTCAAATTCCTTAAGTGGTTCCTAAGGTTGGGTCTAGGGAGTTCAGCTGTAGGGAAGGGGTAGACAGAATGGTGGAGCCCAGAGACCCCCAATGAGGACAACTTCAGGGGCTGGAACAAGGCCGTGGGAGACCAGCTCTGTTAGCTGAGGTAGTGCCTCTGTGTGTCAGGAAGTCAGACCAGAAAGAAAGGGCACAGGAGCTCCATGCGGGGGCTCTGAGGAAAGCTTGCCCTGTCTGCATCGTTGCTGGCTCTTCTGAGGCTCTGGACTACCTCTTTTCTCCTCCCGAGGACGCCACTAAAAGGTTAGCTTCTCTTCCTGCTCAATTTGTATGTGGTGTTCAGATCCCTATGGGTTTCTTCAAAATTCTAATACAGGTTTCAGATCCCCCAGTAATAATTTGTAGATAGCACAGTTCAACAACTTTGCCCTGGAGATTCTTATTTGTAGGTAGTCTGCAACTTGTTGAATGTTGAAGGATCCAGCACAGCGATGCAGAGCCAAAACCACATATGAAGTTAGGGCCCCCAGGTCTAGAGTAGAATTAACTGGAGTAGCAATTGTCATTCTACTTCATGTAACTTTGTGTTTTCATTCCATGGAGTTTTAGCCACAAGAACGTTATTCACAGAATGTGTCTGGCATGCTTTGCACTGACTAACAGACAGAACACTGCATCAACCACGACATAATTACACTTCCTTCTGCACAACGTCGTCCACGTCTAACATGTGGAATATGCCCAGGACTGGCTGTGAACCCTGCACAACTGTGGTACAATAAATTATCGTCATCATTCCTCGCAAGGCCTGGTCACATTTTCCCGCAGACATTGGACGGACCTACCTTTTAAAATTAGATGAGTTTTTGCACTCTTGAAACTACTTATTTTCTTGCTCTTTATCACAGCCAGCCTAGTTTAAGCTGACGGTAAAAAGAGGTTTTGGAGGTTTTCCACCACAAGGTTATTTAAAGTTCTTTGAGCTGCCGCCAGACCTTCATTTAGCATTTTAATAAACTTCCTGGGCCAAGGAGTAATTTTCCTGTATTCTCTTTGTCCTCAGCATGAAGTAATAGTACAAAAGAGGGTCATCATTTTTAGGCCAGTCATCTGCATTAATTATAAAATTATCCTTATGAATAACCAGATATAAGGCCTGGGATAGAGAAAAAGGGGAGCAGGCGTCCCTCTGTGGTTGACATTAAAAAGGGGGGTCATAGACACATCAAGGATTTACGGAAGTGCCAACAGAAATATTTTTCACACAGATGGTTAGAAAGGACATTAAAAGAAACTGCATTTCCAGTCAAGTTATAGCAAGATAACTGGAATTAAATGGCCCAAACATTTGCTTCCTTGCAGTGTCCTTATCTGGAACCTCTCTGAAGGCAGAGGTACCAACAGACTCCCACGTTTACACAGTGATATGGAAATCAGCCCTCCAGACAGTTAGTTGTAAGGATCCCCAGAGAATTTTTTGGAACCTGCATCTCTGGGTGCAGTGTGATGTCACTTTTCAGTGTTTCTAGGCATTCAGCCAAAACTCAGTTTCAGGAAAATAATTGCAAAAATGTTTAAATAATTTGCATGAGGTTTATGAAAGCAAAGGAAAAGCTGCCTGCTCCATTCCCAGAGGAGATTTCAAGACACAATCAATGTGAGGCCGCAAAACACTGTTTAGACAGAATAATTATCAGCCCTTTCCCTTCTCTTTCATTATTAAACTGATGCCTATTCCCTCGGAGGGTTTCACCTGGCATATGGGAAGACTGTTGTTGCTAAGTCCCCTTTATGGATGTTCAAATAGGCTGAGTAAATTCAGAGTTTATCAAATTGGCTCATTCTGGGACATTATTTGACATGAAGTTGCTTCCATGTCATGATTAGCGTTTTTGTTTCTATTTATGTTATAATCAAGGATGATGGAATTATATGGGATGGTTTTAAACTATGTGGAGAATTCTTGAAAATGCATCCCAATGCTAAGTTCATGTCATTCATTGCTGACTCCTTAAAACTGAGCTCAAAGAACCCTAAGTGACAGGATCATCAAAACAACGCACGGAGGGATGCAGTGGGTGGAATCGTATTAAGACAAAAAAGTGAAGCGTGTTTAAATCATGTTACAGCTCTCAGTGCCCAAATTACAGTACTGTTATTTCTTCAGGGAACTACTTAAAGTATTGTTTGAATTGAATCAAAGTTATTTTTACAGAGATTCTTGAAATGGCATTATCTGATTTAAAGAGACGTGGCTACTTTTCATTTTGTAGTTTATTGATTTTGATAGTTCAGGAACGAATCATTGAATAAGTGACACTGTTAGAGTGCACACAAATGCAATTTTACTTCCTCCCCCCCCCATATATATATGTGTACACACACACACAGCAAACAAAATGTCTTTTGGACACTTTTAATCTAAAAAGAGACTTATGTTAGTAATTAATGCCTAGTTCCGTGTAATAGTTAAAGCATTGATTTCGAGTTCAACCTCTTTTCCTACTTCAGGTCTGCAGTGGGAAATGGGGAGAAGTTGGCTTCTCTCTTTTCTCCGCCTTCTTTTCCCTGCCACTCACTAGCTGGGGCTTCCGACCCCTCCGGAGCTGGGATGGCAGGGAGGGAGGAAACATAGGTAAGGGAACAGGCAAAGGTTTCCTTCGCGGGTACACGCCTGCGCTGCTGCTGGCACTCTTCAGAGTTGGTGGATGTTGAAGCCTGACTTTTTCTCTCATGAGCATGTCTATGGATTTTTTTTTTTTTTTTGAGACTCCCACATCATCAGGGATCCCTCACCTGAAAGGTCCTTTGAAAAATAGAAACATATCTTCTCCAGCTCGTGTTTTCTGATGCCTCCATTAGCTCTTAGTATTTAGCAGAAACCTTGTACCTCTTGAGGCTGAGGTCTCCTCACTCTTCCAGGTGGTCCTTCTGGGAAGAACCTCAGACAACTCCAGCCTGGCTTGCTCATTCATGACTTAATCTGGTCCACAAAACACTGATCTGATGGCAGTTATCCTATAGTTATTCTCCTCTACTTTGTGATGAAAGGTTGCTTGAGCCAGTTTATACTTCTTCAGGTCTGTGTCAGACATGTGCATACTATTGAGAGCACAAAGGATACTTTCTAGGGGTCCCAAAAGAGGCCCTCTCACATTTGCGTGAGGAAGAAGTATCTCCCACCCCACCTAACCTTTGAGGGAGGTAGACTCTCCACTCAACTGTCTTCAGAGATATCCTCTCTCTTGGGGTCTCTAACCTCTTTTTTTAGGGTAGAGTTGGGTAATTTCTACCAACTCTTTGGTAAGTCCTGCTTAGATGGCCTCGAACTCACTTTGCAACATTGCTGTAGATGGAATTCAAGACCACTGCAATTGATTATGCAGTTTGTACGCGGCACAGAGATGCCAAGCTAAGGGGATGAGTGAATGCTAAATTCCATTCCTTGCTCCTCTAGCAACACACGTTGCCAGAAGGGACACTTTATTGTAATTCATCTACCCAGTGGGTTTGCTTTTTTCTAATTTGCACAAAGGAACCTATTACCTTGGAGTCCTGGTTGAAACTGAGACAGAGTCCCATTTAAAATCCCTTTTCAGTTAGATGAGTTGTAGGCTTAGCAGTTTCTCTATATGAAAACCATCTACAGATATTGATGATATCTGTGACAACTGTTCAACTGCATGTCAGAAAATTGCCAAGGACACCCATTGTCATCCTACCACTTTTTATTAGAACAAAATATCACATTTTTTAAAGTAGAGATTTTTTTCAACAAGAGTGCCAAGACACTTCAGTGGCGAAAGAACAGTCTTTCAGCAAAAGGTGCTTGAACGACTAGATATCACATGCAAAGAAATGACCTCCGTGTCATACCTGTACAAAAATTAATTCAAAATGGATTATAGACCTAAACATAAGAGCAAAAACTATAAAACTCATAGAAGAAAACATAGGAGCAAATCTTTGTGGCCTTGGATTAGATAATAGTCTCTTAGATATGACACCAAAAGCACAAGCTACCAAAGAAAAAATAGATCGATTGGACTTAATCAAGATTAAAAAATTTGGGCTTCAAAGGATACCATCAAGAAACACAACCCACAGAATGGGAGAAAATGTTATCTGAAAAGAATATATAAAAAAAATCACACAAGAAAAAAGACAAATGACCTAAAAATGGACAAAGGATCTGAATAGACATTTGTCCAAAGAAGATATTTAGATAACCAATAAGCACATGGAAAGGTGCTCAACATCATTAGCCATCAGGAGACGTAGTCAAAACCACAACGAGATATCACTTCACACCCAATAGGATGGCTGTAGTAACAAAGACAGGAATAATAAGCAATAAAATGGCTGTAATAATAACAAGTGTTGGTAAAGATGTAGAGAAATTGGATCCCTCGTACATCACTGGTGGAAGTGTAAAATAGTGCAGCCACTTTGGAAAACAGTTTGGCAGTTCTTCACGAAGTTAAATACAAAGTTACCATACGACCCAGCCACTTCTAGGTATAAACACAAGAAGAGTTGAAAACATATGTCCACACAAAAACTTGTACGTGAATGTTCATAATAGCATTATTCATAATAGCCAAAAAGTGGGAAAAAACCCAAATGTCTATCAGCTGATGAATGGTTAAACAAAGTGTGGTATATCCATACAGTAGAATATTGTTTGGCAATAAAAAGCTCCGAAGAACTGAATCATGCTACCAGATGGAACGACCTTGAAAACATTATGCCAAATCAAAGAAGTCAGTCGCAAAAGACCACATATAGTATAATTCCATTTATATGAAATGCCCGGAATAGGCAAATCCATAGAGACAGAAAGTAGATTAGTGGTTGCCTAGGGCAATTTTATTTTCGAACAGTTCATTGCCAGTGTATAGACATAAAATTGATCTTTTGTATTTTGATCTTGTATCCTGCAACCTTGCTGAACTTTTTTGGTTTATTAGTCTTTTAGTGTATTCCTTAGGATTTTCTGTGTATGAGAACATTTCATCTGAAATAGAGATAGTTTTACTTCTTCCTTTTCAATCTGGATGCCTTTTATTTCTTTTGCTTGCTTGACTTCACTGGCTAGAACCTCCAGGATGATGTCGAAGAGAAGAGGTGGAAGCAGGCATCCTTGCTTTGTTCCTGATCATAGAGGAAAAGTGTTCAGTTTTTCACCATGAAGGAATGATTTTGCTGTGGATTTTTTGTAGATGCCCTTTTGTCAGGTTGAGAAAGTTTTCTTCTATTCCAAGTTTGTTAATAGGTTGTGGTTTTTTTTTTTTAAATCATAAATGCATGTAGGATTTTGTCAAATGCTTTTTCTATGTCTATTGAGTTGAATATATGGCTTTTGTCCTTTATTCTATTAATAAGGTGTGTTATATTTCATAGGAATGATTTTCCTATGTTAAACCAACCTTGTATTCCTAGGGTAAATTCTACTTGGTCATGGTGTATAATCCTTTTTGTATATTGCTGGATTTAGTTTGCTAGTATTTTGTTGAGGATGATTGCATCTACATTTATAAGGCCTTTTATATTTTAAACACTTTCTCTCAGTCTGTCCATTTAACTTTGTGTCTTTTGCTGTGCAAAATTTTCCCGCTTTTATGCAACCAAACTGGTCAGTATTTTCTTCCATGGCTTCATAGTATTTTTACTTGCTGAGAAAAATCATTCCTCCTCCAAGACCATAAAACTATTTGCCTGCATTTTTCTTTAATAGGATCATTCTTTTCTTTTCTTTTTTATGTTTAGAGAGTTAATCAGTTGGGAATTTACCTTTACATAAGCTATAAGGTCAAGACCAATGGCCTGTGTTTTAAAAATTCATTCAGTAATTCACCAATTTATGAAAATTCATTCAATAAAATTATTAAACACCTGTGAAGTGCTAAACACCATTCTAAGCATTGTAAATACAACTATTATAAAAAAGACAAGGCCTCTGTTCTCATATAGCTTACATGGAGAAAAGATTCAACAAAAAATTAAACAAGCAGGGGGCTGGCCCGGTGGCGCAGCGGTTAAGTGCTCGTGTTCCGCTTCAGCGGCCCGGGGTTCGCTGGTTCGGATCCTGGGCGCGCACTGATGCACCGCTTGTCAAGCCATGCTGTGGCAGCGTCCCATATAAAGTAGAGGAAGATGGACACAGATGTTAGCCCAGGGCCAATCTTCCTCAGCAAAAAAGAGGAGGATTGGCCTCGGATGTTAGCCCAGGGCTGATCTTCCTCACACACAAAAAAACTAAAAATTAAACAAATAAGATAATTTCAGATAGCTAGAAGGGCTATGAAGGAAATAAAATAGGATGGCATGATGGGGAATAATAGAGCTTTGTTAGATACTGTGGTCATGGAAAGCTCCTTTAAGATGGTACTTTTGTGTTGAGACCATAATGATGAGGATCTAGCCATTGGAAGAGCCAAGAAAAGAATGTTCTAGGCAGAAGGGCAAGCACAGGCAAAGGCTCTGAGGCCAGAGCAAGCTTAGTGTATTCAAGCAAAGACTGAAACCACTATGATGGAGTGAAATGAGTGAGTTGGAGAATATTACCATATGAGGCAGAGTTGGGTTGGGGCTAGTTCATATAGGGACTTTCAGACTACATTAAAGAGGGCAGTGAAACTTATTAAGTAGGAGAGCGTCTGATCTAATTTATATTTTTAAACTGTCCCTTGACTACTATGTGGACAACGAATGGAAGTTGGGCAATAGAGAAAGTGGGAAGGTCAATTAGAAGGGATGATGGTGGCTTGCACTAGGAAATTATATGTGAATATGGAGAGAATTGCACAGATTTAAGATATACTTTGGAGACAATAATAATAACTGACATTTATTGAACACATAATATGCATCAGCTACTGTTCTAATCTCTTAACAACTCATTAATCTCCACCATTACCCTATGAATTAGATGTCATATCCTTGTTTTACAGATGACAACTTGAGCAAGTGTAGGTAGGTTGCCCAATGTTACAGAATTGGGTCTAAGGTGGAGCCAGCATCTGAACCCCAATAGCTTGGTTCCGGGGCTCATGGTTAAGCACCCATATTTCCTTTCTCTCAAGCTGAGCCCATGGATGTGCTGGTAGAGTGAATGTTGGTGGTTGAAGGAAAGGCAGGAATCAGAGATGACTTAGGTTTCTGGATTGAGCACCTTGGTGGATAGTGGTGTTATTTACTAAGATAGGAAATATTAGGGAAGCTATAATCTAGGGATGGGTGTATATGTTTGGTGGTGATGGTGGGGAGGGTGGTAGGGGAAGGGGAATTACTTGTTCTGGTTTAGAAATATTAAGTTTTTGATATCTCAAGTGGAATGTCAAGTAGGCAGTTTAATGTATGACTTGAGGGTTTAGGAGCTAGACAAGGGCTAGAGAAAGTAATTTAGGACTCGTTGGTAAAGAGTTGGTATTTAAAGCCAGATTACTAGATAAGGTAGATCTAAAAAAGAAAATAATAGGTCGCTGTTCAAGTTCTGGTGCATTTAGATGGAGGAGGAGCCAATAAATGAGACAAGAGGAGCAGCCAGCAAGGTAGGGGGCAAGTTTGCAGAGTGTGGTGTCTTGAAGTCATGAGGTAACTATTCTAAAATTCAATTTATTGAACAACCCATCCCTTTCTCCATTGATATGAAATGCCACTTTTACCATATTTTTTTCCCATATTTACCCAGGTTTATCTCCAGACTCTTCTACTTTTCTTGTCTATTCTGCCCTGAGCACATACATGGTCCTGTATCAATCACTGCCTTACATTAGGTTGTAATTTTCAGAAACTTTCTGGCTGCACTCACATATTATTTTTTCTAGACTTGTACCAACTTGTCATATTCCAAATAATCCCATTGGAATGGCATTGAGTTTACACAACCATTTGGGGGAATACTGACGTCTTCATTAACAGTCAGTCCTTCTCACCAAGAAAAGGGTGTGCTCCTCTTCCATTCAGTCTTTCTCCTATATCCTCAGCAAAGATTTATAGTTTTCTTCCTGGAGGTCTAGCATGCTTGCTCGTAAGTTTACTAGATATTTTATGGTTCTGGTTGCTAACATATATCAGCTTCTTTTTATTGCAATCCTTAATTGATTATGGCTGGGTTTATTAGAGTTCTTTGTTGTAACCCACAGACACCAACTCTGACCAACTTAAGCCAAAAGGGAACTGAATGGAAGCAAATGGGAGGGTTCATTTGATTAAAAGGTGATTGAAGAACTAACCTCAGAATACATATTACTTTTTATAATAATAAGAAAAGCTATTTTACTTAATAAATTTTATAAAACTAATAGTCAAAGTTAAAATGTGGTAGTTAAAAAAGTTTAAAATGGAAAAATACTAATGTCTTTATTATATAAATAATTCCTAAAATTGTAAAACACTATGAACCCAAAAGATAAATGTACAAAAGACAAAAATAAACACTTTACAAAGTACAAAAAAATTACCAAATATATGAAAAATTATTCACTTTCACTAGTAGTAAAATAAATGTCATATAATAAGGTACTGCTTTTTCATCTGTCAAATTAACAAAGTTTTTTTTTGTAAATGATTAATTCTAGAAAGGGTTTAGGAAAATTATATTCTTATCCATTGCTGATAAAGTGGTATAGGAAGTGTCAAAAGCCATAAAGATATTCACAGTTATACTAAGTCGTTGACTTAGTGGTTATACTTTTAGGATTCTATCTTTTGAAAGTGATTCTAAATGTAGAATAAGTTTCTTGTGCAGAGATGTCCAGTGCAGCTTTATTTATGAAACAGTAAAAAATTAGAAGCAGCTCAAATGCTGTGGTTAAGGATATTATAGCACATCCAACTTGGTAGAAGATTGAATGAACTTTAAATGTGAGCTTTATGAAAACTAAATAACAACTAGGATTGCTAATGTTAAGATGTGGAGAGAAAAAGCACCCAATTGTCTGGAAGGAAACACACTCTAGTGGATATCTTTGTTTCCTAGGACTTAGGTGATGTTTCTTTCTACTTTTCTGCAATTTTCCCAAATTTTCTATAGTGAGTACATTTTACTTCCAAAATATAATAAAAATATGAAAAAATGTCCAGTGGAGCCTATGTCTTCTTTGAGCTGGTTGCTCTTTTAATCCTTATTGCCTAAAGGCAAGGACCTCAGACATGAATTTCCTCATCTGTCCTACTCTCTGCCTTTAACCGTCTTGGGTGTTCTCACCCTTTTCAAGGCTAACTCGTCTTCTCTGGAATTCTCTCTGCCACGTCTCTAGCATCTTCAATCTCTTCCTCTTCGTTGGCTCTTTCCCCTCAAGCAACACTATAGACAGTTCTCATCTTTCTTGAAACAATCGTTACTTGACTCTGTTGCTTTTAATCCTCACAGTCCTTCTTCTTCTTCTCTCCTTTTTAAGAGCCACCACTCTTCCTTTCTTTCATTATCATCGTGTTTTTTTCTCTCTCACATCTTTTCGAAACACATCCTGGAAGCTCCCTATCAACTTCCTAGTTTGTATATATTAAAATGACAGAGTGAGAAGGTCCTCCACAGCAGGCCAAGCATCTCATTGTTCAGATTCCAGCACTGCCATTTACCAGCTGTGTCACTTTAGGCTTTACTTCAGTCCTCTCTGTGCCTCAGTTTCCTTACTTGTAAAACGGGGATAATATTGGAAACCTACAATAAAGTTGTTGTGGGGAATAAATGTGTTAATACATACAGTGCTTATAGCAGTGGCTGGCACATAGAAACATTTAAGAAAAGATGATTGTTTTATCCATAACAACCCACAGACGAGAAAAGATTTCATTGGTGTCAGGAGCCTGGCCTAAGGCATGACCGTGGCGAGACTGGAGGCCCAATTCCTCACTTCCAGGCCAACCCTCTTTCACTCATCATACTTCCTCTTAAATTCTTTTCTAGGTCCTCTCTTCTACAACCTTTCTGTGGTATTTGAGATTATTGATTATTTCCTCCTTGAAATCCTACTTAACTCATGACACTACTTCGTTCCTCTATATCCTTTGATATAGTTTCTCTTTTGCCCCCTACATTTTCCCCAAAGTGCATTCCTAGCCCTGTGCACCTCTCCTCTTAGTCTTATTATGTCTTGGCTTCATCTTTTTTCCTCCATGTGGTAATTCCCTGCCCTGACCAAGATTGTAGCTTTGTACAACTCCAGGGGGCGCCATTTACATCCTAGTCTATGTGAATGCTACCCCCTGAGGTTAGCCAGTGCCCAGTCTGTCTGTCTGTATGCGGTGACTCTGGTCGTGACCTCTTTCCTTAGTTGCTACCCAACATGTCAGACTGCAGACTTCAGACATCAGACATTTTCATGTGGATATTCCATCATCACCTCTAATTTGCGTGTAAAAAGTGGTTGCCTCACCTCGCCCCCTGCCTAGTGGCCTTTCCTTACCTTTCTACCTCCATATAGAGAAAGTGCATTCAACCACTGCTCAACCCCAGGTCCTAAACCCCAGGATCATATCCTCCTTTGTGATGTCTTATCACTCATGCCCGACAATCTGTCAGGCAGCTGAGTTCTGTTTTTGAAACCAGCACAAACCTAGAGAGAATGCTGGTCACAGTAGCCTGAACTGAGGCTGGGGTCCTGGAGAAGATGTCGAGTTGGGTGAGGCAAGGGGCCAATGTGAACTGTGATGGAGAGAGTCAGAGGTGAGAAGCAGAGTAGTAGTGTCAGGCGTCAAATCCAAAGTGTGAGGGAGAGGTGTACAAAGGCAGCGAGGCAAGAGATTGGTATGACAACATCAGGAACAAGTGAGAACAGAGTGTAAGGCTGAATGAAAACCCAGGTGTGAGAGGGTTGGGATCCAAACCTGAAAGGCATTGCTTACGTAGCATGGGGACTCATCCCTAGGGTCTTCTTTGTCAAGGTGGCTACCCATTCCCACGGTCAGTATCTTAATTCACTGCCTCGGAGCTTTTGCCTCCTATTGGACCTCCTTGCTTCTGATTTCACACCTCCCCCCACATTAGATTAATTTTCTGAATTCTTTGCTTTGAGCATCTTTCTTAGTCTGTTTAGGCTGCTGTAACAATACCATAGCCCAAGGGGCTTATAAACAACAGACATTTATTTCTCACAGTTCTGGAGGTTGAGAAGTCCAAGATCAAGTCGCTGGTAAATTTAGTGTCTGGTGAAAGCCCGCTCCCTGGTTCATAGAATGCATCCATATGTCATGTCCTGGAGAAGTGGGGCCTACTAAGTGGATGAGGGTAGTGTGTTTGTCCTCTGGAGGCTTTGTTTGAGATTTGGGCAGCAGCAGCCCGGGCAGGCAGTGGGGTTCTCGGTGGGCGTTCACGTAAGAAGGCCTCCCAAGGCTGAAAGGGGAAACCAAATAAAGAATTGGAAGGTTTATTCAAAGAGAAGCCAGTCAAAAGAACCAATATTCCAGATGAGAACAGTGTGTGGGGAGGAAAAGTGGGGGGGGAGGAAAAGTGGGAGGGAGGAGGGTCAGCCCCCCTGATGAGGGATTCCAGGGTGCCACTGTGCCGTCTCAGCTGGCAGCACAGTCACTGCAAGACGCACGATGACCTTCAACATGAATGGCACCTACGTCTGTACCTCCCTGTAAAACAAGGCTCAAAAACCCCTGGATTTGGGCTTTTTGTGCTGTTCTTTAGGCCATTTTTTTCCCCCAGAAGCAGCACTTACTGATACCCGTGTGCCACAGGACAATCTCGTGGAGGTCAGGGGCTGAAGTAATCATGAGGCATATGGAAGAAGCGGTTTCATCACCATCCAGATGAGGCTTTGTTAGACACTTTCCTCTCACCAGGCCCCTGCAGTGCAGTTTGCTGCCCGGGACGTGCCTGGCCAAACTGTGGGCTTGGATGGAGGCCAAGCAGCTGAGGATGAGTCCAGGTAAGATGGAAGGTGATGTTGCTCAGGGGAAAACAGCTGGCTGATGTTATTCAATTCATCTTGGCTCTTCTACCTGGGTAATTTTCCATTTTTATCAAATGTCAATATTTGATATTTCAATACCTAGGCTTGCTTTTGAGGCCTCAAATGATAGTTCAAAAGGTCAAGAAAGTGATGTCATAATGAGAAATGATATTAGAAGCAACACATGCATGATCTTATGCTTGTGAGAAAACTTTGGTGTATATGCATATATACAGACAACTGTGTATTTCAGGTCGCCAAACCTTAAAAAAGACAACTTAGATTAAAAAAAAAAAGATCTTTACAAGGACAACTAAAATGACTAAAAGGTGATGGCAGTTGTTTTTGTGAGAACAGACTGAAAAGATTAGCCTCTTCATCCTGCAAAGGGCTTGGACTGCAGCCTATAAATCAAGAAGCAACGGGAAGGCTAGGGCAAACACCACTCTGTCCATCAGATCCCATGGTGCGGCCGCTGAGAGTGCCACTTAAAGCTTGACAAATCTCCTTTCGGGACACAGAAAGGTAGGTGAAAATTTACACATTAGGTAATAACAAGAACTGTGTTATTTCATGGGTGTGCAGACTGAAAATATAAATATGCTTGACGAGAGTTTGCAAACTTTGGTCAATGATCCATAATGGACAGTTAGAGATGTTTGAAAAATACTCCTGGTGTAGACTTTTGAGGTCACAGAGAGGGATAAATCTGACAGTTTGAGTTGGGCAGATCAAACATCTGACCTAGTGTGGCATTTCCTACATTACTTTGAGGTACCTCTTTGTGTCACTGACATTGAAATTGTAACCTCACTTCTCTCCATCTATATCCGTACTTTTATTCCCACATTTTTGATTCTAAAACAGAAGGGCAGTTAGGAACAGGGGTGCTGTCTCTTGTTTTATAGTAAAATGGTTTAAAATAAATATATACTCCTTTCTGCCATTATGACTGGCTGAGGGAAGATAAGGTCATCTGCCAAGTAACTGAAAAGTTGTGTTTGAATAGAATGTGAGAATTGCCTGGTAGGAGTTTGTTAAAAATGCAGATTCTAAGGCCCTTCTCAATAGTCTGAGGTGAGATCCAGAAATCTATGTTTTTAAGTCAGTTCCCAAAGGATTCTAATGTAGTTAGTCCCAATACCATGGTTGGAGAAACATTGAAAAAAGAGGAGGATTTCCTTCAGCATTGTTGCTAGCCCATACAGTGCCTTATCGGAAATTGGAAAAAGGCACCCCTCCCTCAAACACTTGATTGCCGTCTGCCAGAAATTAAACATACAAATCCACAGAGGTGAAGAGTGCTCCAGAGCTGTGCAGTGCACAGCCTGCACACATGTATGTGGCCTTGTTTTCTTTCAAGCTTTCAGTTTAAAGCTTAAGCGTCCTTTGTGCACAGGAAGCACCAGAGAGCGAGTGCATCTGTCCCTGGCAGGAGGCCCTGGCAAGAGGCTTCTTACTGCCTTTTCACCCTTGTTATCATAATTGACTTCGGGCCAAAGCATGGATAGGCGGAGGGCATGGACCTCGACTAAGCGAGAGGTAGGGGAAGAGAGAGGTAGTTTTAGTTTTTTAATGGAAAAAAAAAAGTAATATATAGTAATAATTTATGCTAGTAATTTAAAAATAAAATAGCAACAAGACTGCAGGTATGGTATTTATTTTAAAAATAATACAATAATAAACCTCAAGTCACAAAACAAGTTGCCACTTTTCACGTTTTGGAATATTTGTCATTTTATGCCTAAGTTTTCCATCTACAAAATGGCAACTTTCAGCACAGCTTCAAATACCTCATGTTCTAGGTTCTACACAAACAACTGGCAGTTCACATTTCTGGATGCAACTGTCTTTTCTTACAATGCAAGTTTCATCATGATTTCATCCACTGTCTATCTCTCCCGCCTTATTTCCTTCTCCCGCTCTCTTGATGTTTTTCTCCTTTCTCATTAGTGACACACGTCGTGAGCCATGTGGCAGTTTCCAAACACTGTCACTCAGTTTCATCCTCTTTTCTCCATCCCTCCGTCTTCACCTCAGCCATCTGCCATAATGCTAGGCTTACATTACTGCGTTCAGCTATAATTGGTATCTCTGCCTCCAGTTTCTTCTTCTAATCTATTCTGGACATCACAGACAAAACAATCTCCTGAAGTAATTTTTTCGGAGTGTCTTTTCCGTGTTCAAGAATAAGCGCCTCAGTCAATTGACCCCCACCTCACCTGTCCAGCTTTCTGTCGCTCCCCCTGTCCTGTTGATTTCAGCAACATTCGCCACGGAAATGATTTTACCACTGGCTCAGTTCCTTTCCTCAAACGCTCTCCCTGGGAAAACACCTCAGGGCAAAGAATTTTTCACATATATGTATTTAAATACACCCTTCAATGGTGGTTGCCTAACCTGGCTGTGCATCAGAATCACTGGGAGATATTTTAAAAAACACAGTGCTGTCCACCAGTCCTAGAGATTCTCACTGGGTAGGTCTGCGTGGGGCCTGGGATCAGAGATGGTTTAAAAGCTCCACGAGTGACTCTGGTTGGCAGTTTCCCAAAGTGCTGGAGAGGCAGTAAGTGTTCACTCATTACTGAGGGAGTGAACGCACGGCACTCTGTCCTTAAAATCTACCAATGGCTCCCCATCGCTCTTAGGATAAACATTAAGCCCCTAGTTTAGCACACAAGGCTCCTCATGACTGGCCTTGCCTACCTCTCTTGCTTCATCTTCCGCCATTTCCCCACATCAGCCTTTGCTGCAATCCTACTGAATATCCCCTCCCCTAAACTCCTGCAGTGTTCCCTTTGTACTTCTCATGGTGTAGCACGTCTTATCTTCCGTGTTGGCATCTGTGCCCAAGCCTCACCTCTCCCACTAGACTGTAAGCCTCTTGAGGACAGATCTCTCTGATGCATCTTCGTCTCCCCCACGGAGCTAGCACAATATCTCACACGTGTATTTGTTACCTAAATGAACACGTTTCACTAATGTTGTCACTAGTAAATACTTGTTGTATGAACAAATACATTTCTCTTTTCCTTTCCTTGTTCATTTTAGATCAAAACTTACTGCAAATGCAAATGTTCTTTACACCTTTTAAAAAATGCCCCTTCAGATGGAGTGTTGACATGATTTTTAGCACATAGTTTGTGTGTGAAACAGTAAATGAAGTTGACACACATAAACTTTTCATTAAAATTGCCATTGTTGAGGAGATAACTGAGAGGGAAGAAATGAGGGCCCACGTGCATTTCAAAGTATAATTATACTCAAGGTAAGCATGCGGACAGCAGGGAGTATGTTTCCATTTAAATTTGGGATAAATTTTTCTTCAGATTTGCTTCAAACTTAGAATAGTGTTTCTCAAAGTGTGGTTTAGGGACTGCCCAGGTCAGGATCCCCTGGGGTGTATATTAAATATAAAGGTCTGGCCCCACCCCAGACACCTCCCGGGTCAAAATCTCCAGGGGATGGGAACCTAGAATTTGTATTTTTAACAAACTCCACACATGATTCTTAATGCCAGAAAAGTTTGATACTCACCTGTCTAGAATTAAAATAAATGTTCCACTGCATTAATTTAGTATAGGTAATGGCCTGATTTTAGAGCATATTCTTATTAATGAGAACTACTTAGGTGAAGATGAATTAAATTAAGGGCTAGTTTGAATACAAGATAAAAGAACAAGATAAAAATCTCTTTGGTATTCATTAGAATTACATTTACATCTAAGATTTTATGCTTCTCTTGAAATTTCTGAGATATTTCTCAGCAAGAAAAATTTTAGAAAGGTCCCATGGAACGTATAGATATATCTCAGCAGTCTTTTTGTGGAATTTGAAATTTTCAAACTATATCCTCTCAGGGATGGGAGATTTACTGTTCTTGAGCCTTTGACTGTGATGCTAACTTCTTTAGTAGTTCCATGTCACTGTTAAGACATCAGGACACAGTCTCCATTATGTGGTGTCACAGCAGCAACAAAGGATGGCTGTTAAAGATGCACTAAAGTGCGTGTATAAACTCTTTCTCCAGAATCCCCTTTAGGGGTTGTATTGGTCTGCTCAGACTGCCATAATAAAATACCACAGACCAGTTTAAACAACGGACATTTATTTTCTCACAGTTCTGGAGGCTCGTGCATGATCAAGGTGCTGGCAAATTCAATTTCTGGTGAGGACTCTCTTCCTGGCTTGCAGACTGCCACCTTCTCACTGCATCTTCACGTGGCCTTTCCTCTGTGCTTACATGGGAGTAATGGGAGTGAGAGAGGTCTGGTCTACCGTCCCATCCTCGTCTTGTAAGGACAACAGGTGTATCCGATTAGGGCCCCTCCTTATGACCTCATTTAACCTTAATTGCCTCCTTAAAGGCCCTATCTTCAAATACAATCACACCAGTGGTGGGGGCTTCAACATAGGAATTTGTGGGGGAACATAATTCAGTCCATAACAAGGGTGTTTTCAGTGCTGTTGACCTTGTTATTCAGTCTTCCAACTCTAGGAGGTCACAAGTATATTCTATTCATTTCCACGGAATTTTTCTTTCAAATTGGGCCAAATAATATCAGTTCTTAGTGGCCATAGGATCTTGTTGGGATCATCTCTAGAAGTTATCTAATTTAGTTGTTTATGCTAGCTCATTCAATTGGCACCACAGTATGAAGAGGTCTGCTGTTAGTGGGCTGCAAAACTGTTTGTTAAGCGGCCTTGCTTTGTAGGCTTCTTCGTGGTGAGCCTGCTTTTGAATTCAGTGCAATGATAGAACATTGGCTTTATCTATGGTGCAAGTTACTATTTATCTGCCTCATAGAACACTGAGCACAGTGACATTTGGTTATGAGAATAACCTTGTTGAGGTGGTATTAGTGGACATTTTATCTAAACACAAAAGGGCCAGCTCCAGGTTATCTCTAAATACAGTAAATACATTTACATCCAAAACAGTGCTATCCAAAAGAATTATAACGCAAGCTGTAAATATAATTTTAAATTTTTTAGTGGCCACAAAAAAAAAAAACAGGTTAAATTTTTTTAAAAATATATTTTATTTAACCTAAAATATTCTGATGTCAACATGTGGTCAGTATTAAAAAATATTAATGAGATCTTTCACATTGCTTATTTTTAATAAGTCTTTGAAATATGGTGTATATTTTACACTTACAGAACATTTCAATTCGGAATAGCCACATTTCCAATGCTCAGTTTCCACATGTGGCTAGTAGCTGCTGTAGTGGACAGCACAGATCAAAAATATCCATATCTGGATATAGATCCCATAGTTTCAGAGCTGGAAGAGAAATCCAGGATGTAGAAGACTTCATTTTTTTGTCATGTTAACTGTATCCATCTGGTAGACATTTCCACACAGTAGGAAACTACTTCTGTTATGTTTCTTCTCCCTGTGGTAGTAAGTGTCTCTCTTTAAGGTGTCGTCCTTATGACTTAAGTTCCTCCTGCACAATCAGTTGGGCAGGTGTGTGTTCTGATATGAATCCTTCATCTACAGTGATGCAGATCTCTGTCACCTTCCCACAGGACCTCTATCTTGTCATCTGCCCTCACAGGACGAGGTGATAAGGTATGCTCATTAGGGGGGCCATGTTCTTCCAGTCCTAGCCATTTACTGCTCAAGGCAGGAACTTATTGAAAGAATCAACGCAGCTTCCAAAAGTGTCTAACGACTTGGTGGCAGCTCAGGCGCCAGGAGATAATGGCTCCTCATGGGCAGACATGTATTCGATTTAAACTGCTTTGAATTTTTATTCATCTTCCTGAATAACAAACCTCACCATCATTCATTAACCTTTGGGAGCAATGTAGGCTTTTCTTCATTTGGCTTAGCCTCCCGTTGTCCTGAGTCAGATTTTTAAATGTCAAATTTCAAAATGTAGCGGGGTTGATATTAGGATCGATGAAATTCTTTAAAAGAAGATACTACAACTGGACTCCTCGGCCACCTGTTTCAGGTGGAAATGTATCGATCTCATGCCTGAGTAGCTGCCACTGATTCCTCATTGTGTCTGCCACAGCTCCTAGCATAGCGCCCTGCACATAATAGGTACTACATAGAAGTTGTTTGAATGAATAAGAAAATGTTTGATAGCTAGATTTCCCAGTTGAGCCTAAACTGGACTGCATGCATCAATTACCAAGTGATATGAGTCAAGAGTAAAGGAGTCCTTTCTGTGTTCGGGGCCAGGGACCGAAGGAACAATGAGATGGAGGGGACAAAATGACATCTGATCATCAGGCCTACTCAGGGGCCAAGACCTATCCCTGCAGAAAGGTCGTTCTCACCATTTCTGCATCTACAGAGCCTGGCTCCAATCTAGGCAGGATAGAAGGAGTCACTATGACACATCAAAGCCTTTGCCACAGAAGAGAGCACCCTAGGCAGGGCAGCTTCCTTCCTGAGGGGCACAGGAAGCGCCCCAGTGGAGGCTGTGGGGCCCCCAAGGGTTTGCAGATGCAGAGGATGTACAGAGGAGATTGGGTGTAAAGTAGCAGAGCATAGGCTCTCAAATGCATCTGAAACACCCCCAGGGACTCCCAGAATGACTTGAGGTGGAGGGAGATATTGGCAAAGTACTGAAGTCCTACAGTTATGAAAGTTGATGGCACCCTCAAGTCACATAGGTGAGGCCTGGGGACATTGGGTTTACAGTTCCAAAACATTTCAGGATCTGAGCTAATGCTAACACTCAGAACAACCTCTCTCTACTTGCATCCATACCCTGAATTCCTCCTCCTCTTTCTCTAATCATGTAGACATTAAATAATTTATCACAGAATTCATACTGTGCTAGGTATTAAAGGGGGGATCGGAATACAATTTTTTAAAAAACTCTAACAATCACAACAACTTTTATTAGAGGCTAGTAGTTGTTGAGGAAACACTAAAAAGGTTATTATTTTGAGTAAAAGAAGTCTTTTGGAAGGATTGGCTATAAATGGCTTGGTAAATATATAATTAAAGATCCAGGGAGTTGTATAATTTTATTAAAATCTAACCGTAGATCAAATGACTTAAACTTTTAGAATGTCAAACATTGATTGTCACAAATGAGGGAGTTCACTGAACATCATATAGTACCTTTATAGAATGTAGAGCAAGAAATTTCAGGAATGTATACCTGAGCAAGCAGGCTGGCAACTATTGAGTTCTAAAAGGAATTCGATTTTACCTCTAATGATATATTGAGCTGCTTGAATAACAAAGTTCCATAATACTCATCAGAAGAGCTATTAACTTACCTCAAGCGTGTGCGCGCACACACACACACACACAGACACACACACACGCAGACACACACACACAGACACACACACACACACAGACGTATTTATATTTTTCATGGTAGAACTGAGTATAGCAAAGCCTGAATTGAAGGTGCATTTTTCTAGTGAGGATTTGCCTTTGCTTCTGCCGGATGCCCTGGGGCATTGTTGAGCCAGAAGCATTCAGCACAGAATTTCCTAGACCACACAAATTAATGTAAATACCAAACCCATGTGTGGGCAGGTTTGTGCTTATGGAGCCGCCAGGTAAATTTTTTTCTCCCTCACCTCATGATAAGGCTGTGAGAGACTGCTTTGTTTTTTTTTTGTGTGTGTGTGAGGAAGATCAGCCCTGAGCTAACATCCATACCAATCCTCCTCTTTTTGCTGAGGAAGACCGGTTCTGAGCTAACATCTATTGCCAATCCTCCTCCTTTTTTTTTCCTCCCCAAAGCCCCAGTAGATAGTTGTATGTCATAGTTGCACATCCTTCTAGTTGCTGTATGTGGGACGCGGCCTCAGCTTGGCTGGAGAAGCGGTGCGTCGGTGCGCAGCCGGGATCCGAACCCGGGCCGCCAGTAGCGAAGCCCGCGCACTTAACTGCTAGGCCACGGGGCTGGCCCCAAGACAGCTTTCTTTTAATGGTTCTTTTTTCCAGCAGGGACTTTCTCTCTCATCCTCTCCCTGTGGCCTTTCTAAGATCCTGGATAACGTTTCTGAGGTCTCAGTTCTGACTCTCCTTTCCATGGGTTCAAGCTTCCTCTCCTGTCTCCTACACTGCTGGTAACCAGGAGGGAGTCCTTTCACTGGCAAATCCCCCAGAGCAGCCTGTGGCACTTTCTTACCACTCTGGGTTCATCTCACCTTTCAGCTTTGGGTCCTGGGGTTTCCCTTGGTTGTACAAGGAGGCTCAATGTGCACAGCAGTGGCAGCACTTGGCAAAGGTGGTCAGCAGGTACCTAGGCCCCTGCCTCTCTCCGTCTGGTGAAGAGGCGAGCTGGGTCTGGGTGTGGCGGGAAGCAGTGTGAGGCTGGGCCCAGGCAGGGTGGGGCCTCCGTTCTCAGCAGTGAGTGGGGGTGTTGCCTTAACTTGTAAATAATTTTTAGCTGGATATAGAATTCTTGGTGGCAAGTTATTTCATCTCAGGTCTTTACATTATTATTACATTGACTTCTGTATAATATTTGTATTATCCCCTGCTGGTCTACACTTTATTCCTTTGTAGGTAATCTGTTTTCTGTTTACGGTAACACTGAATAGTTACCCTTTGTCTTTGATGTTCTGCAATTTCACTAGGATGTGCCTGGGTTTATTTTCTTTTTATTTATCTTTCTTGGTATCTGTGATCCGTGAATCTTAAGATTCTTCTTCTGCTATTAAAACTCAAATTCATCAGTTCTAGAGAATTCACAATTGTTATCTCTTCAAGGATTTCCTCAGTCCTCTTCCTAATATTCTTTCATCTTGGAATTCTTGTGTTGGCCCTTCTCATTCCATTCTTCGTATCTGTTAACCGGAGTGACCAATCACCCAGTTTGCTCAGGACTGAGGAGCTCCCAGGATGTGGGACTTTCAGTACTAAAACCAGGAAAGTCCCAGGCAAAACGGGACGGTTGGCCGCCCCACCCTTAACTTCTCATATTTTCTATGTCTGTGGTTGCTACATTCTCTGTAGTTTTATCAGGTCTATCTTCCAGTTCACTAACTGTCTCTTTAGCCATGACTGTTAAAATTTTAGTGTATTTTTCACTTTCTGAAATTCCATTTTTTGAATCAACCTCTTCTTATTTTTAGAGTTTCTTAATTTTTAAAATAGAATTTGGATTTTTAAATCTTTAATATCATCATGTTTTTATACTATAGTCTCCATTAGATTGTTTTGTTATATAAAATTTTTAGAGCTAAATCTTACTATTTACTGTATCTGCTGACTCTAACTCATGGTGGATTATTTTCATATATATTTTGTAATTTTGTATTTTTAAGCTCATTTTCAGAAAGGTTTGATCTGTATAATACTGGACAGTGTGGTTAAAGTGTATCTCTTTGGAGAGGTTTTGTATTTTTCCCTATGAGGTGCCTTAGGGCTATCAGTAGTCTAGGATTAATTTTTTTGTTTATTTCCATCTAAAGGGCTCCAGGAGCAGGCAGTAATATCAATTTGAACTCCATAGTCATGAGAGTCAAAGGCCTATGATTATAGGTTTTTGAGGGAGGCTTTTTCTATCCAGAACTCAGCCTAAAGTAAACAAACTTTCTTATCTGGTAAGTGGAATTTTTGACTCTTTTATTGGGGCTATAGCTTTACGTGGATCTTTCTGCATAAACATAGAGACTCAAGTTCTTAGACCAGCAAAGCACAGTGCCTGGTCTGGTTTTCTGTCCTATTTTAGTTTGAACACCTGTATATTTCTCATATTTTGTTGGCAGATAACAATATAGCAATAATAATAACAACAATAAGAGCTACCACTTCTAAAGAGTGTATATAATGGGCTAGATATTGTTCCAAATGTTTTACATTTAATCCTCATATAATCCTCTATATAATACATAATAACATTTTTTCAACTTTACAGATGAGGAAACTGAGCCACAGATAAGTTAGTTAACTTGACCAAGGTCACACAGCTATTAAACGGCAGACCTGGGATTCAAATCCAGGCATTGTGACTCCAAGTTCTGTGTTTTAATCATTAAAAAACACTGCCTTTCAATTGTGGATTTAAAGTAATATTTTTTTAGTATTTATTATATTGTGGCAGTAGAGTTTTCAGGTTATTTCAGCTGTCATATTTCCGGAAAGGGAAATCTCAAATCTTAATGTTAACGTTTCATCATTGGGATGGTTAATTTTGTGTGTCAACTTGACTGGGCCAAGGGGTCCCCAGATGAAACATTATTTCTGGTTGTGTCTGTGAAGATATTTCTGGATGAGATTAGCATTTGAACCAGTGGACTCAGTAAAGTAGATGGCCCTCCCCAAGGCAGGTGGGCATCATCCAATCTGAATGGATGGAGGGCCTGAATAGAACAAAAAGGCAGAGGAGGGAGAAATTCACCACTTTGCTTTGTGCCTACCTGCTGAGCTGGGACATTGGTCTTCTTCTGACCTTGGACTAGGATTTGTATCATCAGCTCCTCTGATTCTCAGGCCTTTAAATTCAGATTGGAATTACACTACTGGCTTTCCTGGGTCTCCAGCTTGCAGATGGCAGATCATAGGACTTCTCGGCTTTCATAATCCATGGGCCAATTCCTCATAATAAATCTCTTCATATGTATATCTATCCTATTGGTTCTGTTTCTCTGGAGAACCCTGACTAATACAATCATACTCTAATATTTCTGACTTTTCACCTTCCCATCCTACTATTAAGGGAATGCAATAAAAATGTATGTTTATTGTGATGGTCCATAACTATTTGCATTTAAGTATTTCTAAGGGATTCCCAAATAGAAAAATTTATGAAAGAAAATCTTGAATTTTCTAAGATGAGGAGAGATGTTTAACCTTGAATATAGAGTGGAGGGACTTAACAGTAAGCGAAATCCCTACAGCTATGGGAAAGGTCAGGGATCGCTGTGGTCCAGTTATTCTCAATGTATAGCCCCAAAGGCAGCACTAGTGTACTGGGGACTTGCTGGGGTACAAATTCTTGGCCTCACCGCAGATTAACTGAGTCAGAAACTCTAGGAGTGGAGCCCAGAAATCTGTGTTTTAACAATGTAGGTAGTTCTGATGCACCCTAATGTTTGAGAACCATTGGTATCATCTATAAAGGATTTAATTTATTGCAAACACCAATGTTTCTTACATAGTGGGATGCTGTTTTCCGTGTGACCATAGTAAGTTTCCGTGTACCATAAAGCATTCTCTCTCAAGCTGAAGTTTACTGCCTCTCTAGCTAAAAGAGGGATGTGAGATTCCCTTCTTCTCCTTCCTGTTATGTTGCAGCATGTAGTACTACTTCTCTTTCAACATCTGGGTGTTTTTAAGGAGTCTTGTCATTTAACCTAATGGGAAAGAGTTTGTAAAAAAGATATGAACACCATTATTCTTAATCTCTTTTGCATTTCTTTTTTTTTTAATAATTTTATTTATTTATTTTTTTTCCCCCAAAGCCCCAGTAGATAGTTGTATGTCATAGCTGCACATCTTTCTAGTTGCTGTATGTGGGACGCAGCCTCAGCATGGCTGGAGAAGCCGTGTGTCGGTGCGCGCCCAGGATCCAAACCCGGGTCGCCAGCAGCGGAGCGTGAGGCCTAACCGCTAAGCCACGGGGCCGGCCCCGCATTTCTATTTAGTAAGCAGTAGTTGAATCTTTGGATTTTTCGCAGCAGATCAAAGATATAACCCTAGTTTTATGACTTTGCTATCATAAGTACCGAATAAAAGTACGCTATATACAAGCCGCCTCTAAAGTTTAACAGTATTTTAACTAATTTTCAAGATTGTTTCTCCAGCAATTATTTCTATGTCCATGTGTAAAATGTTTTGATGTTGTTCTTTCATTTAGCAAACATTTATTTATCCCCTCGTGTGGGGCACTGTGCTAGATGCCGAGAATACAACTATGACCAGGATCGACGTGGTCCCTATCACCACAGAGCTTAAAGCCTGGTGGAGAGATAGACAAGAGCACAGGTGATTACAATACAGCACGATAAGTGTTATGATAGGTGAAATAAAGGGCACTATTGGAACTGTTCTCAATAAAAATGCAACACAACTGCTGTCTGAGTGATTTGTTGCTCTTGATTATAAAATATGCTCGCAAGATAGAAGCTAACTCCCACTCATCCTTCAGAAGACAGCCCAGGTTGTCATGTCCTCACATCCTCCAGTGAGTCTTTCCTTCCACCCACCACCCTGCCCCCTACATTTGAGATTAGGGTCCTTCCTACATGCTTCCATCAAACTCTGCATATATTTCTATTTCTCACGCTACATTCCAATGGTCTGTTCAAATGTCTATCACTCTGCTGTACTCAGCTCTTGGAGGGCCTGGGCTCTATCTTCTTTGTCTTTGCAAGTCTAGCTCAGTGCTAGCACCAGTACCCTTTGATACTCTTTCTACTGCATGATTTAGGCCCTCCTTTGCACTATGCATCACTATTATATTCTTCATCACCTTGAAAAAAAATATGCTTTTTAAATTTATCTTTTCACTGCTAGGAACATAAACTCATTATAATCTCCTCCCCCCAATACTGATGCTTATAGAGAATATGTACCTGAATATTAACTCAAAATCAGGATCAGTAGCAGTTGTTTCTAAGGAGAAAAAATTAATCTCTAAGCAGGGAGGGGGTGGGGAGAATAACGACAATATTTTCTGGTACATCATCCCCACCTCCCTTAAAAAATATGGCAGACTGACAAGTTGCAGAAGTGATGGCGATAGCATCTCTTTGCGGGAGTATGGGGAAAAGAGTATATGTTGGATGGTAAAAGTTGTGGACTGAAGTGGACATTTATAATTTCTTTGTCCATTGAGCATCAAAATTCTCTTCCTATTTGAGGGAAATTCCCCATTGTGTGAGTCTTGGTGTGCATTAGGGCCTTAAGTCCCTTTCCAAAAGCCCAATTAGCCAGGTAGCCCCTCTTCCCAACCCCAGCAGTGAGGGCACGAGCATGAAACCTGGGTCTGGCCAATCAGACTTGGGAGTTTGAATCTGAAGTGAATCATGTAAATGGGCAAGGATGGTTAAAAGATGTTCCCAGGGGCCAGTGGTTCCAGCGTGGTGTCTGGCAGTATCTTTGCCTGTGGCAGGGTCAGCGGAAGTATCCTAACCCAACTTGGATGTGACCTCCTTGTGGTTCCTGATGTCTGATTGCCCTTGGTTTCTGCCTGGTTTTTTAGCCTTGTTCTTCAGTCTTCCTGTTGATTCTATGTGCTATTTGATATTCTGCCAATAAATTCCTTTCCTGCTAAAATTAGCCAGTCAGTTTCTATTGCTTGTGACCAAGAACCTCATCTTTATACTGCTTTGCTCAAAGTGCTTTGTGCTTACTGAGTAAATAGTTGTGGAATGACCAAGTGGCTGTCATTTTTCACACCTTGCCCAAGTATGTTTTCTGTGGGACCATATCCCTTTTTTTCTTTAATATAAGACAAAAGAACATTTCTTTTTATGAAATATCAATGAACATTTTCTGGAATGTATGTGTTCTATAAGACAAGTGATACCAATGAAAAATGTGCAGTGCAGCAGGAGGGTAGGAGGCCTCTGGCTCAATCACGTGGTGGTCGGGGAAGCAAACACAGGATTGAAATCCCTAAACCCATCCTAAACCAAATCCCTCCTCCTAAGGGAAGGTCAGCGCGTATTTCAGCCTGGGATTTGTTCACTGAGCTTTATCTGCAGTGAAACCCGAGGTGGCAAGGCTCCCAAAGGCTTTCCTTGGCCCTGCAAGCTTATGCTCAAGCCTCAGGTTGCAAGGGTGTGCTGAGAAGGTTAAAGGGATCTGTTGGCTTCAGGATTTGAGGCTTGAACATTTTTGTACTCTAGGAATACGGAAGTATTGTGATAAGTTTTCGTTGCTTCATGTTCTTTCTTCTTCCTTTTTATTTCCTGCCCTCTCCCATAGCACTATAATCTATTTTTAAAGGTTTTGATGATTTTTTTGTTTTAAATTTTATATATTATCATTCTATTACATTTATTTATGAAAAGTTTTATCTCTGATAACTTGACATTGTTAGTTTACATTTTATCTTCTCAGTACTATTTTTGATATTGAATTAAAATTATTAATATATTGATAGTATTTTTAAAATTTGGTGATTTAAGAAAAGTTTTTCAAAGTGGATCTAAAATGGCTGAATATTTCTCTCTGAAATTTACTGATTGTAATTGAAAATACCGGTACTGGGTAAAGCTTGCCAAGTGTCAAAGGAATAATGCTCTTACATGTAATTTACATATAAGTCACATGTTATCTCCCTATAATTTATTTGTAGCTCTTTTCACTGCTCTTATCATTTGGTACTCAGAATAGCAATCTATAATACTGTTTCTAAAAGCATCTAAGAAATTTCCCGTCTTGCATGTATATAACATTTAAATTTAACTTTCATGTGGTTCTTGGGTATTATGTTTTAGAATAACATTATACAGTTCTGTGGTTGTTTTGCTATTAAAGCATTCTTAACTGATTTCCATATCAATTGATTCTATGCCTTGTAATATAAATAACCGCTAAAGATATAGTAAACTAGTGTTTGCTCTTTAGTAGAAAGCTCTAGCAGTGACTTTTTCAAAGACGTGCGAAGGCTTATCAACATTATCAATATCAATGCCTGCCAGATTGTGTACATATCGTTTTTCTTGGGAAAGCTTTGGTGGATTTAGCCTTTAACATTCCTCCAACAACTAGATCTGCACAACCTCATAAAATGTTCAGGCCGAAAAGTTTTTTCTGCTTATTTGTCTGGAGTCTTGCTGACTAAAGATTCCAAACTCCATTGAGGCAGGGGCAGTGCTGTCTTGTTCATTGTATTTCCAGGGCCCAGCACAGTGCCTGGGGTATACTAGATTCTTAATAAGTTTTTGAAAAGAATGGGTGATTGTCAATAGGCTTAACAGTTTCCATTTTCCACAGAGAGAGCCAGGACGATGTAGACCTACTGTGATGGTTAATTTTGTGTCAACTTGACTGGGCTAAGAGATGCCCAGATAGCTGATAAAACATTATTTCTGGGTGTGTCTGTGAGGGTGTTTCTGGAAGAGATTAGCATTTGAATCCATAGGCTGAATAAAGATCACCCTCACCAATGTGAGTGGGCATCATCCAATCCCTTGAGGGCCCAAATAGAACAAAAAGGTAGAGGAAGGGCAAATTTGTTCTCTCTGCTTGAGCTGGGACATTCGTCTTCTCCTTGGCCATCAGCCCCTCTCAGTTCTTGGGCCTTTGGATTTCGACTGGGACTTACGTCACTGGCTCCCCTGGTTCCCGGCTTTGGATTTGGCCCTGAACTACTTGACTTGGACTTCCTGAGCCTCCAGCTTGCAGACAGTAGATCCTGGGACTTCTCATCTTCCATAATCGTGTGAGCCAATCCCTCACAATGAATCTCTTTCTACATATCTATATCCTGTTGGTTCTGTTTCTCTGGAGAACTCTGACTAATACATCCACCTATTTGAAACACAGGTCTCCTTGAGGTCCCCACTTTACTTTAGCCTGGCTCCTTTCCTCAGAGCCTAGAAATACTGCTAGCATTCTCCTACCTCCAAGGTGCCAATTCCAGATGTTTGACTTCACCATCAAGCAAAATTTCTCTTGAGTTTGTTCTATACCATCCCATCTGTACCATTTCCAACCTTCCTCATCACCATCTTTTTCTTAATCCTCCACATTCATCTAGATTTTTGGTACCAGGATCACTGTCTTTCTCTCCAATCCAACTCATGCAGAAATTTCAAGGCCTTCATGAATGACCTGTCAACTACTGTAGTATCACGGGTCTGTGGTCTATTCAATGCTTATGGCTTTACTTCCACTCTACTTCAGCAACCCACCTTGCATTGACATCTTTGGCCTTGTCCTCACCTGGAACTAACTGAAACACCTGGAATCTCACACATCAATCTCTTGCTCTCCAAACATAGCCTCCTCTTCTGCCAGTCCTCTCCTATTTTTACAAGTTTACTCTTTTTCTGACACCATGATAATGTCAATCCCTTGATTTCTCTCCTTTTCCCAACTCTGTCGGTCCCCTCTTAGTATTGCTTCCTTACCTTCTAGCCCAGACCCCATGGACCTCACTTCTATCACTCTCCTACCAGCAACCTTAGTATACCTACCCTTTCAATTCTCTTCAATTGCAAGCCTGCAATTCTGGACTCATCCACTTATCTATATTCTATACTTCTTCACCCAAGCAGGATGAGTGGTACTGAAAAAAACAATCACACAAAATGTAAGAATTAGTACCTGCACAAATATAGGAATCCAGTCTTAGCTGTACCCTCGAATCCTATATACTCTTTCTCAGCTTCTCTTTTTCTTTTTCCAGTAGTTTTGTTGAGATCATAATGGTTTATAACGTTGTGTAATTTTGAGTGTACATTATTATTTTTCAATTTCTGAATAGACTTCATTGTGCTCACCACCAGTAGTCTAATTTTTGTTTGTCACTGTACACATGTGCCCCTTTACTCCATTCGCCCACTCCCCAACCCCTTTCCCCTGGTAACCACTAATCTGTTCTCTTTATCCATGTATTTGTTATCTTCCACATACAAGTGAAATCATGCAGTATTTGTCTTTGTCTGGCTTATTTCGCTTAACATCATACTCTCGACTTCCATCCATGTTGTTGCAAATGAGACAATTTTTTTCTTTTTTATGGCTGAGTGGTATTCCATTGTATATATATACCACATCTTCTTTATCCAATCATCCATAGAAGGTCACTTGAGTTGCTTCCACATCTTGGCTATTGTGAATAATGCTTCCTGAACTTAGGGGTGCCTAAATCTCTTTGGATCATTGATTTCAAGTTCTTTGGATAAAAACCCAGTAGTGGCATAGTTGGATCATACAGTATTTCTATTTTTACTTTTTTGAGAAATCTCCATAATGTTTTCCATAGTGGCTGCACCAGTTTGCATTCCCACCAATAGTGCATGAGGGTTTCCTTTTCTCCACATCCTTTCCAACACTTGTTATTTCTTGTCTTGGTAATCACAGCCATTCTGACCCGTGTAATGTGATATCTCATTGTAGTTTTGATTTGCATTTCCCTAATAGTTAGTGATGCTAAACATTGTTTCATGTGTCTGTTGGCCATCTGTATCTCTTCTTTCAAAAAATGTTTGTTCATATCCTCTGCCCATTTTTTGATGGGGTTGTTTGTTTTTTTGGTGTTGAGTTGTATGAGTTCTTTATATATTTTGGAGATCAACTCCTTGTTGGATAAATGATTTGCAAATATTTTCTTCCAGTTGGTGGGTTGTCTTTTCATTTTGTTCATGGTTTCTTTAGCTTTGCAGAAGCTTTTTAGTCTGATATTGTCCCATTTGATAACTTTTTCTTTTGTTTCCCTTGCCCAAGTAGACATGGTATTTGAAAAGATGCTGCTAAGACCAATGTCAAATAGTGTACTGCCTATATTTTCTGCTAGCAGTTTTATGGTTCCAGGTTTTACATTCAAGTCTTAAACCATTTGGAGTTAATTTTTGTGTATGGTGCAAGATAATGGTCTACTTTCACTCTTTTGCATGTGGCTGTCCAGTTTTCCCAACACCACTTATTGAAGAGACTTTCTTTTCTCCATTGTATGTTCTTGGCTCTTTTGTCAAAGATTAACTGTCCATAGACGTGTGGTTTTATTTCTGGGCTTTCAATTCTGTTCCATTCGTCTGTATGTCTGTTTTTGTGCCAGCACCATGCTGATTTTATTACTATAGCTTTGTAGTATATTTTGAAGTCAGGAATTGTGATGCCTCCAGCTTTGTTCTTTTTTCTCAGGATTGCTTTGGCTGTTCGGGGTCTTTTGTTGTTCCATATAAATTTTTGGATTCTTTGTTCTGTTTCTGTGAAGAATGTCATTGAGATTCTGATTGGGATTGCATTGAATCTGTAGATTGCTTTAGGTAGTATGAACATTTCAATTATGTTTATTCTTCCCACCCATGAGCATGGACTATCTTTCCATTTCTTTATATCTTCTTCAATTTCTTTCAATAATGTCTCATAGTTTTCAGTGTATAGGTCTTTCACCTCTTTGGTTAAATTTATTCCTAGATATTTGATTCTTTTTGTTACAATTGTAAATGGGATTATATTCTTGATTTCTCTTTCTGCTAGTTTGTTGTTAGTGTATAGAAATGCAACTTGAGTTTTGTAAATTGATTTTGTATCCTGCAACTTTGCTGTAGTTGTTGATTATTTCTAATAGTTTCCTGATGGATTCTTTAGGGTTTTCTATATATAGAATCATGTCATCTGCAAACAGTGAGAGTTTCAATTCTTCCTTTCCAATTTGGATTCCTTTTATTTCTTTTTCTCACCTAATTGCTCTGGCCAAAACCTCCAGTACTATGTTGAATAGGAGTGGTGAGAGTGGGCACCCTTGTCTTGTTCCTGTTCTCAGAGGGATGGCTTTCAGTTTTTCACCATTAAGTATGATGTTAGCTATGGGTTTGTCATATATGGCCTTTATTATGTTGAGGTACTTGCCTTCTATACCCATTTCATTGAGAGTTTTTATAATAAATGGATGTTGGATCTTGTCAAATGCTTTCACTGCATCTATTGACATGATCATGTGATTCTTATTCCTCATTTTATTAATGCAGTATATCACATTGATTGATTTGTGGACACTGAACTATCCCTGCGTCCCTGGAATAAATCCCACTTGATCATGGTGTATGATCCTTTTAATGTATTGCTGTATTCATTTTGCCAATATTTTGTTGAGGATTTTTGCATCTATGTTCATCAGCAATATTGGCCTGTAATTTTCCTTCTTTTTGTTGTCCTTGTCTAGTTTTGGTATCAGGGTAATGTTGGCCTCATAGAATGAGTTAGGAAGCGTTCTGTCTTCCTCAATTTTTTGGAATAGTTTGAGAAGGATAGGTATTAAATCTTCTTTGAATGTTTCGTAGAATTCTCCAGAGAAGCCATCTGGTCTCAGCTTCTCTTATTTTCTTTTAAGACTATTACAAAATTTTGCTTGTTTTTTTAAGCCCCTCTCCTCACTTGCAGAAAATGGCTCTGCTAACTTCTCATTTCACAGAGAAAGTAGAAGCTATCAAAAATGAACTTTCCTCAACTCCTCCTCCACAACACCTCTTCCCTTCCCAATACAAGGCATCTGTTTCTACTCCTGTCAGTCTATCTTTCTCCTTTGCCCTCCTTCCAGTTAATGCAAATTAGTGCTTGGGACTCAATTACCTCCTTTCTCCTTAGGGGCTGTCTTGCCTCAATTATCTCCTCTTTCCTTTTAGTTCTTGTGCTTGGCCTGTAGACTGGATCAAGTCACATCCACTTGAAAAGTGAAATGCCGGCCAAAGTACCCTCCCTTGGCTCTGACTCTCTGCTACCTGCCACCCTATCGTCTCTTTCTCTTCATAGACTAGCTTGAGAGAAAAGCTCCACTTCCTTGCTGCTTCTCTTTTTTGTTGTTTTTATTTATTTTTTTTAAAGACCCGTCCACTTTGTAATCCATCAGAAGCTGACTTATACCACCACCATGACATCAAAACTGCTTTTGCTAAGTCATCAGTGTCTTCTTAATTTCCAAATCCAGTGGTCACTTTCCAGTATTTATCTTTCTTGATTTCTACACTTTATTTTCAATACTGTTAACCACTCACTGGAAACTCTCTTCTTGGTTTTTTTATTATACTAGTCTGTCCTGTCCCCACTCCTAATTCTCTTAGAATCCTTGTGGGCTCTTATACTTACTTTTAAAATATTGATCTTCTCTAAGATTCCATCCTCATATCTCTTCTTTTCTGACTCTATATATTCTCCTTTGAATAGTGTCTTCTGTGACCATAGCTGCAACTATCACCTGTATATCAATGACACCCAAATGCAGGGAAGTGACTTTTTCCCAGGGGGTTGTTAGGATCTAAAGTCAGTGTGAAAGGCAAAAATAGAGTAGAGTTAAAATTGCCTTTGAAAAATCTCCTCTAAAAAACTGTATACATGATTCTGAATATATATACTATCAATCAAGAAATCCTACACAGCCAGTTTTCCCCTGCTATTGGAACAGAAGGTTGTTTCTTGAGTTAAACACCAGATGAAGTTGTTGGCTTGCATTTAGGGGCCATGTTATAAGAAAAATATGTTTTTGTTTTTTTGCCAAGCACATATAGTAAAGTTAATATAAGTTAAGTAAGTGTAGGAGATACTCCACTGTATATATTTTCAGCCTGACCTCTTCCATGAGCTCTGAACTTATACACCAAACTGCCTACTGGATATCGCCTTTTGGATATGCCAAACCAGATTGTTTTAGTTACGTTTCTGAAAGCTGAAGAAATGAGATAATTCACATTCTACTTAGCAAAGGGATTCATTGAAAGGATATAGTGATGTGACAAGGGTACAGCTCACATGTGGAGTCTTTTCATATTGTCTGGGTTGATGCTCTTCTTCCAGGCAGATGTTCTCTAGTACTACACAGCTGCCCACACCTCAATGTGGCATCTTCAGATTGGTGGAATCTCCAGGCCAAGCATCACACAAGCCGGTAACCTCCAGCTGAACAGCTTTATTGAGACTAGTGGAATTCATAAGCATCTAGGAACACAGTGCAATTCTTTACTCGTCCTTTCAAGTGCTGTACTTCACTCGTTGGCTGTTACATTACCCTACAGACATCCTCACGAGGCCATCACGACCTATCAGCCAAGTGAAATCTCAGTGTTTCCCCATTGACCAGACTGAACATCTGACTATTACAGGTAGGGTGTGTGTTGTGAGTATTATGAGCCGATATCAGAGACAAGTCTATATGGCAATAAACTTCACCTCCTTTTTATCACACACACCAAATAGCAACATAATTAAAAGCATTATAATACAAAGTAGTTGAACATTACATCCAAAATGTAGCAGCACTACTCCACTGTGGCCTGTTTCACTCACATTTAGCATTCTAAAAGCATGTAATTACAATGGAACTGGACAGCTTTCGTGGTGTCCTCTTCCTGTCATTGTTCATGTTCCATATATGACTTTTAACATGACTTGAGTATATATAGAATAAGGATGCCTCTTTACATCCTTCTACTATCTGTGCCTACATATTTATACCATCAGTCCCTTAATGTGAGGAAGATTGAACCAAGCAGGGACATTCTCCATGGCCAACTCTGGGTTGCAAAGGGTAGGAAATGGCACATTTGAAATACCCCATTATGATCCTTTGCTGGCCATTACATTTTGGCTTTTCTCCCTTGGAAGTTGATCTCTTTATCTCCATTGTTATTCTCTTTACAGAACAACAGGATATAATTTATATCCAGATAACATTCCTTTCTTTGTGTCAAATACTAAAGTTAAGATGATAAATAATTTGCTCCCATCTAAAATCACAGACGTCAAATTTAATTTTTTTAAATTGAAGATAGCATTCTTTATTTTTATTATAAAAAGTAACACATTGATAACACATTATTTTTTCTTTTCTTTTTTTTTTTTTAATGAGGAAGGTCAGCCCTGAGCTAACATCCATGCCAATCCTCCTCTTTTTGCCGAGGAAGACTGGCCCTGGGCTAACATCTGTGTCCATCTGCCTCTACTTTATATGGGACACCGCCACAGCCTGGCCTGACAAGCAGCGCATGGGTGCGCGCCCGGGATCCGAACCTGGGCTGCCAGCAGTGGAGTGCGCGCACTTAGCAGCTATGCCACAGGGCTGGCCCCACATTATTTTTTCTTAAATCTGAAATATCAAAAAAGTATGAGAAGAAAAGTCATCCATAATCCCCTTACCTAGGGATAGCCATTATTAATTTTTGGTTATAACCTTTTACTATTTTTCTATAGGACCATAAATGAGGTCATACTTCAACACGCTGTTTTGTACCTACCTGGTCATCTTTCCATGTTAGAAAACACAGATTACATGATTATATTAATGATTGTATTATTCCACTGCCTCTATGTATCAATCTCATAAATTTGAAAGTTTATATCTTTTTGTTCTCCACAGCCCTGCAAAACTGAGATTATTACTAATTCCATTTTATACAAATATATATGCCGGCCCCGTGGCGTAGAGGTTAAGTGCGCATGCTCCGCTGCTGGCGGCCTGGGGTTCGGATCTCAGCATGCACAGATGCACCGCTTGTCAGGCCATGCTGTGGCGGCATCCCATATAAAGTGGAGGAAGATAGGCACAGATGTTAGCCCTGGGCCAGTTTTCCTCAGCAAAAAAAAAAGAGGATTGGCATGGATGTTAGGTCAGGGCTGATCTTCCTCACAAAAAAAGAAATATAGATCCTGACGTTCAGAGAGGGGAAGTGACTGCCCAAAATTTACATACCAAGTAAGTGGCAGAAATAAAGCTTGCTCTATGACTTCTGGACTCCAAACTGGTACCCTTTCCACAGTGTGCCTTCTGTCTCACTAATGAGATAATGCAGATGAAGGGGCCAGGCAAGCACCTTATTGTTATTTATTTTAAGAGGCAGCCTAAAGGGAGTCATTACCTCAGTAGCAACTTCTGATTTGGTCTGAATCTAGGGCAGGTTCCTGAATTAAAACTGCACAAAGGCTTCTGGGGCAGCAGACTGAACTTGTCTTAATGCAAAACTTCATTATAACACACCAAATATCAATAAGCAATTGAATCCTACAATCAGAATTAATTCCTGATCAGTAAACATAGGCATACAACATTAAAGAAAACAGGCCATTATTGAGCAAGGACATTCAAGTCCTTGCAAGCATAAAGGCAGACTCTTGGGTGTCCACGCTGATCTTGTCTCATGACCCTCCTGGCATTTTCTTCACTGGACGGTGAGTGGACAGCCTAGCAGGGGAGGACATCTTGCTGCACAGTTCTAAGGAATCTAACCTGCGGCCTAGAAGGCACAGAGGGTTTGAACCAAAAATTTTGAAGAGTTTATGAGATTCTGTAGTTACTTCTTCTCTATCTCTCCCATTACTTTACAAATCAACGGATTCTGGGTAGATGGTGCCGTAAATATACTTTTGGACTCTTTTTTTCCATATAGTCCAAAGGTGTTACACATTCTTTTATCACAGATAGCTTGCTATTGATTTACTTTCTCATTTACTTTTTCTTGGGGCTCACACCATCTTGGTCAAGATGTTGCTTTGCCTGGATAACTGTCCTCTTATGCCTCCAAAGACCCTGGACTGCCTTTCCCTTCAGAGGTCCTAGACAATTGTGTGAGACTTGAGACTGAAAGTCCACAGTGAGAATTTATTCCTATGGGGTTCTTGGGTACAATTTGCCAGGCCTCTATTAAAATATAATTTTCAGAAAAAGATAAAATCATGACTTTAATACAGATACAAAAATGAAAACACGTTAAAGAATTCAGTTTTCTCATATGATATGAGGGAACCAGGCAAAATGGGACAGAACTGATTTTTCCATGGGTAGAATGGGGGAGTCAACTAAAATCACTACCAGACAGGACAGAAGTTACATATCTATCAATTACCTTCAACTTATAAAGAACAGCAAAATAGCCGAAAGACAATGAACAAGGTTAGAATCTGATAACCCAGAAGGATATGCTATAGACATGCATAGTTTTTTCTATTCCCCCAAAATAAAAGAACATAGAGTTCTCCCAACCAATTCCAGTGGAAAAAACCAAGCATCCTGGGTAATATCAGATCACTGCCAGAGTGATCCTTTTAGAACAATGAATTCCCCTGACAAATTTAAAACACAAATTTTAGTTCTCAAATGTCCTTAAGTGCTCAAAAGATAAAAATGTCCAACCAAGAATATAAGGAAACAGAGTAAATATCAAAATTCACTAAAATATTCCAACCTTTATTCAGACAATTAAAATTGGATTATTTACTGAATTGTGCTATACTCTTCAGAATACAAACTAGACCCTCAAGAATAAGATCCTCAAAATACAAGCATGGCTATACAATGCCATTGCTATAGATTGTGAGCTACAGCACCTCACTGCTGTGATTATACGTTCGTATCTTTGGCTTTCATCAAGAGTTGTACAGTTAATTTTCAGTAATCTTCAGAAAATTTCTTAAAAATTTTCTTAGGAAACACAGATAACTATAGAATTGTAGAATGTCATTAAAAAATGACAACCGTCCATTGCTATTTCCATACAAATATTTGAATTATTGAGTGTAATTCCACAGTCCCCAATTTTACCTACTGTAGATATATATGCCTACTACTAAAAATCAAATGAAATATGTGGTAACCTCCAAAAATGTTTAATTCCATAATATGTTAACTTCAGCAACAAAAATTTCTCTAAATTAGAATCATCAAATAAGACAAGCTCTAAGCTAAGGAATGTGATCAATACAGAATTCTAGTCATAGAACACAATTTGTATTTCCATATTGATCACAAAATGCATGTCTAGCCCTAGGTATTTACCCAAGAGAAATAAAAATATATGGCCACAAAAATACTTGTACTTGATTATTCATAGTAGCTTTATTTACAATAGCCCAAAGCTGAAAACACCTAATTGTCCTTCCCAGATGAATGGATAAATAAACTGTGGTATATCCATGCAATGGAATACTAATCAGCAATAAAAAGGAACTAATTACTGATAAATGTAAGAACATCAATGAATCTCAAAAACATTATGCTGAGTAAAAGAAGTTGGACACATATGTACTGTATGATACCATTTTCTAGAACTGGCCAAACTAATCTAGAGGGACTAATCTAGAATAAATGAGTGGTTGCTAGGGGTCTGAGGGTGAGAGGACTGATTAACTGCAGAGGGGTATTAGATCACTCTTGGGGATGAGGGAAATGTTCTATATTTTGATTGTGGTAATGGTTACATGGGTGTATCCGTTTGTCAAAATGTATTGAACTGTGGACTTAAAATTGGAGCATTTTACTGCATGTAAATTATACTCAAAAGGTTGATTATAAAAATAAAACAAAAACAAAATACATGTACATACTGCAGGTGTACTAAAGGTAACAGTAAGAAGTAGTAAGTATCATGGACAGCTTGAATAACGTTTTTGTGATCGTTATCAATTCTCTGATATTCTTTGATATGGACTTTTTTTTTTTAGTATCACTTTTTTTAAATTAATAGATTTTATTTCTTTAAAAATTATGTTTACAGAAAATTGAGCAGAGAATTCTCACATACTCCACTCACAGTTTCTCCTTTTATTAACATCTTGAATTAGTGTGGTACATATAATTGATGAATCAATATTGATAGATTGTTGTTAACTAATGTCTGTAGTTTAGAGTTCATTCTTTGTGTTGTACAGTTTTATGGGTTTTGACAAATGTGTAATGTCATATATCCACCATTACAGTCTCATACATGATAATTTTTCTGCCCTATGCTCCACATATTCATCCCTCTCCTCTTTGCCTCCTTCCCCCCCAAACTCTGGCAACCACTGATCTTTTTACTATCTCTCTAGTTTTGCCAACTGTAGTTTTTTTCTCTCACTCTTTTAGGTAAGTGCTATGTACACACAGCTTCAAGATAAGTTTTTTATCTCTGCCATCCAAGCAGATCACCTCCCCTAACTCTTCTGTGTATATAGTTTATCTTTTCCTGAGGACCTTCTGGAAGGTGGTGGAAAAGATCTGTGTACTACAAGCTTCAGCAGAGAGAGCTATTGTTCCCCAGTATGCATTCTCTCCTTCTTCCTTTTAATAATACAATAATCCCACTCTGCCCAGGTTTGATTGAGCCCTTGGCTACGTAGCTAGAGACTGCATTTCCTACCTTCCTTTTATCTTCTTGCGGCCTATGTGATCTGAGCAGAAAGAATATGTACAAGTGATACAAACTGACAAGATTGAGAAAATAAGACATTTATCATGTAACTGTAAAGTTGTGTCCCATTACTGGACCAAACTATCTAAAGGATATTGTGAATTAATATTATAAAATAAATCCTGTAATTATCTTATGAAAGACACAATTATACTGCATTGTAATTTTTGGTAATAAAAGTGTTCATTGGTTAAAGGAAAATACTAAATGTAATACAGTTTGGATTCTTTTTTTTCTTCTTCTTCACTTTACGGTATCTCAACAAACAAAAAGCCAGAAGACTCAACTTCTATGAGGCCCCATGGGAAAGACAGACATTTAAAGTGGGATGGACAAACAGAAGCCTGTGAGGGTGAGAAAAAGAATCGTTAGGGACCTGGAAGGGAAAGAGAATCAGGGGACTGTGGGTTTACAGAAGCGAAGGGAAGCAAGACTTTTCAGAAGTGACCAACATGTCCAAAGGAAACAGAGAAATCCAATAAAATAAAGAATGAAAGGGATATAATGATGAGTAGAGCATTAGTCTCAGTTTTCATATATATAAAATGGGTATCTCATGTAGTTATCATGAGATTAGCTAAACTATGTATAAAGCTTCTGGCTTAAGGTAGGTGCTCAATAAGTTTTAGCTTTCTCCTTATGCTATTCATTGTTTTATTTAACAAACCTTATTTCTAGTAAGGAATCTTGCTAGAGGCTGGGTAGGCAATGACGACAGCCTCCACCCTAAAGCAGGCTATGGTGTTGTAGGGTAAAGATACAACCAGGCCAGTACCATTCCTTGCCATGAGAGAAATGGTGAGAGGAAGTGCATGGAAGTTACCTGATTTACATTTTTTAGTTTCTTTGGTTTTGGCAGGTGAATTATGAAACTTAAAAACATCTCAAATACAAAAAAATTGTTTTGTTAACATGGTATTGTTGATGCATGAAGTGTTTCTAAATTATTGAACACAATGTAAAGCAATGCATTCTTATTTTTGTATGCGAAAGCTTTATGTTTTTAAGGTAACTGTTTAAAGTTGAAGGACACTCATCCACTAAAGTTCTCACTCAGAACTCACTGCCCTATACTTTTAAAAAAATCAAGTGGATAATTTTAAAGTAACCAGGCATCCTGTTTTTTTTTTTTTTGAGGAAGATTGGCCCTGAGCTAACATCTGTTGCCAATCCTCCTCTTTTTCTTTTTTCTCCCCCAAGCCCCAGTACACAGCTGCATATCCTAGTTGTAGGTCCTTGTAGTTCTTCTGTGTGGGGCACTGCCTCAGCGTGGCTTGATGAGCAGTGAGTATGTCTGCGCCCAGGAATGGAACCTTCAAACCCCAGGCCCCCCGAAGCAGAGCAAGGGAACTTAACCACTAGGCCACCAGGCCCGCTCCATCAAGTGAATAATTTTAATTGGCAGTTATCCAATTAATTTATATCCATAGTTGCTCAAACATGTTAGGAAATTCATCTTTACTAGCAGTATCTTTTTTTTAATTGAGTTTTAAACTATTTTACATACAGTAAAATCTATCCCCTTTACGAGTTTTGGCAAAAAAACCAGTGGTAGAATCACTAACACAATTGAGATATAGAACACTTCCATTACCCCGCCAAATTCCCTCAAGCCCCTTTTTAGTCAACCCCTTCCCCTGATCAGCCCTGATCAGTGTCATGTCCCTTTTTAAGAAACGTTTTGTTTTGAAATAATTATAGACTAACAGGAAATTGCAAAAACAGTGGAAGGAGTCCTGCGTGCCCAGCACCTCGCTTTCTCCAGTGGTGACGCCTCACCCAATGTCGTACAAGATCAAAACCATGCCCTGTGCGTTTGACGGCAGGTTTCCTTTCCCTTCTCTACCTGTGTTTACTCTTTTCTTTTCACGCAAATATAATGCTGCGTGTTAAAAGGCGCAGATGCTCGTTTTCCCTCAGATGTATGCTGCTGCATTTTCACTGTTTCGGTTCCATCACCCCTGTGACTCCTACATCTTTCTAGAGTCTTTTCTTCATCCCACCGGTTCCCCCAGTTTAATTCTGCTGCTAGATTTGTTTTTTCCTGAGACATGTGCCACAGACGGTACTACTGTCAGTTCTCGAAATCGTAACTTCTACCTCGGCCCCTAAGTTTTAAAGAGGGTAGTCGTGCTTGTGCTTAATTGCGGTGTTTACAGCAGTTTTGCAGTGTGCCTATGTCAGGGGCATGGTTCTCCCCCCTCTTAGAGATGCTAGCGGCGCTGCACAGTTCAGCCCAGTCCTTGCTCTACCCTTTCTCCTTTGGTCACCCTTTTATTTTCCAGATATTTGGCTACTTGTTGGAGGAAAGTGTGCAGAGGCCCCGTGATAACCGCTGGCACCGCCTCCCCAGCTTTGCGCGGGCTCCCCGCACCCCCCCAGCGGCCCGCCTAGGCGCTGCGCACCGCCGCCGTCCGGTTCCGGGGACAGCCGAGGTGAGGGGCGGGGCCTGGCGGCTGCCGTCGCAGACTGCAGGGAGGTCACGCCCCGGCTCTGCGCACGCGGCCCAGGCGTCCGCTGCCCGCGGGAGCCCCGCCCCCTGGTGCGCGGGAGGTGCCGTGCGCATGCTCTGACTCGGTCTGTCTCGGCGGCGGCTCAGGCGGGTCCTGGCCGGCTCTCCTGGTCGTCGTCGCTGCTGGCGGGCTCGGCTCCTCCCTGGCGCCCCCCCCCGGGGGCCCGTCACTGTCCTCCCGGGGCGGCTGGCTGGCTGGGTGGGAGCTCGCAGAGCGGTGGACCCCTCTCCCCGGCTCCCCTCCCCCAGCCCCGTCGCCCCGCCCCCGCTGGGCTGGGCGGCGGGGTCAGGGCCGCGCGGAGCCGGGTGAGTATTCCCACCGCCTCGGCCGGCCGCCCCCCCCCCCCCCCCCCCCCCCGGCTTCCCGCACCGTGCTCGCCCCGCGCCGGGGTGGGGAGGGGGTGGGAACAGCCCGGCCGGGAACAAAGGCCGGGCGGCGGGGCTCCCGCCCGGGAGAGGCAGGCCCGGGCCGGCCTGTGGCGCGGGGGCGCACCTCGGGGAGGGGCCGGCGCGCCCGGGGGACTCGGCCCCGACGCGGGTCCCCGCCGCCGCGTGTCACCCCCTGCCAGGGACGGCGAGGCCTCGTCCGCGGCACCTCGACACAAAGCGTGTCGAACTGCTGGCGATTCCGATGGCCAGGGCCCACTGAGGGGGCTTCAGACTCGAATAACCTAACCTTTAGCCGACAGTTTTTTCCTCCCAAATGACCTATCATAGCATCTGAAGTCATGAATCGGGGGGTGGGGTGGGTAGAATAAAGGAATAGTTAACTGATTTATAGAAACACTTTTATGATGGTAAAAATTACGAACATCTCGGAAAAGGCAAAAGGTTAGCGACTGTCTTTTGGAAGTGAAAATGGAGCCTTGTCAAACAGGCCCACCTGAGGGTGAATTAATTTCTAGGGGACTATACTCGGGCTTGACAAGAGTATTGATTAGGGCCCAGGCTCTGCAGTTACATTTTTTTGCCTAATGGAGACTCAAATTACTCCTGACTGGGAGAGAAAATAGTTCTGAAGGTTGTGGTTTTATTGCCCTATTTCCAAGATTTTTATAATTTTTACCATTCAGCTTGCCCCTTCATTATGAGTTCAATAAATTTTTGCCACAGGCTCAACTTGTTTGTGTGAATCATGTTTATAATTTTTTTTTTTTAATTGCAGTTTGACAATGGCCTTCTCTGTTTAGTGGCAAAAGCTTAAATTTATACCTTTCAGGGTTGGAAAACATAGGTCCTGTGTACTCAACTGCATTATAGGACCTGAAGTAGCATCCTTCCTTCTTGCTTCTGAAGGGTCAAATATGGACAAGAGGAAACATTTACAAAATGAAAACTTGACCCCCAAAAATAAATGTAGAGTATTGAGAAATTCAAATTGAAGTCTTGCAATTACAAGGTTTAAAAATTGTTGTTATTGATATTTTAATTGAGGAAACTAGTGGAAACAGTTTCCACTCATTCTAGTTCTGAAAGGGATTCCTTTGGATATGGAATGTTACAAGATTATTTCCCCTCCCCCCTGTTTCTCCCCCTCCTCTTCCCTTCCTCCTTTTTAAGGAGAAGTTTCACGGAGATTTTGCTACATGATGAGGCAATCAAGTTGGGCATAATGTTTTGTGATGAATTATAAATTGATAGCAGTTCCTAATGCTTATACATTTCTGAGAAAGATAAGCAGCTCCTTAGGAAAAACAAGTAGGGTAAAGTTTATATAAGTAGATTGCTTATGACTGGGCTTGATTTGGTTATTAATATCTTTGAAACCTAGAGATGTGTTGGGGACCCTAGAGGCAGTGTTTGAATCATAAACATAATCAGGGAACCATAACAACAGCAAAGGGCCTTAGTGATTGGTATTATCCGTTGAAAACAGACGTCTTCAGGTGCCAAGCAGGCTGGGTATAAAACAATTGGAAAGGAGGGGAAAGGAGAATAAGCCCTACCTAAAAGCATCCAGATTAGGGAGAGGTTGCTGAAAACTATGCAGAACCAGAGGCTCCTTTAGTGCACCTGGCACCCCAGGCCTTGAAGTGCTTGGGCTCTTAGGTTTACAGGACCCAGGAAGAGCACTTACTAACAGAAATTTAGCTTTGAAATTAGGGTTATTTCATATAACTGTCAGGTAACAGCTTTCAGAGAAAACTTCATCATCTCTTCTGAGCTCAAGAACCTACAATGGGGGCCGGCCCCATGGTGTAGCTGTTAAGTGCGTGTGCTCCGCTGCTGGCCCTCTGGGTGCTGATCCCGGGTGCACACTGACGCACTACTTGTCAGGTGGTGCTGTGGCAGCGTCCCACATAAAGTGGAGGAAGATCAACACGGATGTTAGCCCAGGACCAGTCTTCCTCAGCAAAAAGAGGAGGATTGGCATGGGTGTTAGCTCAGGGCTGATCTTCCTCACAAAAAACAAACAAAAAAAGAACCTAACAATGGTTTCCTATTGCCCACTGTTTTAAATGGGACCTCTTTAGAGTTTTAAGGCTTTTTATAAACTGCCCCATTTTCCACCTCTGACCCCGCCCCCCTCCATTTTCCTGTGTTCCTTAGTCTATGCTCTCCACTCAGGCTCTTTACCATCTACTCTGCCTCATTTCAACCTGTTCCTAGCTTCCCTGCCCTCTCCCCCCAGCCCCTCCTCCTCAGCCTTGTATTCTCTTTCTACCTTTCAGTATCCTCTTATAATTCAAGGATTATCTGAAATGTAACTCCTCTAGGGCCCAGGCTCTGGTTCCAGACTACCTTAGGTAAAATTGCCACATTTAACAGCTGTGATACCTTGGACAAATTGCTTATCCTCTCTGTCCCAATTTCCTCATCTGTAAAATGGAGAAAATCATAGGAACTAGTTCATAGGGTTGCTGTTTTACTATCTTTTATTCTTTAATGTTCTTTTTAGTTTGAATCTTTTCTTACAAATTTGATTACAAACTGTTGGGGGCAAAGACCATATTTTATACTCTTTTTAAAAAATTTTTTCAAGTTCGCCCAGGCTGATTCTGGGGGCTCAGTGTAATATTTTTTTCTTCCTATATTATCTATTTTTCTATTCTTTCTGTTTTCCATTTTACTATACCCTATTTTGTTCTAAAAGTGTTTGAGGTAGCTCGTAAACTATATATACTATAATAACATTCAAAATAAATGTAAATCAGAATCATGAAAATATGAAGCTTGAACAGAAAGATGAAGTTGGGGTGTGTTATGTTGAAATATATACTATGAAAATTTGTACAGTTGTTAAAGGTGGGCTGCGGACTAAGTTCTGAGCTTCATGTTGGTCGAAGAAAGAAACATGCCTCTTGCTCAGGAAAAACACAGCTTCCTTGAAAGTAAATATTTGGTGAATGAAATGCAGGTTGTGATTGAATATTTCAGAGATACCCTAAGGTTAAGTTCTCTAGACTTCCTTAAGCCCTAACTACTTCCTAGTGTTTCTCAAAGGGGGTTCAGTTGGCATTTTTATGAGACTATCTCCAACAGCTATTTTTTTTTCTTTTTTTTAACCTAGCACACTCTTTTTCAGGCCCTGTCTTGCAGGAGGTCTTCCATCTTTTTTGGCATGCTTTTGTCTCCACTTGGTAGGTCCTTATTCAAATTTCAAAATTCAGTTCTTCAAGACCTGAATTCAAGTCTTCCAGACTCTCTTTTTTAGAGTCTTCTCTGATTTTCCCAGGAAAATTTTGATACTCCTTCCTATGATGACACACACAAGTGCTAGGATATTGTAGGTGCCGAGTGAATGAATGGAAAGCTTTTGGAAATAAGAAGGCAACATTAATCTAATGTAGTCTTTAATGAAGTCTTTGCAAGAAGAAAAATTTAAAGGGAATGTCTCTTCCATTACAAAAATGTCCAACTACATTTTTTTTTTCCAAAAAAAATAATGGCACTTGGTAGTGTATTTTACAAACACATTGCTCTATCATCTATATTCAGAATAGCACTGAGTCTGTAGCTTCTGATACAGTGTTGATCTTTTCTGTATCTTCTTCTTTGTTGAGTATCTTTGGCCAAGGTCGTGTGCCATTAGTTCCTGGTTCTGGCCTGATGAGCATATGTGCTGACTAGAGTTAGTTCTACTAGTCCCACTATTCAAAGGCAGAAAGAGAGTTGGATGCACCAGCTCAAATCATCACCAGTGGTGGAACAATTTCTCGTATGTGCTGGCAGAGAAGTCTTGTTTTATGTAAAAAAATGATAATCTTATAAAAGTAATAACACTGGTGTCAGAAAGATGTCATATAAATCTGTTGTTTGAATGGCAAAAGATCCAACGGGTGAATAGGCTTGAAAGTTGAGTTGAAAGGTACTGTGTAGAGGTAGAGATATGTAAAATAAATTTATTTAGAACTTTGAATTTTTCTTTTATTCATTACCACTTTTCTTTAATATCTGCAGTGTGCCTACCTCTGTTAGAGGTGCTGAGATACACAAGTGTAAGTCGGAAGTCCCCAGATGTTTAGACGTTGCTCTGTCAGCTTCCGGTGTTCCTTGCAGTGGAGGAGATGGTGGAGGCTACCCTGATTTTTGTTCCTTTGTAGGTAAACTGGTTTTTCTGTCTGCATCTTTGTTTTTCCTTTTTCTTTTTATTCTTTAAGATATTCTACTAGGCTGCCTCTAGGCATAGATTCCTTTCCAACAGTTTTCTCAGAAACATAATGAATCCTCTCAATTTACAGGAATAAATTTTTTTAATCTTTTTTTCCAGCTCAGGAACAGTTTTTCAATAGTATGTTTGCTTATGATTTCAGTTCAGAAATGCTAGTTATTTGTAGGTTGGATCTGTCTTCTTGTCCTATCAATTAATATGCATTGTTTTCATCTTGGTCCCTTTTCTTCTGTTTGAAGATCATCTCACACGTGTACGCTGAAATGCTAATGAGATTTTTTTCCAGCTTCTACACTTCTATTTGCCTCTCATGTAGAATTTAAGTCTCTACTGTTGTTAATGTTTGACTTTCCTTTCAGTTTTTTTCTTTTTAATCTCAGCTGTTGTTTTCTTCCTCATGTCTTGCTTTTAGAGGCTGTGTTCTTCTTTTTCCTTTTTCTTTTTCAATTGGGAATGTAAAGTAGATAATTTCTAAGTTTTTCTCCAGATTCCTGGTGTATGCCCACTATAGAAGCAAGCTCCCTCTTCCTCTTTATGGCAGTGCTCCTCTTTCTTATGGTGCAAGAGCTTCATCTTGGCCCCGTACTGTTACTGAATTTTTTGGTTTTCTTACCTTGACAGAAGAGGGACTTGTGTAGGGATGGTGTTGCTCACTCTTGCCAGAGCGAGCAAACGCCTTGCCTCCCCTACACTACACTGAGATGCTGGAGGACTCTTCTTCTCGGTGTTAGGTTGGAGACCAGGTTGATAGATGAAACCAAATTTATACAGGATAGCTCTTTCTGTACTCAGGAAAGGTCTTCCTTTCCTATTGTTTAATCTCTCGGTCCTGTGTCTGTAACAAGGGAAGTATTTTTGTGTGATTTGAAGTAGTTCATAGTTTTTTGTGGGAGAGGGGTAGTGGTGAGACTGTACTCTTCTGAGAGCTCACCCTGTCCCACAGCTACCTATTGATGACTTTACATCACAGTGTGCAATATTCCTCTTGACTTCACCTTCCACTTCTGGCCTTGAACATTATATTTTTGGGAGAGAACTGCCTTGAAAGAGAATTACCACTGGGCATTGGAAGCCAGTGGTGGAGGGCGCACCTCAGTCTCCTTTTTTTGAGGAAGATTGGCCCTGCGCTAACATCTGTTGTCAATCTTCCTCTTTTTTTCTTCCCAAAGCCCCAGTACATACTTGTGTATCATAGTTGTAGAGTTGTAGCTCTTCTGTGTGGGATGCTGCCTGAGCATGGCTTGATGAGAGGTGAGTAGGTCCGCGCCCACCATCCGAACCGGTGAACCCCAGGCTGCCAAAGCTGAACACGTGAACTTAACCGCTCCGCCACTGGGCCGGCCCCCAGGCTCTGTTTTTCTTAAGGAAGTATAGAATGGAGTGGAGTGAGATGCCGTCTCACTCTCTTCCCTATTGGACCTCCTGCTGCAGAGGTCATAGCAAGCACCAGCTACCAATAGAAATCCCTCAATTCCAGTCCAGGTATGATGTTGCATCCTGTTTAAACTTTGATTTGGAATATGTGTTTCAAAGTGGAGGCAAGGAGGGAGCACTGAGCCTGCTGGTCAGCTACTGTCAGACCAAGTTGACTTCCTCTCCTTTGCTGCTTCCCTTATGCCATTTATTGGATTATCTGAGCCATACCTGCTGTGGCATGCCAGCCCCACCCAGGCTGCCAAATGCCTTGAAATCCAGGCCTTTGACTAGCCCATCAAAATGATCCATTGTTTGTCTCAATGTTCTAGCATGAATTCTTCTGAAAAGTATCTCTGATGCTAATTAAACATGCTTGTTTTGGAGCCTTCAGATTCAGGTAATCTTTCTGGCCTGGGCCTAGGATTCCACATTTAAATTTGTGCCCTGAGAGCTTCTTTGCTCTCAAAAATTTGAGGACCACTGCCCAAGGACCCTGCTAGGTAAGTGATTAAACTAATCTAAATGAATTCAAGCCAAATTGTAATAAAGGTAATGGGTTGAGTTTACCTCACTAGCTAGTAATTGCATGCTTTTTTAGGAAAGTGTCTAAATGTAAAGTTATAGTAACGTGGAATTGTTGCAGGGAGGGACAAGTACAGAGGAAGTTGCCTAATTTTATTAGTTAAAAATGATCTTTAATGTTTAAACATGTGCATAGCATATTCTGTGATAATCACATTTTTGTAAATGATCTTAAGTTCTGAGGAAGTTTAGTTATATTTTTTAAAGTGTTTTAGTCTCATTATGACTCTGATACACATTGATTTATAGATTCATCAAAAAAAAGTCTCTGATCAAAAAAAAAAAGAACCAGTTCCCCACACATTAGATTAAAAATCATATAAAAAATGTGGAGAGTGGTAGTGAAAAAATTGTTTTTAATTAAAAAGGATCATTTGCACAATGATTATACACAGATTAGAATTCACTGGAGCTGCTTTTCTGAAAATATATATTTAGTAGCAGCAGAATAAGCTTCTTCACACTGTCTAGTCTGAGGGCTAACCTATAGTTTAGAAAGACTGCTTTCATTGGGTGGGGAAAAAATTATTCTGTCTTTCCAATCTTTAGCTTCTGCTGAAGCCGTTATAAAAGGGTTCTGATTGAGCTTAAAAAAAAAAAAATCAAACAACTGCTCAGCTAGAGTGAGACTCAAGCAAAATAGATGTATTAACAACTTGTACTTTATGACACGAAAGAGCTCTGACTTGTTTCTAACTTTTGCTTATAATAAGAAACGAGAGGTTCATTGTTTAGGATGAGATGAGAATTGGAATTCCCCTTTTTACTGAGAGTTCACCTGTGTTCTGTTGTCACCTCTGGTCTAAAAAGATAACTTAAGTCTGGCAATAGGCAGTTCACACGTCTAAGGTTTTTCATTGACAAAATAGGGATTATTCTTGCCATTATTGCTCAATAAGCTGTAGTTGTGGTTATTTCTATTTTTTGACCATATTTTCAGCCACCTCATAAATGGAAGTTCTAAGATTCTAATTTCTGCCTGTACTAGTCTATGAACTTGGTAGAGGCTCAGAGAGTATTACAACTTGAAAAGTGTGTATAAAAATGTGTTGTATTATATTTTCATTTGTAGTGAGTTGAAATATTCTCACTTGAGCAAAGAGACAATAATTCAGTGATATTATGGCACATTATGATGATTCAAATTGAGATGGATATCCTTTTAATATAGTATATTTCCTAATTTTGTAATCAAGCCGTTTGTATTATTCTATGTAACATCCTTCAGCAAAGCCCAGTCCTTAGGTAATTTTAAAAGTATTCAACCAAATATTAATTAGTGCTTTGATGTTCAGTCATCTTGCTAGTGGCACAGTGCTGTTAATTAGATAAACTATGGCTATTGAGTAAAATTTTATGTTTCAACTAACATTTTGAATAGTTCAGTAAAGCTCAAGTAATTGGAGGGCTTAGGGAATGGGGCGTTTTTGGTTAGTTCAATTTTGTTATTAAGAGTTTGTTTGGAATTTATAAAATATTCCAAAATATATTAGTATTCTTTATGAAGTAAATTCAATTTTTCTTTGATTTAGTATCTCAATATATGTAGGGTGATCATATAGTTGGAAAAACTATTTCTCTGACGGCTCCATTTTGGGCTCCCTGTTCTAGTTCTGCATCCGTTCCTTGAGTGATCAAATGTGTTGTTATCATCTATGTAATGTGGATTTAGAATCAATATATCTAGGCCAGATTTCTTCCTTCTAACTTCCAGAGCCATCTCAGAATGCCTCCTAGTCTTCTTCACTTGGGTATTCCACAGGCATCTCAAACTCAAAATCAGTGTGGCTGAACCAAACCCCTCTCCCTCCCGACACCTGCTCTTCCTCCAGAGATCTCTTTCAGTCAGTACACTGTACCACCTAAGGCAAAAAGCTGGGAATCTTCTTGAATCTTCTCTCTCACCTGTCCCTCACATACCAAGATCCTCCAGTTGTTGTAATGAGTATACTTTCACAATGTCTTTTGAATCCTTCCCTCTTCCACCCTACTGCCAATCTTTAGCTCTGTTTAGCATCATTATGTCTCTCCCGGATTATTGTAGGAGGCTTTTCACTGGTCTTCATCCAGTTCTGCAGGACCTGTAGGCTCCACTGGAAGCCAGAATGCAAATCTGATCAGTTCACTCCCACTTTCAAAACCCTTTCGAGCCCTCAGGTTACAGGCCCTCCTGTCTTCATCAGCAGCGCTGGATAGTTCTCCTAATACCCTCCCTCTACCTCTATATTTCAGTCAAACAAGAGTTCTTCAATTACTTTCAAGACCTTTTCTTATATTCAGACTTTTGCACATTCTGTTCCCTTTACCTGCCTCCTTTTGCTAAGTTAGCTCCTGTTCTTCCTGTTAGTGTCTTCTTAGATGTCACATTCTCAGCTTGTGTCTGCAATAAGCACCTTATTAACCAGGATTCTGTGTGTAACCTGGAGATCTCACTTACATCCCTGAAGCACTTGACAACCACTGCAGCAGAAGCCCCTGCAGTTTATCGTCTCTTCTGTAGTTACATTCCTGTACTTGGTGCTTTCTCTTTCCAAACCTGTTCTCCACTGTTCCCCCACCCTCTCACATTTCCCATTGTGACCTCAGGAGCACACATCCACAGTAAACAAACTTACCTGAACCCTTAACCCATTATTTCTCTTATTACATTCTGTAGAGTAAGTTGTTAAAAAGTTTTTCCGAGGAAAAGAATTCTATGGTCAAAAGAGTTGGGAACCCTGAGTTAATAGTTTCCCACCACAATGTGCATTGTGAATCTCCGGGGTGGGGGTGGTGAGTGGATATAGTGTGGATTGGTTTCCACACTTACATCTAACATGACGTTAACATCTTCACAGATTAGTGTTTCTGTCAACTAATTTTAAAGGAAACTTGGCTTAAGAAAAAGTACTGAAGCCCTTTGGGTGGAAGCTGCTTTTTCTTCCACCCTTTAAGGCCCAGAGTATGGAGATTGCTGGCAGCCCCCACTTCCCCAGAGTCAGTTTTAGGTCACTGCTTCTCCGGCATCATGTAAATATCCCTGCTCCTTTGAGGCTCGTGGTATTGAGCTCTGCCAGATATCAAGGCAAGGTAGGTTTTTGTCACATACTGTCCCTGTCCTCTGGTGGTGGCTGCCTTTAGCGCCATCTTGAGAAGGAATCCAAGGCTGTGTTCTGCTTCATCAGGAGCGCGTGTATTGGTTTATGAGTGATTGTTCTCCACGGACTTGGCATTTTATATCATATATCACTTACCATCTCTGTGCCTTTCCATCTTCCACTGTTTACCCTTTGTCATTTACAAATCTCCCACTTAATCTTTGATATTCTTTAAAGAGCTCTCTGCTCCCACCAACTCGCAGGATAATCCTAAGTGACTTCAATGTCTATGTAGAAAACAGCAAACATTATAATTCTCATAGTTTTTAAAACTTCCTGAGTCCCAGCGACCTTCATCTCCAAGCTACTTTACATACTCACTTCCATGGCCACAGCTGAGACTTGGTCAAGTTCTGAAATCTCATGGCCTTCCCATTCTTCCATTTCCTTCCTTTCACTATAGTTGTTCTTAGCCTTTTTTGATATCTATTATTCCTTGATATTGCCTTATTTTCCCAGCTCCTTCAGCCTTCGCTTGGCGTCTTTTCCCTTCCCACCTAATCTGGACCTCTGAGGTATTCTCAATAGCATATTCTGTTCCCTCTTCCATCCTTGTCCTTCCACTGAATCATCCCAGCAAAACTTCTGCTTTGCATGTGTGGTCAGTGCAGCCCTCTCTGCTGGTCCCCACTCTTGGGGAGCTGAGCACTGCTGAAGGCAATTACAACACCTCACAGAGTGTTGCACTACAAATCAGGCTCTCCAGCCTGTGCTGGACCTTCCCTTCTGTCTGCTCATCTTTAAATGCTGTCCTCTCATTCCTCTCACCAGCAATTCCAAATCTGTACAAGTTTTCTCAAACACTCTCCTTCCATCCCTAGCCTCTCACCGTGTAGCGCATCCTGCCTGCCCCTGCATCACAAATTCTTGTGACCATCAGACTTTGTGTTCCTTAACTTTGGGTCCCCTTTGGAAAACTGCTTTAAATTTTATATGCATCCTCAAATGCCTTTCCTCCAGTTGACGGGGGTAAGGGGTCTATTGTGTTGTTCAAATCCATCCTCCTATGCTGTTGACCACGTCTCTTCCTGACCCACTTAGGATATTGCTTCATGAGTCACTTTCTTTCTTTGGGATTTTCAATTTTTCTCTCTCTACCGCCTCCCTTTGCTCAGCTTAAACATATCCTTCCTTAAACCTGTGTGCTGCTTCTGTTACCAATTTGTATGTATGTTTCAATCAAGCTTTTTGAAAAAGTAGTCTACAGAGTTTTCACTGTTTCCTTTTAGATTTCTCCTTAGCCCACCACAACCTTCTTTCTCTCTTCCCTCCTGCTGAAACTGCTCTCTCAGGCACCAATGACAGCTTCATTGTCGGGGTCCATGGTTGATTTCAGTCCTTTTCTTGATGGGCCCTTCTTTTGTTTTGACACAGTTATTTATTGGTTATTCTCTACTCCCTTGAAACCTTCATCCCTGGGCTCCATGGCACTACTCCTGCTAGGATCTCCTCCTAATGCTTGACTCCTTATTCTCTAGCTCTTGTGTTGGTTCCTCTTCCTCTAGAGGTTCTTTAAATGCTGGGGTCTGAAGGTTTCTTTCTCAACCCACTGCTCTTCTCACTATGTATAGAAGTTCCTAACTTTTTGGTTAAGACCCTTTAAACAATTTGTTGAAAATTATAGAATCTTACCCCACTAAATATAGATAGGCACATACATATGGAATTTAGTGTAAACTTTCGTGATCCACCAAAAGCCATATTAAGAATCTGCTATATGCATTCCCTCATGGTTTCATTTGTCTCTTTCAAACAGATGACTTCCAAATCTCTTAAATCAATCTTGTCTTCTCTCTGTAATTTAAGATGCTTATTCTTTTGCTCTCTCTTGTTGCCTGGGTTCAGATCCTCTTGACCTCTCACCCAGACCATTGCAACAGCTTCTCTGACTCCTCTCCCTGCCTTCAGGCTTGTGCCCCTCAGATCCATCCTCCACAGAGGCTCCAATGATGTATTATTCTAACCTTTTCAGCTCCAAAGTCTGATTCTCTATATCCTATGGAAACAGTTCAAACTCTTGTATGGTACATGCCCTCCCATACCATCCCTCCTTTGTAAGGGACCCTTCTTGTGCCCACTATAATCTGTGCATATCTTCATTATTGTGCATCCTTTAAATAGAAGTCGTCTTTTCCAATGCTATCAATATTGAGAGTTGAGCAGTTAATTGAAGAAGTTGATTAAAGCTAGAGTTAAAAAGAGATAATATATGCATACTTAAAACATTTTATTTCAACTTAAAATGTATAAAGACAGTCATTTGCCAATTTTTTCATATATGACCAAGGCATTTTCTTTGAGTGTGGGTACTTGATTGGAATTCGTTGTTCATTCTTGATGAAACTGAACCAAGAATGCATCCTCTAGATTTTTGGTTTAAATAGAAGTTTTGGTTTAAATGAAAGAACTCCAGCCACTTGTGCAGCAATCTGAGTGCAAGATCCTAGATTTTTATGATTTTTTCCCCCCACCAATCTTTTCAGTTGCATTGTCCATACCTAGTTCCATAGCAATTTGTTTTTCTTATGGAGGCTTACGTTTATAAAGTCTTTCCAAGGCATTAAATCATAGAAATAACAGTTGTCTTTTTTTAACTTATATTTTATTGGTGTGGTTTGCACTGCATTTAATTAAAGTATGTATTTATAATACAAGAATGTGGTTTGTGAACATACCCTCAACTGATGGGAGTAGAGGTGCTTCATGGTCACTATGCTGTAGACATTAGTCATTTTGGAATGGACATCGTGTCGATTGATCTGGCAAAGTTGGTTGAATGGAGGTTCGTTAAGAGAGTTTCTACTGTAATTATTTTTATTGCTTATCTCCCTTTGTTACAATATGAGTTCTTACAAGGCAAGGACTATACATTTTTTTCATTTTTGTACATCTAACCTTCACCTATGCACAGTGCCTACTACTTAGTAGATATCCAACATATATTTGTTGGATGAATGAACAAATTCTTGTATAGGTCATACTAAATTTGAATAGTCAGAAAGAACACTGGACCCCTGGGAGTCAGCTAGTATAGACAGATCATTGGCCCTGGAGCCAAGCTGGGGTTTGAATCCTTTCTTGTTTGCATTCTTGAGCAGGTTGCTTTCTCTTTTTCTGTTTGAGGGATGGTGATAACAACAACCTTTGGGTTGTGTGCGGATTAAATGGGAATGTGAAGTGTTTAGCATAGTGCTTGACATAGTTAGCAGTCAACAAGTGCTAATTGTCCTGATAATGCTTTTCATGAATGAGGAGAATGAGGGAACTCACTTGGTCTAACTTTTCTCTTCGAGAGACTTGAACAACATAATCTGTGAGTTTCCTTCCAGCTCTAAAACTCTCTTTTTATAAACAATGTCTCATATTTTTGGATACTTTTATATAACAAATATGTGAGTATTCCTTGATTTGTCACATTTGTAGACTCAATAAAGCAGGTAATTAATTGGTTGATCATAACCTTACACCTTGAAAAACAAATACTTCCAGGCTATGGAACATCATTTGTTAGTGAGTTGAACTCTATGAAAGTGTGAAGAACAGCTCAGCTCCACTAATCACTGTCACACTATCTACATAAGAGCTGAGGTAGGAGGGAGAGAAGGAAATTCTGAGGAGATTGGTTGGAAGCATTAGCTTAGAAGAAGTGAGATAAAATTAAGCTCTTGAAATGAAATTTATGGGCAAACTAAATTTTTTGAACTATAGATGTGTATTTTTTGTAAATCTAGGTTTTGGGTTTCATGTTGATTATATGTTCTTCCTAATTAAAAATGGGCGTAGGGTGAGAAAGATGGAAACAAAACACTTTTTTGGAATGGCTCTGAGGTTATTTTCCGTTATACATCCCCAACTTGGTTTGTTTAAAGAAATAAGTGAATTAGCAGAACTCCTTTCAGTATTCATTCTACAGCTATTGCTAATATTTAGTTTTTATGTTGCAGTTATCATTTAGTATGGAAGAAGATGAGTTCTTTGGAGAAAAAACATTCCAGCGTTATTGTGCAGAATTCATTAAACATTCACAGCAGATAGGTGATGGTTGGGAATGGAGAACTTCAAAGGTAAGAACAAAAATTTTTATTTCCTATTTCAATGGAGGGGTTTTTTGCCATGTAAAAACCTCAGTAATTGAAACTAATGTATGAAAGCTAATTTGATTTAGTAAAAGGCTTAAATTGAAAAATGTTTTAAAACAGATGTCCATTTTATTACTTCAACTATATATACTCATTATAATTAGGCTAATGAAGTATTATCTAGAAAAGTCCTTAGGTGACCTGCTTTAATTTAATAGATAAGAATGCTTAGCATATTAATTATCTGAATGTAAACAGATGCTTCTGTGGTGCTGCCAGCCATTTGTTTACACTATTAATTTTCTTAGGAAACTACTTTTGTCCGGAGAGTCGAAAGATAATCCTGAAACCAAGCCATAGTCAAACAATCACAAATTCTGAAATATTGAGAACTGTATTAATTGAAAATTTCTTAATAATGTAAACATATTCCAAAACATTCTTTCTTTTGGTTCTATTCAGTAATAATAACATAAAAGGTCTATGTACTCATTTATTTCCACACATTCATTTAGTAAGGTTCTCTGCCAAAAGCTCTCTAAGAGTTCCTTGAAATCCCTTTCTTAGAGAATAAGTGAGTTTTCTCTACTTGACATCGTATCTGATTCCTGAAAAAGTGATGAATCCTGTTCTCTGCTGATTGGCTGTTTCCTATATGAACTCTGAGAAATGTGAACAGTTTTGAGCTGATTTCTGGGATTCAGCACTAGGCCGTGGAAATGCCTAACCTTGATTGGGTCCAGGGTCACTGAGGAGAGAAGCCATGGTTTCCTCCTGGGTCATATGCCAGCTAAGCTTTGACGGGGGGCTCATGGGAGAGTTCCAAAGTGTAGGGTCAATTTCTTGTGGTAGATTCCAGCCCCACTCTCTCAGGTAGTGATTGGATAATTCATAAGACCCTATGGCATCTCCTGCTCCAGGATAACATGACCTGACTAGCACCTTTTATTAATTTTATTCCTTAGTGCCTTATAATTTTGTTTTCTATTGTGTTTAAAATTTTATTCATCTTATTTATTCTATGATTATTATTGACATATAAAAGAACTGCTAATTTTTGTATATTAATTTTATAACCATTTAGTCACCTTACTGAATTCTCCTTTTAGTTTTCATAGTTTTCCAGTGATTTCTCTTGTGTTCTCTAAGTAGAGTGAGGTCATCCTGCAAATTAGGAGTTTTTTGTTGCCTTTTTTGTAATATTTCTCTATTATTTTATGAATTGAGTAGAAAAATGTTAAGTAATAGTAATAACAGGTCTCCTTGTCTTCATCCTGACTAATGTTAATGCTTCTGATATAAAATGATTAAATAAAATGTTGGTTGTTTATTCATTGAATGAATATAGGTTTCTGACCCCTTTTGATCTGTAATAATTTGCATGGTTGTTCCTTGGGAACTTGCCCTTTTCACTAGGTTTTTAAAACAAGAATTTTTCTTTTATCTTGAGCTAGAGGTGGGATAATAGAGATTCCTGTTACCATTTTCAGTGACCTAGTAGAATGGGGGAGGGAAGCTTAGGGAGGGAGCTGGGACTGTGTGTGTGTGTGTGTGTGTGTGTGTGTGTGTGTTTTGGGGGCATTGGGGAAGATCTGCAGGAGGGAAATTATATTGCTCAGAAATTTCTGCACTGAATTTGTTGAAACTAGCACCCCAAGAACCAGTTTCCAGGATTTGTTTTTATTCTTGGTCTGGCCTCTGCTGCAGGGATGGGTATGGCTAAGTCTAGCTTCTTGTTTGCTGCCACTGCCTGCTGAGTTGGGAAAGTTCCCTATCCTTTGGAGTGAGAATTGTACCTCTAATTAAGGACAGTTCTCTTTAACATGGGGTGAGCCCACAGATAGTACCAAAACAAAACAAAACGCTATTCAGAAAAAATCTCTACAGCCTTAGGGCAAGGACTGCAAACTCGAAAGTCTGTGGAGAACGGGCATGGCCATGTAAGTGGGTAAAGGTGCCAGGGACAAGACAATATGGACACTGAGTCCTGTGGCCTGCGGCTGACCAGAGTGCTTGGCCTGCTGCCAGGTTGGAAACATGGGCCTGAGGGTTACCAGATCTTCCAATAAAAGTAAAAAAGATTTTGGGAGAGAAATCTCTAAATTTTTAAGTGTTGGCAACAAATTAAAAAAGATATTTTTCAATCACCTTGAGGACCAAACCTAACATGACAGTGACACATAATATGTGGGCTGTGTGTGATGGCTTCTGGGACTGAGTGTCTTCGTGGTACGACTGTGGGCTCTCACCCAGCCCTGCCTCAGTGCCTGCTGTGGATCTGAATTCGTAAAAAGGGCTCCAGGCAAAGCAGATCCCTCTCTTCTGAATTTTTGGGATGTTAGTATTGTTGCTACTTGATTTCTGCAGTCCTGTACCACTTTTATGAAGGAAATTGTGACTCAGTCACCTGGTTATTTCCCTCAAACCATCCATTTGTATTATATCTGAGTCTTTTTGTGGGACTGTTTGGAGACAATACTTATACTATTGTTTCACTTTTTAGGCTCCATAAATTTATTTTTATTTTATTTAAAAGTAGTTGTATTGAAATATAACTGGCAAACAATAAACTGCACATGTTTAAAGTGTACAATTTGATAAGTTTTGACATATGTATAGACCTGTGACCCTTCACTACAATGAAGATAGTGAACATATCCACCACCTCCAAAAGGTTCCTTGTCCGCCTTTGTAAGGCCTCCCTTTGCGCCTTCCTGCCCCTGAAAGTCATTTTTAAAGAGAATCTTGTTTATCCCTATATAGAGAGCCTCCTTTAAAGAGTACACGTAATGTCACTCACACTTCCAGGTTTGTTCATAAATTGCTTTGGCATCATCTATTTTATTTTTTAATTTTAAAAGAATTGTGACAATATTTAGAGAATTGGTATAATCCAACTTTATAGATAAGGCAAAACATCATTTTTCCTGCAAAGTTGATGAGAAAAGCAAAGTGAATTAATGAAGTGTAAATAATTTAAAAATTTTAAAAGAAAACAGTGTCTTAAAGTAGTCAAAACTTTAGTCCTGATTTTTCATCTGTAGGTATGCAGAATAGGGAAAATACTTCTAAATCAATATTTTTCAGTGGGGCTGGATGCTCTTGGCATCTGGGCAGGACAGTTCTTGGTCCCCTACCCCCAACATTTCCAAATCCCTCAGGCAGGTGGTACTCTTGTTGAGAGCCATTGCTTAACATGATGGCCTGCCAGATATTAAAAATAGTGGTTAAGAGCATGGGCTTCAGTATTAGATAGACCCAGGTACTAATCCTTGCTTTACTATTTACTAGCTGGATTTTGGACAAGTTATTTAATGTCTCCCAAACTTCATTTTCTTTATCTACAAAATAGGAATAACAATAATACTCACCTAACATGGTTATTGTGTAGGTTAAATGAGATTTGCATTCAAAGAGTTTAACACAATTTCTGGCACATGGAAAGCTATACTATGGTTACAGGTTGGTTGTTTGAAATGTTCTGTGTCTTTTATTATAAAAATAGTGCTATAAATGAAATTGTAGTTGGGTTTTCAGAAAACACAATGAAAGTCTGTTTAGTACCAAATATACCATACTGGTCTGTAGTGTATTATTCTGAGTTCTCAGGATAAGAAGGGAGAGCAGAAGATGGCGAATAACAATGAATGCAATTATTTGAAAGAAATTGAATATCTTAAAAACCGATGAGTTCATAATGTTAGTGAGAGAATGAGAGACAGAGAGAGAGAGAGAGACAGAGACAGACACAGAGACAAAAACAGAGACAGGAAGGGAAAATAGGAAGAGAGAGTGGAGCAGAACATCTCCAAACCTAACTCATTGAATATCATTGGGAGTATCTGGGACGTCAACTTCTTGGTCTGAAAATTGTTAGTCAAGAGGAAAGAAATAAGCATTTATCCTATTTTTCCTATATGAACTATATCTCATGGTAACCAAAAAGCCTAATTTGATAAGGGGAGGTTTTTTTTTCTCCCAAAATTCCATCTAATAAACATAGAAAGGATGGTAGAATTAGAAAATCACCACTTTTCAATCCCCAGTGAAATGAGTTAGGCAACAATAATCAGTGGATGAACTCGATGAAAGGTTGATAGGGAATTTACAAAGGAGGGGTTGAGCTATCATCACCTGAATCTAGCAATCAATCTTGGCATTACTAAAAATAGAGCATCCAGATATTATATACTTTCTGAAATTTTATAACATGAATCGCAGAGCACAATCTATGAAATATCCTTCTTGTCCAAAAAGTTAAACCTGAATAGAATCAATTAAGGAAGTCAAATGATAGAAGACCAAGTTAATTGATACCACAGGAAGCAAATAGAAAAAAATCCAGAAATCTAAAGGACAACTGACCCAATTTCCTTAAAAGGTTAATGGTAGGGTAAAGAAGTGCGGAGGAGGACTGTGTCTCTGAATATCTAGGATTAAGGACCAAATTTCTTTTGTTTTTCTTTTTTTGATATCCTTTTGGGGCAGTGACCAGTAAGTGGTCCCAGTGCTCAGGACTAGTGTGCAACTCAGGTTGTATGTGACTCAGCATGGGAGGGTGACGGCCGCCAGCCTAGTTCAGGGAGATGGGTCCACTGACCATGCACTTGGATGTTTTGACGGTGTCAACTTGCTATGAAAGTTTCTAAGTCCTCACTTTATTTTTCTGAATTTATCTTATTGACCTGTAATAAAGAGTTTGAGGATTGATAACAGTTTTTGGACTGGTAACAATTAGTTCTGGAACTGGCACCAGTTCAGATCAGACTTCGAGTGGCACTATGCTAGATTAAAAGAAATCTAAGAGACGTAACCTAATGTAATGTGTGGACCTTTTTGGATCCCGACTCAAACAAATCAACTGTAAAGGGACATTTTTTGAGACAGTTGGGGATATTTGATTATGGACTAAGATAAGGTATAAAATGATACCAAGGAGTTTAGCAAAGAAAAAAACAAACCCATCAGGGATAGATGAAGCAAATGGGGCAAAATCTTGATAGGTATTGAATATGGGTAATATGTACATAGGTTTGATTTTGGTGCTATTCTCTCTACTTTTACGTATGTTACATATATGCTTCCTTTTCTTCTATCTTGTCGCAATTTACTCTTTACCGTAAACTTTATTCATAATTACACGTGTTCTTAGCCTTATATTAGATTCAGACCCCGTTTGGGAATTTCTGCAGAGTTTAAAACTTCAAAGCAACTTGCCTTTACATTTTTTTCTTTTGTTTTTGTGTTTTTGCTTACTAGATATGAGTACATTGCTTTAGGACCTCAGTTCTGTGATTCAACATTTCACAGGTTATTGATAAAATAATTTCCTATAGGTTTTTCTCTCCCTTTTTAATAGCAGAAACAGGAAGAGAGAACATTCAGGTACTGTAGACAAAATAGTCTACTAATCTTGAGATTAGATTTTATATAATTAATACTAGATCATTTTATGTGTTATTCTTAAAGAAAAATTAAAGCCCCCGCCTCCTGTTAATCCCTCTCTCTTCAGTTAAACCTACTTGATTATATTTTGAAATTTACATAACAACACACTAGAAATATTTTGATTACTTCCTTTAAAGCTTAGGAACTGCTTATTGAAAGGGCTTATTTTCCAATTTCTAGAGTAAAATTTTTAAATTTCATTTTATTCTTAGAAATTTAAGCTGATTTTTTAATTCCTTCCTTCCAGTAGTCTTTCTCTGGTTAATTCACGTTGCTTTTCTTAAAACCCTTCACCATCATGCTAATTACATCAAATTCATTTTTTAAAAATAGATTCTAAAATATTTCCGTAGTTTACTTAATTCAATTTTTTAACAGTATCTTAGTAAAAAACCCACTTTACCTTTCCCATCAATATTGCTGCTCTGCTGAATGTCACACCTTGTTTTCTCACACAGCTATTTTATGTTTAATGTTTTATTATGAAAATTTTCAGGCATACAAAAGTAAAGAGAATAGTATAATGAATTCCCATGTACCTATCACTTAGCTCCCACAATTACTAGCTCACAGCCAGGAACATACTGTTTTAAAGCATCTGTGGTATATATGAAATGACATAATGTATTTCAATTTAATTAACTTGGCTTTCCTTTTTTCACCCCATATGTCTTAAAATTATAGGTTCTTCAAATGCACTCTAAATTTATTCATCATTATATATTAAAATTAATGAATGAACTCAGGAAAAGACCCAAAGACATAAAATATTATTTCTACAAATTTTTATTTATATTTAAAATTATGGTAAAATACACATAAAATTTACTCTCTTAACCATTTTTAACTGTACACATCAGTAGAGTGAAGTATATTTTCATTGTTTTGCAACCAAGTTCCAGAACTCTTTTGGTCTTGCAATTTTGAAACTTTGTCGCTATTAAACACTAACTCCTCATTCCCAACTCTCCTGCCCCTGGCAGCCTCCCTTCTATTTTCTGTCTCTATGAATTTGACGACTCTAGGTATCTCATATAAGTGGAATAATTCAGTATTTTTCTTTTTATGACTGGCTTATTTCACTTAGCATAATGTCTTCCAAGGTCATCCATTATTTTTACAAATTTTGATTTAGGATTTTATGAAGTAGAGAGCTGAACAGAGCATTGGGAGTGAATTTCTGTTAGATGATGACATCTTGAATTATACAGCCTCATTTTATTAAGAGATTTTATTTGTTTTATTTCAAAGCACAACTTTATTAAAGAGGATTAAAAATGCTTTCCATGTGTATCCAGCAAGGCTAGTTCTTCACCATGTCTCAGATTTGCTGATAATATGTAAACCCAACTGGATATTTTTGTCAGAAACATAATCAAATTAGAGAGTAAATAATGGAATTAATGTTTTAAATATAGCTACTTTACTTTGCCACCCATTCGTTTTTGTGGTTTTATACATTGAATTGTTGGAAGAGATGATTTTTATTTCAAAGGTGAAATAGTAAATATCCACTTAAATTTTTCAGTCTCTATGTACACAATATGCTTAGATAGATTCTTTGCTAAAATTTAGTGACAATTTTAAGGTTTACAAAAAGAGTAGACACTTCCCATAGGTTTCTTAGGTATAATGTTGCTTTATGTAACAAATAAATACATTTGTTGGTTTGAAATACTTAATTTTTGCTTAATTTTTATTCTTCTTCCCCAGTTTACTTAAAAATTTTTTATATATCCCTATATTAATAGTCCTTTTTAGGAGGGTTGTGAGCATGTTACTTCTATTAGTTTTAGTGTAATGCTGTATTTGTTTAAGCCATGTACTGTGAGTTAATGAAATATTATTTCTGGCCCCACACGTCACTAGATAAAGATTAAATATATTGCATTCATAAAGTCTCTTGATCAAACTAAAGTAGATTTTTCTCTTTTTTTAGTTTATCTTTGGAGATTAGGAGAAAAATGCACTTGGAGCAGCATGCTGTTTTTATAATAAACATTGAGTCATAGTCAGTTACACTAGATTTGTTCATTCATAATTTATTGTCTGTTATGATATGATTTGTCACTTAAGCATATGCAAATCTTAAGCAATCATTTCAAGAACAGGTTGTATCACTCGTGAATTAAATATTTTTGAACACCATTTTTAAAAATTATCAAGAGTATCAGAGAAAGGAAAGCTATAATACTTTACAAATTTATAAATTAAAATTTAAATGATAGTTATTGTGCTTTAACAATTTTTAAAATGTGCTTTTAACACATTTAACAATTAAAAGTACATTTTTGGCTAACAGTGATGTTTGGGTTCACTGGGCTAGCTGACAGGCCATATTTCAAAAAGCCTTGTAGGGAGTTATCTTTACACCGGTGGGTTTATCAAGCCCAGGATCTGACTCTCGGGTTCAGATGGAATGGAATGGAGCTGTCTCTCAAAGAGGGATCCACATCAAGTGATGTCAAAGAATATATATGTATCAGAATCCAATTTATTGATGTATAATAAACAGAATTGTCAAATGAACTGGAATGCTCCTGTCAGCATGATGATTCATTTTTGTTTTTTAGGTCGTCAGATCACAATTCTGTGAGCACAGAATGAGTACAAATTCTCCTGTGTAGTTGTGTGAATGATGTATTTAATGGTGTAATCTAAGAATGGCACCATACCTCTTGCTCTGCAGTGGAGGCAGTTTTACTATTGAGGCCAAGTTTTTTAGAGTTCATTGGGTAAGAATCTCTCTCTTGAACAGTGGAGTGGACACTGCCAATGTTTCTTTAATTGATCTCATTTTTTTTTTTAAGTTTTAGCGACTGACCATTCTCTCTCTTGGTTGCCATCAGATTACAGACAAATCTTGCAGGCTGAGGAGCCATTCTGTCTCTTTACACATTTGCCTCTGTGCTCTGATTTATTATGAATTAATTTCATGCTTGAACTTGGAAAATGCTTATTTCCAAAACCTTGGAGAAGGCCTCCAACTACCGATGGCATTAGTGTGATCATGAATGTTTGTAAAAATAGAGAGGAAAAAATCATCAAAAATCATACTACCCTAATACAATTGTGGTTGTTTGGTGAATTTCCCTCATATGTAGGCTTTCATTTTTAGGTACTCTTAATTAGATAAACAAGTGTTGCTGTATTTCCCAATTGGGATTTTAATGATAGTTCTTTTAAATTGGTAAATTTGGAGCAAAATTACATCTTTACAACATTGTCTTCACTTTTAGGAACACAATAGATGTTCACTTTAAAGATTGATTTTGCTAGGTGTATTTTGTGACTGGTTACCTAAATGAACTGTCTTACTACTTCTAGTACTTTTAAAAATAATTCTTTGGTGCTTTCCATGTCATCTGACATAGTGAAAATATGGTTTCTTTTCCAATATTTACGGCTTCATTTTGGTCATATTGTATTAGTTACAATTTCCGGAACAAATTGTGTGCTATAGCTGCAATGACATGTATTCTTGTTTTACACCTTCCTTTTTATGCTCACGACACTCCTGTACGTATACAGGGCAGTCTTATTTTCTTCATTTTGTATGAAGATAACTTGAATAAATGAGTAAACTTAGGCATCAAGATAACAATTAACTTGCCCAAGTTTGAGCTAGAACTAGAGCAAGAACCCAGGTCTTTGGACCACTACAGCCCCATATTTCCATACACTGCTTATCTTTTTCTGAGTAACAGATTTTATACGAAGTTTACTTGCATAAGCAATCCCACAAATTAGAGTTCTGTAAACCTCGAGCTCAACATGATCAAAACTGAACCCATCATCTTTCAACCTCCTATCGGTTGAATTTGTTTTAGTAGATTGCAAGATGTTTTCACCATCCTTCTGCTCAGGCCATGAACCTGAAAGCCTTTACATTCCTCTGTCTCCTCAATACCTAGACCTTATGGATCATTATATCAGTTTATTCCACCTTTAAAAATCTCTCAAATTGGTTTACCTCTGCGTCCTCTGCCCTCCTTTCCCATTGCCACTGTCTTGGGTCGGGTTGTTATTTCTGTTTTCTGTCTCAAAACTTGCCCTCTGCCAACCTGCCTTCCACCTTATCAAAGTGGTCTTATAAAATGCAATTCCAACCCATTACTCCCTGGTTAGAGTCCTTTAGTGATTCTTCATTATTTCAGGATATAGTTTAGTCTCCTTAGCTAAGCATACACAACTCATGCCTAAAAAAGTTATACCTTTTTGAGAACATTACATTTATGCATAGCTTCGTGGTCAAGGATTGGTCAGAGGTTATGCTCAAACACCCTGAGCATGAAGCGTAGAGTAAGACTTCCACCCTTCCTGAAGGATCTGTGTGTGGATTGGGGAGCACATTCAATGTTCAGACAGGTTTCTAGTCTGCCTTGCCTTCTAGTTTCTCTCATGTCTTTTGTGCCTGAGTGCAGCCCAACCATCAGCCCAGGATGTAAAGACAGGGTGGGTTCACCTAGGCATGTGGATGGAAGGCACCCAGGGTTGTTTGCAGAGTTCAAGCCCCTCCACGGAGCTCTTACTTTCAGGCTTTCCCTATTACCTTTCTGGTTATGTTGTCAGTTGGTTGCTTGTCCCAACTGGGATGGCTACCTCAGACGTGGTACTGAGATTGCTACTTTTACTGGCGATGCTGCTGCCTGGCTTATTTTCGCCTTTGGCTCCAGATCAGTTGAGCCTCTCTGGCCTTGAAGCTGTCCTAGCCTGCGGTCCAGGGAGAACCTCCTTCCTGACCACCAGGGAGGGATGGCAGCAGCCCCAGGCAGGAGCCACAGACTCCCACTGTTCTTACCAAAATTTCAACAGTGTTTCATGAATAAGTGCTTCTTAATATGTTATTTGACTTTGGTTGATTGCCAGATTCCTGAAATGGTTGTTTGTAACAATTTTGAACAGTTTTAAAGTTGTTTTTTGGAGAAGAGGATTTGAAGTCCTGCTTCCTGAGGCCACATAGTGATTTTAACTTGCATTTTCCTAAAAACTGGTTCATTTTAGCACCTTTTCATATGTTTATTAGTTATTTGGCACCTTCTTTTGTGAGTCTATAGTTAGGTCTTTTACCCATAATCACTACATGTTTTTTGGAGATTAAATCTAAGCATCACCTCCTTCAGATAGGCCACCCTGACCCCAAGTTTGGCGTAGATGCCCCTCCTCTATATTGCCATACAAGTGACAGCACAGTTCTATCGGGTGGTTATCTGTATACTTGCCTGATTTCCCACAGGAGTCTGCAGGCTCCTTGACTGCAGAGATTTTCTTTCTCTATCCTCGCTTCTATCTCCTTGGTGTTAGCTTAGTAAGCACTCTACATTCATTTAACTGAATTAAAATCATATAAACTGCAAGGAGTTCTGCCAGGTTTTTTATCTGTGTAAATATATTTCATTGTATAATATATTGTTTGAAATAAGTGGGTCATTGACTATAAAAACCTATTTGTTTTAGAAGAATTTTTATTAAATTGTAAAATTCCTTTTTAGCGGGACGAGCCATTGGGTCCCGTGTTATTATGTAATGTTATCAGGACCTCTAAGTTCATTACTGCTAAATTCATTGGTAAATTCTCTGATCTTTTAGTAGTATTTGATAGGATTGGCCATTCTTTTCTCCTTGATATACTTTCTTCATCTGGTATCCTCACTTTCTTAGTTTACTTCCTATATTACTCGTCATTCCTTTTCAGTCTTCTTTGCTGTTTTTTTTCCACAATCTCACATTAGTACCCAGGCTGTCCTATGTCTTATTCTCTTCTCTAGCTATTCTCATGACCTTGGAGGTCATCATTTAAATTGTATCAAATGTCAATTACTCCCCAGTGTATATCCCCTGCCCAGACTTCTCTCTTGAATTCCGGATTCATAAGGCCAACTTCTTACTTGACATTTCTACTTTGGTATCTCCACTTAGATCCTAAAGTCAACATGTCCAGTGTTAAACCTCTAATCTCCCCCCCGACCAGACTTGCATATCTACTACCACCCAAACTAATCTTGCTGTCTCAATTAATGGCAACTCCATCTTTCCAGTTGTTCAAGCTACTGGAGTCGTCCTTGACTTCTCTATTTCTCTCACACCCGACATCCAATCCCTTAGGACTTCGTGTTGCCTCCACCTTCATAATATCTAGAATCAGACCATTTCTGTTGTGTCCCCTGCTACCACCATGGTGTGAACCACCATCAACACTTACTAGGATTACCTTCCTGACCATCTACCTGCTTCCACCCTTGGCTTCCTATTGGGTAACCTTTTAAAATGTGAGTCATATTGTGTTACTTCTCAACTCTAAGTAAAAGCCAAAGCATTTACAATGGCCTCTAAACTATGCGATCTGTTCCCTCCCCACCCGTCTTACTCCTCTGACTTCGCCTCCTATTTCCCTTCCTTTCATTCACAGCTGTCCAGGCACACTGACTTCTTTGCTGTTCCTCAGACACACCAGACAAACAGACAAACATTCCTGCCTGGGGGCCTCTGAATTGGCTGGCCCCTCTGTCTAGAACATTCTTCTTTCATCCTGCCCCCCTCCCCCCTTTCCCCCATCCTTCACGTGTTTGCTCATGTGTCTCCTTCTTACTGAGGCCTCCCTGCCCACCCTGTTAACATTTCAAACCACTTGGTCCCCACCCACAGCCGCACTCCTGATTTCTCTTACCCTGCTCTACATTTTCTCTTTCTCATTCTATTAGTCACCTTTAACATGCTCTGTAATTTACTTATTTATTGTGTTTACTGTTTAACATCAGTCTTTCCCTGCTCAATCAGAGGACAGAGATCTTTGTTTTGTTTGCTAATATGTCCAAAGCAAATGGAGTATATCACTGGCTATAAAGTAGGTACACAAACAAATTAACAAATTAAAGGAATGATTGAATATCTGATTTTCTAGAAAAAATAAAAATTCACAATTTGTCTAAAGAATTTTATTAGACAAAAAGTTTTATTTGAAAAATTATAAGAAATTAAAAAAAATGCCAGTGGTCCTTTTTTATCCCTTAATTGATGAATTGGGATCCATGAAAACACTATAAAATTTACATAAAAAGTTAATAAGTATTATTCAAATAACTTCTTCAGGGCAGTTTTTTTAATAAAACTGGCATTTCTGTAAAAATGGAATTCTTCTATAATGATATGCAGTATAGTAGAATTTAATGCATACTTTAGATTTAAAAATAGCCATGTAACAGTGTGTTGAGTGGGACTTTTTTATCTTGTTCCAGAATTGCAGCTAAGGCCCTAAGCTGAAGACAAAAGACTCTAAGTAACTAATTTTCTATATTTGGATAGCTATGAATAATCTACTAGCCATTGGGGTCAGAAACCTGCCCACTGAGACTGCTCTGAGGAGCCATTCTTAAAGAACTGAGATCCTCCACCCCACCCTAATATGAGGATAAGACTGAGCAGAGAAGTGCAGAGTTCCTAATGAGAAATGATTCCCTCTCCTCCCAAAGCCTCCCTTCCTGCCCCAAAGAGTATGGGGCACCTTCAAGTGTGGCAGGAGGTCATTTCATTGCCTACCTGAGCATTTGTTTAGCCATGAACTTACTGATCTGCCCTTTTCTGCTGGAACAGGGCTAAATGGAGTTGAGAGCGATAGAGGGGGAGAGAGGACACTGTTTAATATGGTCACTTCAGAGAGTAGCTGTGCTTGACCTACTTTTCCATTGTCCTGCTCAAGAAGGCTATCATCTAGAAGTAAAGGGGCCTCAACAGTGGTAGAGGGCAGATGGGGACTGCCTAGATCAGGTAAATGTCCCAGGGAGTGGTTTCCTGCAGGATCCTCTGTAGAGCCCATAAAATCACCTCACCAGGGAGCTAGCAGCTGCATGTCTGCCACTTGCAGGGACATTGACACCCAGTCAGTGTCAGCCAGAGAAGCAGCAGCAAGCAACAAGGAGAGAAACTATGACTGCATCCAGTTAAGCAAGGGGCTGACTCTCCTTCCTACTTCCTCTTCTCAAGCCCTGGGCTCCTGGAAGAAGTAGTGAAGGGCAGGAGGTTTCTCTGAGCAAGACCGTGCTTCATTTCTCCATTCCAAGCTGCAGAGATTGTGGGTTGAACTACATGGAGGAAAGAACTTCTAACTGATTTTGAGTCTGAAATCTTCAAAATAACAAAAATAATAAGATTGAGTCAATCATCTGAAGGATAGAGTTCTAATAACTGAAAGCACCTAAAAAGTTATAGACTGGTACCAAGTTGTTGTTTAAGGATCCATAATACGTCAGTTAGGTATTGCTGCATAATAAACCCTTGCAAATCGTAGTAGTTTGAAACAGTAACCATTTATTATTGCTCAGAAACCTACAAATTGGCTGGATCTTTCTACTGATCTGTGACAGGCTCCATTGATGTCCGCAGGGCTTGCTTCTGCATCTACAATCAGGGGAGCGGTGGCTGGATGGTGGCTAGTCTAAGGTGGCTTCAGCTGGGATGATTCAGCTTGGTTCCATGTTCCAGTAGGCTGGCTTCAGCTTGTTCTCATGGTGGTGGTAAGGGTCCGAAGGAAGGAAGTAGAAACACTCAAGCACTTTTTCAGACCTCTTCTTGAGCTTTTCATGGAGGCCAACCTCCGAGTCAGTGTAGAAAGGCATTACCAAAGGGTAAGGATATAGGGAGGTGTGAAAAATTGGGGACATTAGTACAGTCAATCTGCCACATTTACCAGGTGGGAAAGGAGATTCCACGTAGGAGAGTTAGGGCAGTTATTGGAAAAAATAAAATGATTTCATATTTAGACTCTGAGGAGTAGAGACACCTTAATAAGCAGGTTACAATTGATTTGAACAACACAGGCTCCAAAGACAAGACTGTTTCTTCTATAAATTCTTTCCAATGTATGAGTTTAACAGAAGTCATTTTTCACTGATCCTGGTTTTTTAATTTGGGGATCACACTGAATTTGAATATATATGATCTACAAAATAAGTTAATAGATAATATCTAAATTTGATGTATCAAAAGAAAGCTTTATGTGTAAAATGTATGGAGTTTGGAGATGAATACCAGAAGAAATAATAAGGAAATTAGCAAGTAGTTGCCTCTGGGTAGATGGGGTGGTGTGGAAAGGGGTGATTTTTGTTATATATATATGCATTTTAGTGCTATTTGACTTTTATAACTATGTGCTATATTACTTTGATTAAAATGAGTAACTTTTTTTTCCATTTTCAAAGCACCATCACTGTGCTGTTATTTACATATAATATCTCATGTAATTTAATCCCCACAATGGCTCTATGAGTTAGCCATTATCATTTCTACTTCAGATGAGGCATGTAGGCTTAGAGAAGTTAAATAGTGCAGGGTTACATAGTCTTTATGTAAGAGGCGGGGTCAAGATTGGAACCAAGATGTGCCTGCTTCCAAAGACTATGGTCTCAACCCCTAACCTATAGTTTAATATTGAATTCATCCACTTAGTTAGAAGCTGAAGTTTAATCTGCTCCATACTGGAGGCCCACACTATTATGTAGCCAACACTGAGGAACTGGAATATATGTACTTTTCCCCACTAACAAACTTTAGTTGCTTCTTATCAACATCTAGTCTTGAAATGGAAAAATAGCAATTGAGTAAATTCTTCTAGTGGGAATATGATGAATATCCAGCATGTCTAAATTTGCTCTAAGGAAAAAGTATTAACTTTTATTTAATACTTTGAGTATTATATTAGATGCTTAGATTTCAGATTTTGATTATAATAGTACATATATTTAGATTTTTCTCAAAAAGTATACTTGTAGTGTAAGGAAGGCATTTACAATTAGGAAGTTGACTAAGAAGAACTGACCTGTTTTCATGAGTTTTCCAAGTTATCAATATCCAGTTGTATTATCTTACTTTAGGTGTTAAATTTGATACAAACTTCATATACTAATTGCCTTTAACAGCGGTTATAGATATTTATTGCAAAATGTCATTGAAAAGACAGATTTAATATATTAGTTTAGTACACATGGTGATTTAAAGATTAGAATATGTTAAATAAACTGTGTCAAAAATTATAAATAAACTAAAATAAGTCAAATTATCCTTAAATTGCTAGACAAGTCTTCACGTTTACTGTTACATTAATGAGCTCTGTACAGAGACTGTTTAGAATAAAATCTTTTTCATCAGATGTTGCACATATGCTTTCACTGTTTGTTTTTCTTCAAAGTAAAACTTAATGAAACAGCTAATAAAACCCAATTTTACTCCTGATTCTTGAAAGAAACGAGCCCTTGAAGTGCACCCACTGTTTATTCTTTTGCACTGGTTTTTGCTACTTTTCAGCATGTAAATTTTTCAGTAATGGAAAACAGTCAAAGCCATAAACCTTTTCTTCCAAGTCCTATAAACCCAGTGTTTATTCCTTATTTGTAAAGCGATTGCACAATGGAGACATGCTTTGCACACAGACAGAGAAGTTTGGTCTCAGATCTGCATGTTTACCTCCTGCTGGCTTCAGGAGTGTGTAGTGCATGTGCATTTAAATGAATCTTTATTATGTAAATAACCAAGAACCAGAATAGGGGTTTTAACTACCTTAAAAAAAAAGAGAGGTTTCAAAGTAAAAGGCATATATGAGACTCCTAGACCCTGTTCCTCTTGTAAACCTCAAAGTGTATTAGATTGGTGAATAGCTTGTGAAAAAGGATCAGCTTCTGTGAATTAGAGATCTGTAGATGTGTATGTAACCAGAGTGGCTCTTTCATTGACCATAGGATATACCATTCTGTATCTTCCTGCTTCTTCTGCAGAGGATTGTTTGACTCTGGTGAGAGTGGAGGTAGATATTTGAGTAGGGATGAGAGAGGCAGTGCTACTCAAAGTGTGGTTCTGGATTGGTACCAGTGCAAGGAGATAAGTATAGAACTTGAAAATGAGGGCTTAGAAACTTGTAGGTAATTTGACAGAATAATTTTATGTCTATCAAATATAATAAAAAGATTGATGTTGATAATGGGGGAGGCTATGTATGTGTAGGGACTGGGAACAAATGGGAAATCTATGTACTTTCCTCTTAAATTTGCTGTGAACCTACAACTGCTCTAAAAAAGTAGTTCTTTTTTTTAAAATGAGGCTTGTATTTTGTGTTTTGGATTTTTTTATTTCATTTTTTTCTAGTAATTCATTTTCAGTGTTTTTCACAAAAGTATGTCTATGACAGATTGGAAATAAAAATCCCGATCTTCCACCACAGATGGTTTGAAAAGCATTTGATCTGGGATGAGATTTTCAAACGCTGATTTATGTTCTTTTGCCCCATTATATAACATTAGGTATTAAAATTTAAATAAAGAGAAAAGACCATCATTTATAATTCCAGTACCCTAACAAAACAGCTTGATGACATTGAATGGTTAATGAGCTAAGGGTGGATAGTAGAACCTGAAATGGAGATGTTCTGTGTTTTCCATTAAGGGTAGCTCTATATGTTCTAATGACCACTGAATAGGAGTTGGTGTTGACATTCTTATAAGAAAGTTAGGAAGCCTAACCAGGATTTGTGCTCAAATGGAAGTGAGCTATTGCGAGATGGAAATTTTTAAAAATTGGGGCAGGATTTTAGGTGGAGGGAAGGGAAGAACAGAGAAAGCTAAGCTATGTACTTTGTGGCACTTTTGAATGGTTAGGAATTTTGGAGCACTGTGGGACAGACATGTGTGCCTGACAACAAAGCAGAGGTAGAACTGGGAGAGCATCAAGGACGAGTTTCATTTACTTCTCAGTTTTACCTAGGATATCTTAGTGCTACTAAAAATGTTGACCAGGCGTCCCTCTTTGGTATGCATTTTATTCATTGCTGACACCTGGACAAGCAAGCAGAATATAAAGTTGAGATTTATGTGTTATGTAACCCTGGGTCATAAAACCGTTCCTAAATCATAGAAATAGAGGTTTAGAGTTAGAAGGTCATATAATTTACTGTGTTCCAGATACTGCCTCTATTAAGACTGCTTACGATGCATTAGCTTTTTTGTAGCCAATCTATGGGTTCTGCCCATGATAATGGGGTGTTCTGGAAGGTAGATATCCTGGGCGTAGCGTTTAAGAAGCAGAAGTCCCAAGCCCTGGTTGAGCTAGGATGAGACTTACCCAAGGGATTGTCCAAGAATATGCTGAGCTTGAGAACAAGACAAGAGGCTGATCAGGGAGAAAGCTGGAAGTTTGGTGCTAGATCAGAGCTTCCTAATTGCTGTGCCTGTCACATGGCTGTGCCATGAATAGGCTACAAGTGAGCTCAAGATACTAATGGTCATAATTCATTAACAGTGTTTTGTACAACCATTCAGAAATTTATAGTACTTCAAATGATATTTGAGCACTATTTGAATGGCTCCCTATGTAAACTCCCTAAATTCACTAATTATTTTGGACCAAGAAACTTTAGATGTGGCACTCGTGACCAGGAATTTCTCTATAGTAGCCATACCATATAGCACCTACCCTTGGCATTGGACCTTGAAGCATCCCAGTATGTCTGATTACACGCTTGTGATATATTTGTCATCAGTAATTTTTTTAATTGTGGTAAAATACATGTAACATAAACTGTACCATTTTAACCATTTAAATTAGAAAATTTTTTAATTATGATAAAAAACACATGACTTAAATTTACCATCTTAACTCATTTTTAAGTGGTTCAGTTCAGTAGTGCAGTGAAGTGTTAAGTACATTCACATTGTTATGCAACCATCACCACCATCCTTCTACAGAACTTTTTCATCTTAGTAAACTGAAACTCTGTATCTATAAAGCAACTCCCCAATCCGCCCCCTCTCCCCAGCCCCAACTATCATTCTACTTTCTATTTCTGTGAATTTGACTACTCTAGGCACCTCATATAAGTGGAATCATATATTTGTCCTTTAGTAACTGGTTAATTTCCCTTAGCATAATGTCTTCAGGGTTCATGCATGTTGTAGCATGTGTCAGAATTTCCTTCCTTTTTAAGGCTGAATAATATTCTACTGTGTGTGTGTATATATATGTATGTGTGTATATATATATATATAAAATTTTATTTATCTCTTCATCTGTTGATGGATATTTGGGTTGCTTCCATCTTTTAAAAATTTTGTTTTTTAATACATGTAAAATATTTGTATTTTACTTTCAATTTAGTTTGCTATAATCATTATGATTATATCATCATCATTATTTTATAATTTTGCTTAGAACCTATGTATGATTAATTATTTTTATTACTTTTATTATCATTTTCTGATACTAAGTGTAGCCACATAAAATATTGATTTTGTTACTTCTTGATTTATTTATTTACTTTACTTACTTAGTTTTTGCTTTTTGGTGTTAACAATTAGCCAAAGTCACATTCTTGATAGAATTCTGTTTTATGAATTCTTATTTGTTTTTGGAAATTGAAAAATATTTATTTCTAAAAGTCAAGTAGTAATTGAATGTAATTTAATTAAGTTGATTAACTAATGGCTTTGTAGCTTTAGAAAATAAATTTGTCAAAATATTTTTAATCACACACCAGTGTATGCATTATGTATATTTTGTGAATATTTCAAAATTTTAATTTTTAGAGTAAATAAAAATCAATGATTGTTTGATTTTTCATGAAATTTGTTTTCAAAATATTTGAATGAATGCAGAAGATTCCTCATTCCTATAAATGGATTTTATGTAGTTATAAAAGCCCTTAGGCCCCCTTAGTTCCTTAAATTTAAAAAATTTAAAATTTTACAGATATTGTACTTGCTTTCCCATCTTAATGGAGAATTTTTCATTAAAACTGGAAAGCCATCACTTTCACAAGACAAACATAGTATCAAAAAAGTTGAAGTCACTAGTTAGGTAATGAAATGAGAATCATCTCAAACTTGGAGGTGTGTGCTTGGTAACTTTTTCTCCCTCAGCCTAAGTGCCTGACAGGCAGTTATCAGATGAAGACAAGGTACCAAGACTGACACCCCACCACAAAAACTCATCCTGTGTGGGAAAAGACCGGAATGTTTTTAAGTTTTGCAAAAGCAACACAAAAACCAAAGCTCTTTTTGAGATTGGTTCCAACAATAAGCTTTTTCAGTTTATTTAGATTAAGCTAAATCAACCAGTTACAAGGTCACACCATTAAAAGCTGAAGCCAACTGCTTCACACAAGGATGGATGCCCTCACTTTACCAGCCAGTCTAGAAATTGAAGCCAATAAAGCAAAAGAGATGGAAAAAGTGGCACTCTCAAATAATATTTGTAAATGTATTGATGATATGTCAGATGACATAAAGACAACATTAATCCAGATTATTATTAAATCAAACAGGTTTTTATTTTAGATTGTTGAATCTACACACATTAGAAACTGTCAAATTCCAGCACAGTTAGAATTCCTAAAAAGAAATGCTGGGAAGAATATCAATTCTCTGTGAAGAATTACCAAAACAAATTACTGGGGATGAAATATTGAATGTGGTAAATTCATACTTTGAAACAAATAAGGTATTATGGAAACATGCTTGAATTTGTATACTGATGGAGTGACTACAATAGCAGAAAAGTGTAATGGCTGCATGTCAAGAGTCGTGAAAACACAGATTCAAATAATGCAATGTTTTATTCACAGAGAAACTCTATTGTGTAAAAGTTTGCCTGTATATGAGTTTCACATGGTCTGATGTATCTAAGTGGAGAATCTAATATAACTGAAGCTGCTTCATTCACTCCTGTTTCCAGCTTCACGTGAAGAAATGAGATTGGAGGATGACTTTCCACTGTTTCATCCTGAAGCGCAGTAGATGTCCAAAGAGGAGTTTTGTCAGAAGTTTATGAACTAGTAGGAGAGTTAGAGCTTTTTTTGTAAATAATTCTAACTTTGAAGATTTGTTAAAAGGTAGTTATTGGCTTGCAAAAATAGCTTAATTAGCTGAATGAATGAACCTAATAGAAAATTGCCAGGACCTCATGGTAATGTATTCACACGTACTGATAAAATTTATGGATTTAAGGCAAAAATTTGGCCTTGGAAATGTGAGGTTAAGAAAGATTCACTTGTGGTGTTTAGTCTGTGTCACGGTTTGAATAGTAAGGAAGGATTATTAAGACAAGTAGAGCAACATCTAGTATACTTAAGGACAAGTCTAAAGTGTATGATTTTAGTTGTATTCACAAGTTATTCATGGTATCATAAGAAATTTTCACATTACATTTGTCAGTGAAAGTAAAGGAAGATCTATTTGATTTACAGAATGATGGCACTTTTGAAGTACAATTCAGGTTTGAATTATCCAAATTCTAGTTAGTAATGAGTCAGGAGTTTTCATCATTTGGAGAAAAGTGATAAATACCCTTCTCTATAGAGACAGAAAGTAAATTAGCCTGGGGTAGGAATGGGAGTTGACTATAATAATTTTACAATATAAAGAAATTGTATTTAAGATTTTTTTTTACCAAGTTTCATGTAGACACCACCAAATCCCCTCCAGTTTACTCCATTAAACTGTTCCAGTGTGAATTTTTATGTATGTCATGATCTGAAAAGGGTTAGGAAGCACTGGACTGAATCCTATGACAATCTGGAAGGCTGACGCAAGAATGTTAACTGTGACAGGTCCCAAATTCAGTAACTAAGAGATTTCAGAGAATGGAGTAAAAAGCAAAGTCTGGGAGAGGGTAAAGTTTCAGGAAGCGTATTTACCAACTGGGCATGTGTGATGGGGCAGAGCCTGCTGTACCTTATGTCTTACTCATGTGGGAGATAGGGGCCAGCAGTAGTGAGATGGGTAGGTGGCAGGAATATGATGAACCAGGCTGTGCTGGACTAAGCCCAATAGCTGTCTAGAGGCTTCAAGATTATGTAGAAGGATAAAGGCCTGGAAAGAGAAATAGATTATTTCTCACTCAAGGGGATTGATCAAAATAAGTTAACTCGTAGAAGGAGAAACCTGCTTTTTGGAAAAAAATACTCATTAACAATTACTTTGTGTCAGGTTCTCTTCTAAGTGTTTTGTATGTATTAGCTCAGTTGATTTTCATACTGGTTGATAATAGTACTCATTATTATTCCCACTTTACAAATTACAAAACTGAGGTCACACTTATTCATGGCAGAGCTGGGATATGAATTCAGGCCTTCTGGCTTTAGAGTCTGTGTACTTGACTGTATGCTGTGTTGTTTCTCAAGTCTGTAGTAATACTAACCACCCATCTCCTGCTAAACTCCCACCTCTGGTCCCAAGGCAGACTGTTCTTACGACGTGGGTCTTCTCCTGTGGAGGATGTGGCCTACGAGGGATGCTGCAGTAGGGCCTCCTCCTAGACTATGACTTGGGTGTTGCTGAGCAGCACTTCAGTTGCTTGTTTGGGGGAAAGCTGAAGAATATAGTCTGATCTTAAAATGTTATCAGAACATTTACTCTGCAGCAACTCATCATTTTTGTAGCTGTGCTTTAGAATATGGTGGCCACTAGCAACATGTGCCTATTTAAATTGAAATTTAAATTAAGTAAAATTAAATAAAATGAGAACTTTGTTTCCCTAGTTGCACTAGCCACATTTCAAGTGGCTACTGCCTACTGTTTTGGACAGCACAAAAACCATTTACGTCATCGCCGCTGGTTTTGTTGGACAGTGACATTCTCGCTGGTCCTCGTGTCCAAGTCTGGAGCTACAGAGCTCCAAGAGCTACAGAAGTGAGAGCTCATTTCCTATTGGCGTCTAACTCCTCAGGTTGCCTTACTTCAGTGGTTGGCCTCACTGATTCTGTCTTTCCTCATATTGTAAAAGACAGTGATACCAGAAAATAATAGATTTTTATGGTCGTTAGTTGCTGGTTCATACCAGATTTGCTGTCTTAAAACAGTTCTGCAACACTGTTGGCCTTGCTCTCCTTACTTTATCCTGCAAGTATGAAAATTACAAACTGAGTTCTAAGAAATCCCTAGGTGACAGCCTGTCACACTTTGGCTCCTACTGAACTTGAAGGCATCTGTAGCTCTTGTGGCTTAAAAGTGTGCATTACTGTTAAGTAAAAGCTCCTGTATTTGTGCAGTTGGATTTTTGAGTGTAATTTTAGAATTTTATTTTTATTCATGCTGAGTATCACCTCATTTTTGCCTCTTGTGGACTGAGGTTTTTTTTTTTTTTTTTTTTTTTAAATTAAATCCTGATTTGATCATCTAACAAACCATTATTATTATTATTATACCCAGCTTTGATAAGCATACCTTTGTTGGTTGGCGAAAAAGAAGTCATGTCAAACTAATCTCTTATTTCCTTTTGAGAGGGTTACCAGATTGGCAGGATGCTATAGAAGTAGTGAGTTTGATCTCAATCAAATCATTTAGAATGTTTTCAGGGGCAGGCAGTTAGGTGAGTAAAGACTACAGAAATCATATCAAATTTGAAAAACCTGAGAATATTTAATCGGGAGAAAAATAGGCTATTTTAGGTATTCAAAGGACTGTGTTGAGTGAGCAGTGTTGATCAGAAAGAGACTTTATTGTTATTAGAGGGAGTTATCAAGTTATGAGAAATATAAAGTGTTGTTAATATATTCAGGAAAACGCATAGGTTCCCAAGACCTTGGAGCAGCACCATGTAAGAAGGGGTAACTGCAGGATATTTCCATTCTTGCAACCACAAAAGTGAAGTGAGCCAAAAAACACAGTGGGAATTAAACGAAGTAGGGTTAAGTTTTCATTAAAGGCTGTGCCTTGCATTCACCACTCCTGGTTGCCCTGGCAACCAGGCTCCCTCGCATGCTAATGACATTATAATGAGAAAAAAACACATGCAAATACAGTAAATAGTAATTAGAGGCAGAGCCATACATGGAGTAGTGAGCTCCACCTTGGGAAGGTCTGGAGAGGAGCTGGTGAAGGTTTTGTACTGAACACAAAGAAAGAGGTGATGAAAGAAAGACTTCGAGTTATGTATAAAAGAGTTAAGTTGAGTCTGCATAGAACACACTCTAGCATTTGTCTCCTGCAGATACTTGTTGTTTCTTCAAGCAGAATTTAGTCCAAGTCAGAAGTCATGCAGTTGTACATCCACATTGTCTTAACTGTCGGCATCACTGAATGGAAACAATCTTAGCTGTGTTTACCTTAGGTTTGGAGCTGCTGTAGAAGCCTGCTTCGTGGAAGGCTCTCTGCCCACACTGGGCGGGGCTGGGCCCGCCCAGAAAGGGTGGTTGAGCAGGAATATGTAGCCAAAAGTCAGTCTTTGTGAAGAGAGAGACTTGATTCTATGTTGCTTCAGATGAGACGAATAGGACCAAGGAGAGACTATATTTGGTTAATATAGTATGTATTAGTATAGTAATGTATAGTATAAGTATAGAGTATAGTAACGTAACTGACTAATACTACGTACTGTCCCTGTCACTGGAAATGTCGGGAGACGCCAGTCGGGTGTGATAGATGGGATTTTTGATTTGCCTGAATGGTTAGACTTAGAGTCTGTGAATCTGCTCGATTTCATTCTCTTCCCTTTATTTCATTTTATTCAGGCTCTTCTTTTCTGTTTTCATTGCCACGTGTCTGTCTGTGTAGCTTTCTTGGAAATGGCTAGAAAATGTTATATTGCCTGCCTCGCATTATCCCAATTCTTTGATTTATCTTTTTTTTTTTTTGTGAGGAAGATCAGCCCTGTGCTAACATCTGCCAATCCTCCTCTTTTTGCTGAGGAAGACTGGCCCTGGGCTAACATCCGTGCCCATCTTCCTCCACTTTATATGGGACGCCGCCACAGCATGGCTTGCCAAGCAGTGCGTTGGTGCACGCCCGGGATCTGAACCAGCAAACCCTGGGCCACGCAGCGGAGCGTGCCGCACTTAACTGCTTGCACCACCGGGCCAGCCCCTGATTTATCTTTTTGATATCAGCTGAACCATAGATCATTGAATAGAAATCACCAGAAATAGCCATTGCGATCCATAAACTTTTACTATTCCTTTTCTTCTGTCAATTAAAAAAGGTTTAAAAATTTCACAAGAAGTACATATATACTTTTGTAAAAACCTGCATTGGTGTATTATTAAAAATTCAAGCAATACAGACATATATATGGTAAAATGTTTAAGTCCTTTTCAGCCGCCTCTCACCCCCTCTGCCAACTCCCAGTCCCAAACTTATCCCCAGAGAAAACCATTGTGAACAGTTTGGAAAGTAAACTTCAAAATCTCTTCTTATGCACTTATATGTGTGGTTATTATATATTATAATCTATACTATTAAGACATTATTAATATCTAACACTTATTGAGAGATTGCTACGTGCCAGACACTGATCTTTTTTTTATATTAATTCATTTAATACTTAGAACCTCCCTTTGAGGGATTTTATAGAGGGCGAAAGAAAGGCCAAAAGAAGTTAAGAAACTTGTCCAAGGTGACAAGCTGAGTTTATATCCCAGGAAGTCTGATTCAGAGCTCACGCTTTCTCTCATCACACCATCCTGCCTGCTCTGCGGGCAGCATATACATATATGTTTCCTTTTTTTTATATCTGGAGTCAATCATTCCATATGATTATTCTTCAAGTAGTTTTTTTAGCTTAATATTCAGAGGTCATTCCATATCAATAACTTACCTCTGCCAGTTTTTAAAAAATTGTTGCATTTTGTCACTATAACAAATGATACTTTAGTATATATCCATGCAAAACATAAAAACAGTTTTAAGGTGTACTTATATATTTCTGTAGAATAGGTATTTCAAAATAGAATTGCTCAGTGAAAGTGTGTGCTCACTTTACATTTTGACAGATACTGCAGAATTCGCACAATTATCCCTCCCTTCTTGAAATACTCTTTGCTTGGCATCTGGGACGCCGACCTCTGGGTTTCCTTCTACCTTGTGACTGCTCCTTCTTGGCTTCTTCTGCTGGTTCCTCCTCATCTCCCAACAGCTCAACAATAGAGTGCCCCAGGGCTCAATCTTTGAACTTCTTCTCTTCTCTAGTTAGACTCACGCTCGGGGAGATCTTATCCCGCTCCTTGGCTGTAAATACTATATATTCACTGATGACTCTTGAAATTGTATTTTTAGCGACTGTCGTGTCCCTGAACCTCCGGCTTTTATATCCAGCAGCCTAATTGACATTCCATTTGAATGTCTATGAGGCATTGCACATTTAACTCATTTTTCCTTTACCTTCCCCCTCTCCCTCCCAACCTGCTTCTTCTACTTACTTCCCTGTCTCAGTAAATATTAGCTTCCAGTTGTTCAGGACAGGAACCTGGAGTTCTTCTTGACTCCTCTTTTCTCTTACCTCCCATGTTTAATCCATTAGTAAATTCTACTAACTGTGTCTTCAAAATATATTCTTAATCACCACTTCTCACCACCTCTGCTGCACCACTTTTCCCATGCTGCTATCATTTCTTGCCTGGCTTATTGCAATAGCAACCTAATAAATGCCCATTTAGAATCTAGTCTCTGAATAGCAGCTAGAGTGATCTTTTAAAAATAAGAGTCCAGTCATATAATTTGGTGGCTCAGAATCCTCCAGTGACTTCCAGTGTTAGTCAGAGTAAAATCCAAAGTTTTGAACATGACTTCAAAGGCCTAAATGGTTGCCACTCCCTTTCCTCTGCAGTCTTATCTTCCGTCATTCTCCCGCTCCTACGCTCTGCTTCAGCCATACTCATATCCCTGCTGTTTCCCCTGTGGGGCCTTGGGACTTCCCATTTCCACTGTCTAGTGGGTTCTTCCCCTAGATAGCTTCATGACTTATTCCCTTACTTCCATCAGATCTTCACTCACCTTAGCTCACCTTATCAGTGAGGTCCTACCTGCCCACCCTATGTAAAATAGCATCTTCCTAACTCTATCACTTTCAATCCCCCTTACCCTAATTTATTTATTTTTATTGCACTTAAAACCACCTGCCCTGAGTATTTAGTTATTTGTTATCTTTTCTGCCCTGCCCCTGGACCTCCAGAATGCAAGCTCCATGAGGGTAAGAAGAACTTTTGTCTGTTTGGTTCGCTGCTATATTCCTAGGGCCTAGTACTACACGTTGTATGAAATAGGTGCTAATAGTATTTGTTGAATGAATGAGTGAATGAATGAATGAATGAGGACATGGACAAAATTTCTCTCCAAGCATACTGCAGCAATTTATACTCCTATCAAAAAGTATATGAGTATGCCCATTTTCTCATACTCCTATAAAAATGGATATTACTGATCTTTTTAATTTTTTCACTCTAAAAGATAAAAAATGATACATTGTTTTGATTTGCATTTTCCTCATCACACTGATGTTGAGCATATTTTCATATGCTTATTGGTCGCTGGTATTTCTTCTAGGAATTTCTTGTTTATGCCCTTTGTCTGTTTTACTGTAGGGTTGTTTATCTTTGTAATATGGGTTTGTAGGAATAAGTTGCATATTATGACTATCAATCCTTCATTTCCTATATGTATAGCAAATATTTTTTCCCAGAGTGTCACTTCTCTTTTAACTTTGTTAATAGTATCATTTGTCATACAAGAGTTTTTCATTTTTAATAAACCTGCCAGTCTTTTGCTTTATGGCTTTTGGGTTGGTGTTTTGCTCAGGAAATCCTCCCGACTTCAAATTATGAAAATATTCTCTTGTATTTTCCTCTAGACCCTTATTATTTTATTTTTTATATTTAGGGCTTTAATCCGTCTAGGATTTATTTTGGAGATTGTGTGATGTGGTAATGTAGTTTATTTGTTTTACTTAATGGTGAGCCAGTTGACTTCATTATTGACTCATCGGTTCTTCCATCTGTGATCCAAACTTCTCTTTTTATCATATGTTAAATTCCAACATATAAATGAGTCTGTTTCTAGACTCCATATTCTAATCCCTGATCTGTTTTTCTTCCCTGTCATAATAACATAGATTTCAATTATTACTAGTGCTCTTTAGTTGATTTTGTTATCTGATAATCCTACCATTCATTGTTCTTTTTTAAAAAATTAACTGCCCCTGTACATTCTCTTTTTTAGGTAAATTTTAGAATCACTTTACAAATTTCATAAACTTGTAAACTTGTTGGGATGTTTTCATGTCCTACAAAAAAGTTGTAGAGTTTTCTTGACATAGTGATAGGAATTTTCCTGGGTATTTGACTATTTTTGTTCATGCCAGGAATGGTGTATTTTATCTTTATGATTTTTTTTTTTTTTTGTGAGGTAGATTAGCCCTGAGCTAACATCTGATGCCAATCCTCTTCTTTTTGCTGAGGAAGATTGGCCCTAGGCTAACATCTGTGCCCATCTTCCTCTACTTTATATGGGACGCCGCCCCAGCATGGCTTGACAAGCGGTGTGTTTGTCTGTGCCCGGGATCTGAACCTGCAAACCCCAGGCCGCCCAAGTGGAGCGTGTGAACTTAACCACTATGCCACCGGGCCGGCCCTATCTTTATGATTTTTTATGGATTGTTGCAACAGTCATAAAGTTATTGATTTTTATATGTTCATCTTTTTTCCTGGCCACTCTGAAACTTTCTTATTTATTTTATTACTTTTCGTGTTGATTTTCTTAGATTATATAAGCAAACAATGAAATAAGCTGCCATTTCATCTTTTCTTTTACAAGAACTTTCTCCAGGCGTTGAGCTGGGACACTTGTAGAGCTCACCTTGTTTGTTACCCTTCTCTCAGAGATCACTGTCCTGTACTGCCTCTATTGGAAAACCCTGATTCCATATTTTTTTGTTTGGTTTTCTACTTGTTTAAGATGGGAGGGTAAATCCAGTATCTGTTATTTTATTATGGCTAGAAGACCAAAGAAACACTTAGAAGAATGCAAACATTCTTGAAGGATACCAGTGTGTCTTCTCATTATATAATACATATTGCATATATATGTATACATATATATATATAATATTAATAAATGCATATTTTAGGCTAAGATATTATTAGATATATGATCATCAGTTCAACTAGTCTGTTTCCAAACCTAAGATTGGGAACACAGCCATGAAAGAACGTGATTAACTCATGGGAAGGAAGAAGAGGTATTAAAGGAAGACCCCCTGAGATTTGTAGTGTGGGGATGGGATGAGGTGGTGTGCTTCTGCTCCTTCTGCCTTTGCGTTGTGTCGGCCCAGCTTTCACACAGCTCCTGCTTTGCTGTAGAGGCATCAGACTTCCTTCTTCTGAGATGTGTTAATGTCAAGCTGTGGGAAGCAGGAATTCTGATGGCAGAAACAGAAGGGGAGGGCATTCAGTATAAGAGCTTTAAACATGCACAGGCTTGCGATGGAAATGACTATGAGGGCAGAGATTGTGACTCATTCTGGGAAATATGTCAGGAAACTTTTCTTACATTAATAAAAAAGGCTGAGTGGATAACATCCTCCCTCTCTCTTTCCTCCCCTTCCCTCTTCTCTGCTGACAGTGTGAGTTTGCCACGTGTCTGGTATTGATCCAAGTAGTGAATATTGAATGCTCTTTTTGGCAAGTAGAATAACTCCATTAAAGTCTTCAATCTCACATTATCTAGGCCCCATGAATAAAAAGCAGTGATTGTACTACCGTGCAGCCTTCTCTAAAGGCCTTCAGTGCCTTCATACCCGTTGTTGGTCAAAGCCCTTTTGGTTTCCAGCAACAGCCATGAGAATCTGGTCATGTCCTCAGGCTGGAACAGCTTCTGAAGTCCTGGCATTGACTCTGTCCTACCTCGGCTATTCTTCTGGGCAAGCTGCCTCTGTGTTCGGTGTAGGAGCTGTGGGACTGCCTTTCTCCCACCTCTTCCTGCCTCTCCACCTGTACTGGGTTGAATAGTGTCCCCCAAAATTCATGTCCACCTAGAACCTGTGAATGTGACTTTATTTGGAAATAGGGTCTTTGTGGATGTAATCAAGTTAAGATGTGGCCATACTGGATTAGAGTGTGTCCTAAATGCAATATGATTGGTGCCCTTATAAGAAGAGGGAAATTTGGACGCAGAGATACAGACACACAGGGGAGAATGCTACATGAAGACAGAGGCAGAGATTGGAGTGATGTGTCTACAAGTTGGCAGCAACCAGAACCTAGGAAGAGGCAAGGAAAGATTCTTCGCCAGAGCCCAAAGAGAGAGCATGGCCCTGCTGACACCTTGATTTTGGACTTCTACCCTCCAGATCCAGAACAGTGAGAAATAGACTTCTGTTTTTTTTTTTTTTTTTGGTGAGGAGGACTGGCCTTGAGCTGACATCTGTTGCCAATCTTCCTCTTTTTGCTTGAGGTAGATTGTCACTGAGCTAACATCTGTACCACTCTTCCTCCATTTTCTATGTGGGATGCCGCCACAGCATGGCTTGATGAGCAGTGTGTAGGTCCACACCCAGGATCCAAACCTGCGAACCGCTGGGCCGCCGAAGTGGAGTGTGCAAACCCAACCACTACGCCACCAGGCTGGCCCCAGGTTTCTGTTGTTTTAAGCCACGCATTTGGTGGTACTTTGTATGGCACACATGCCAGGAAGGCCTTTCTCACCTCCCCTTTCCTTCTTCCCACCCTCATAGCAGGATTCTTCTCTGAGTTAAACTGCTTAAGCGCAGGCATCCTTCATTTCACAAAAAACTAGTAAAGTGAATAAGTTGTTTGTGCTGCTTTGCAAGGATAATTCTTTGAAATCACAATGACAACTTGCTACCCTGATAATTTTCTACCATCAGACTATCAAATTTCTTTCAATTTAATAAAGTACAAAATTAATACTCTTAATTCTCTTGAATAATTCTCTTATAACAGACATTTTCTAAAAAGAAAGAATTTATTTATGAAAGGAATAAGATTTGGAGTAACTTTAAATCCAGAAATCGAGATGGGGAAGGTCAGAACTTGGGTCATCTATGTTTTTTCCTAATTTTATCTATGATATTGGAAAATCAAGGATAAACCTTTGAGAATATTTCAACTAGAGCAGACAAAATATGGTAAAATCTCTGCAAACTTAAGTTGGAAATAGACACAAAGAGAGAAAAAAGTTGTTTTTCTACAGCAGGCCCTCCATATCCCCCCCAATCTGTTATAGTATCCGTTGGCCATTCCTCGGGCACAAATAAGCAGGAACGCTCTGGGAGCCAGAACCAAATTGTTTAATAGAATAAAAAGTATGAGGGCACACTTGGAGGTCCCACATCTGTGAACTGAAAATTGGAAACTCAAAACAGGCAAGTTGGAAAACCTGAAAGCAAAACATTATTAAAAAGTGAAAGAGAGAAAAGAGGAAGAAATCCCACAAAATGCTTGATAGTGAAACCTAGCAGTGTAGAGATATCTGTTGAAAGCGTTAATACGCAGAATGGAAGCAATGTGATTTAAACTTACTTTTGATGCTTTAGCTCCAAGAAGAGAAGGGATTTAGCCTCATTTAAATTGTAACCATTCTTTAAGAACATGTGTGAAATAAGCAGGCTATGTAAATCCTTGTACACATATGCGTGCATGCTTCCCCTGCAATAAGGTCACCAAATGGGCCCCAGTAACTTTCTTTCCTGGCCTGATGAGTGGCTGATTTTCTTCTGCTCCTCATTCTTTGGGGCCACTGCTTTTGCTGTGCTTTGACCTGCGTTTGGGGAAGGGGCGATCGATATGTTCTACTGCTCATCTAGAAAGTTGGGAAGGGGATGGAGGTGAAAAGAATGGAGACTTGGTGGGTCTGAGAGTCCTGCCAGGAAAAGGGAGCAGGACTTTTGTAAGAAAATTAACTTCTTATGCAACAAGCACAGTGCTGGGGTTCTCGCATGTCTTAACTCAACAGAACTGAAAATTGAAAGGTCCTAAGTGGCATAAAACAATGTCCACTTGAAAAACAAAATGAAGGTGTGCTATATTTAGATAGTGACCCAGGAAAGAAATATTGGCTTTTTATTGGTTTAGCAACTAGATGGTTAGTTTCAAAAGGAGAGAAAATAAAAACAAAAATTAACTTTGTATGCAGTAGCATTTCATGGTTCTTAGAATCATTTTGATTGCAGAGAGTGGAAAGAAAGCTTGAATGAACTTTCCTTACTCCTAACTTGAATCTCAGTCTCCCTAGCACAATATTACTTTTTCTTTCACGGATTGGGTCTTCATTTTCCTTTTTTATTTTATTTAATTTTTACAAAGAAAAACAATATATGATTATTATAAAAATTCTAATAATACAAAGATACCATACAGATGAAAATATTTCTTTCCCTTTCCTCTGACCCAATTCTGTAGTTTATTGTCTATGCACATATAAATATACATATGCACATTTATAATATATTTACATAAATGGGATCATTGTTCTGTAACTTACTTTTTCCACCTAGCATTACGTCATGGACATCTTTCTTTGTGAGCATAGACAGAACTATCTCATTATTTCTAATAGCTATGTAGTATTCCATTGTATGGATGATTTAAATTTGTTTCATGGAACTCCCATGGATGATGAATAACTCCTTGGTTATTCTCATGGTTACCCCTATATCTTTAAACAATATACTTCTACTTCCTGATTTCTCCTCTGGACAGTAGCTATTGATTCTTGCTATGATAGATGAGGAATTTAGTGTACTTACACTACCTCCGACCTTCCTTCTTGTTCCTCTTTTTGATTTTTAAATTAATTATATTATTTTTACATCATCAAGATTTATAATATTTAGATTCTGTTCAGTAGCTGTAATTAGTCCTCTGTGCTTTATTTATAGGTTTATTAGAAATTTAAACCTAATAAAAGTATGTAATGAGTATGCTAATGTAAACAAGATTCACTGCAGGACTAAGTACAGTCATGTACCCCCCAATTACGTTTCGGTCGATGACGGACCACATATATGACAGTGGTCCATAAGATTAATACCACATGGCCTAGGTGTGTGGTAACTATACCATCTAATTTTGTGTAAGTACACTCTATGATGTTTGCATGACAACAAAATCGCCTAATAATGCATTTCTCAGAATACATCCCTATCGCTAAGCGACGCATGACTGTATTATGAGAGAAAGCAGTATAACCCTCTGACACACTGCTGCTGTGGAGAGAATATTTCAAGTCAAAATCCTGCAGATCTCTTTAGTTTCATACCATGACCATGCTAAGAAAGCTCTTCTAACCTGGGCAGAGCCAGAGAACCCTCAATCAAGGACCAGTGGACACAAAGTTGTTGGGTGGCTTAATTCCCAGCCGGTGACAAAATGGGCTCAGTAGGTGTGCATACATTAGGTCACACAGATAAAACCAATAATCATGGGCTAGTTGTGCCTATGGATGCAAGGAGGTATCAGCCTCTATTGGATGGAACACACCCAGATTTGATTCTCTCCTAGAAGGACAGTCCCAGCTTCCTCAGCTGGAACTTGTCTGAGGTATATCTCCAACCCTCTCCCCTAGACAGTTCTGAGGTGTGGTTGGACTATGTAATAAGTGGCTGTGTCATGTTTAATAAACTCCAAAGTACTACAAGACCAGGGAAAATTAGAGATGTACAGAGGTCTTTTTCAAAGGTGAAATATGTTATATCCCTCCTTTCACTTTTGGATTTTTGGTTTCTTGAATTTTCTTTTGAATTTTTGCCTAAGTTAGCCAAAGGCCAGCAGTTACCCGTGAATTACTTTGACTGGATCTGGTCACTCTTGATATGGACTCAGAGGCACCAGAGTCAGCCATGGCCAAGATCCACACATGCATTTGAAAGGTGTAACAGTATCAGAAATTGAAACCAGAGTTAGTGAGATTGGGTGGGTTTTTGGGGTGGGTGTAAGGAGGAGACGTATGAACATACTCAGAATTGTGTTCTGGAGGATCTTTAAATCCTTAACAATTACTTTCCTACACCATCTAACTTTGACTTTTTTTTTTTTTTTGTGAGGAGGATCGGCCCTGAGCTAACATCTGCCAATCCTCCTCTTTTTGCTGAGAAAGACTGGGCTTGGGCTAACATCCATGCCCATCTTCCTCCACTTTATATGAGATGCCGCCACAGCATGGCTTGACAAGCAGTGCATCAGTGCGCGCCCAGGATCTGAACCGGCGAACCTCGGGCCGCCACAGCGGAGCGCGTGCACTTAACTGCTTGCGCCACCGGGCTGGCCCCCTAACTTTGACTTTTTTTTAATGGGTGGATATTAGTTTACTGTCTGACCTACCCAGTGTAAGCTTTGCTTTTCAGCAGCAGATTTTGCTTTCTTTTTTTCAACCCCAAGATTAATCAGCTTTGGGCAGCTACCGGTAGTATTGGTTTGATTTCTTTCAGAGAGAAAGAACTTGAAATGAGAGAAAGAATGACTTGAAATCTGTGACCCAGGTTTGGCCTGTTCGTCTGGGTTCCACTGATCCTGAAGGTCCTGTTGTTGAAACAGTGCCAGTAGTGACCTGTAAACTTGCGCTTGTCTTAGTTCCTCCTCGATGGCCTTGCCAAACCCTTCCTGCAGCTGATCATTCTGGGCAGTTAACTTGGGTTTAAGTTCTATGTGCAATACTTTATTCCAAAGTAGAGCTGAGGCCCTTAGATAATTGCCACCCATTTTTTTTAGATAGCAGTGTTTTTTTAGAGAATTGTGTTCTCTAATAGAGAATTGTCTTCTCTAATAGAGAAGATCGTTACAAGCTTATTAAAATTCAGCAACAGAAGCCTTATAATTATTTGGGTAGCTGGATTCCAGCAGGCATAACATAGCTATCTGGGTGGCATAGCCTATGACAGCTTGTAAGAAAGCAGACCCAAACATGTTCTGTTAGGAAATCTTTAGATCTCCATCCAATATGTAGTCAGCACCACACTGGAAAACTTGGTTGTCTCTCTAGGGTTCTATAAGGCCCCCAGGACATTTTCTCCCTAGAAGTTCAAGATTGGAATCTATTGCAGCAATGTGATAGCCTCGAGGCACATGTGCAAAGGGCAATCAATGAAGTATTTGTTTAACATGAAGTGTTATTTATTTAGAGGCACAAAAGGGTTTGTACAGTAAAATTATGTTTCCTTAACCCTCCCACCCTCATCATTTGAACCCTCAGAGGTCACCACTGATACCAGTGTCTTGGGTGTCCTTCCACATATATTCAGTTCACACCCAAGCATATGCATTTTTTTAATTTTATTTTTTGTGAGGAAGATCAGCCCTGAGCTAACATCCATGCCAGTCCTCCTCTTTTTGCTGAGGAAGACTGGCCCTGAGCTAACATCCATGCCCATCTTCCTCCACTTTATGTGGGACGCCACCACAGCATGACCTGACAAGTGGTGCATCTGTGCGCACCCGGGATCCGAACCTGGGCTGCCAGCAGTGGAGTGCACGCACTTAACCACTACGCCACGGGGCCGGCCCTAGCATATGTATTTATATTTAAACAAATGGTAGCATAATACACAAATATACATACTGTTGTGCACATTTTTTAACTTAATGATCCGTCTTGGTTCTTATTCCTTATGAATACTTGTAGAACTTACTCATTTTTTATGGCTGCATAGCATTCCATTATTTGGATATATCATAATTTATTTAACCAATCCTGATTGATAGGCATTTAGGTTATTTCCAGTATTGTACAATTAAAACAGTACTTTAGTACATATCATTGCATAAATTTGTTTCTTACATGTGCAACTATATCTGTAAGATAAATTCCTAGCAGTAACATTTCTGCACGGAAGCTCTGTGCATTTTTAATTTGGGTAGTTATTGCCAACTTGCTCTCCAGCGAGGTTATACTAATTTCAACTCCCCTGCCCCTGGCAATGTATGAGAGTGCCTGCCTGTTTTATCCACATCTTTGTCTGTACTATGTATTTCACACTTTTTGATCTTTGCCAATCTGATAGGTAAAAAATGGTATCACATAGTTTTAATTTGCATTTTTCTTATGGGTAACATTCAACATATTTTTATGTGATTAATATCCATATGTACTCTCTCTTTAGTGAACTATCTGTTTATATCTTTTCCTCATTTTCCTATTGGGCTGTTGGTCTTTTTCCTATTGGTTTGTTGGAACTATTAATGTACTGAGGAAATTAAAGCTATTTATATATTGACAAAATTAGTCATTTTCTATGATATGAGTTACAAATCTGTTTTTCCACATTTTGGTATTTGTCTTTTGACTTTATGGTGTTAAGAATTTTTTCCATGTAGTTGAATTTATCAATATTTTATTATGATCTTGGAGTTTTTATTTACTTTTTAAATATCTTTTAAAAACTTTATATACATATATATAAAGTTTATATTCTCCAGTGTTTTCATCTAGCACATTTATGGTATCGTTTTTCTTATTTAAATCTTTATTTCATATTTTGGTATATGGTGAAGGGCATTCTGTGTAGATAACTTGAGAAGATTTGACTGTGAGGAAGTATTCTCTTTTTTTTAGTGGTGTCTGGGTTACAGCACGGACATTTCCTAACACCATAGAGGAGTACAGGGACAGAGTGAAACAACCTGCGTTATGGTGGATAAGCAGCAGGGAATCCTGATGGCTGAAGCGTAGTTGGACGTGGGACAGTGACAGTTTTAAGTTATGACATTAATGGCAGTTACAGAGGACTGGGTCAAGGCTGGGCTAGTTGCCAAAAAGTATGGTTTGAGGTGGTCGTGAAAACCCCCTACAGAGCAGTCTCAGCACAGTCACAGCTCCATGTGCGAGTCCGCAGAGGCGAGTTTAGCGTGTGGAGAACTCCACAGGAGCCATGGCCTTCCTGGAGGTTGGGTGTTGTCTGTGGCCTGTTCTGAGGCAGCTGCAGGGTACGTGGTTGACTGTTCTCAGAGTTCAAAAGGGGGACCCCAGTGCGTTTAGTGCAGTTGTTCTCTACCCTGGCTGCTGCATTAGAGTCTCCTGGGAAGATTCTGACTTCACTGGTCTGAGAGGGGACCCCAACAACAGCATTTTGAGAACTCCCCGGGTGATTCTGATGTGCAGCTCGGGTTGAGAACCACTGTTTAATATAATCAATTTGCAATCCCTTTGAGTCAGAGGTTGCTGTGCACTTTGCCTCAGTGCTTCCAAATGTGTACACGAGTCACCCGGGATCCCCTTAAATACAGATTCTGATTCAGAAGGTCTGGCATGGGGCTTGAGATTCTGTGTGTCTAACAAACTCCCAGGTGATGCTGAGGCTGCTGGTCCCCAGACCACACATATGTGGCTTGAGCTCGTTACTCAGTGTGCAAAGCGCTGGCTTACATCAGTCCACAAGAGCCAGTAAGCCTGTTTCTGCCATGATCCTGCTCTGTGGCAGAATTTGCTTAGTGCTGTAGAGAGAACACTGGGGTCAAGAGGCCTGCTTCCCACCTCCAGATCTGCCCCTAATTAGCTGTAAGACAAGTCTCTTAAAACTGCTTTAGTCCTTCAGCCTCTTACGTCTGAAACAAGAGGGTTGAGCTAGATAAACTGTAAGGTTCCCTTTGTTCCTCCCTCCCTGCATGCATGTGCTCCACGGGGACCAGGTCTTTATGTGGAATGGCCATCTGGATTCTGCAGTAAGGACCCTGACTTCCCTTAGCAGCTTTTCTTCTCCCGGGGGCTGGGGCCTAGGCCCTGAACTTAGGATCTCCTGGAGGAAATAAAACTAACCAATGTTAAAAAATTAAAGAAGAGTTAACGTTAAATTGTAAGCTATAGTAAGCACAAAAGGAATGCAGGGAAGCGAGAGTGGAGCGTCCACTGGGCTAGTCGGGGGAGATTTGAGTTAAACGTGTTTACTGGCCTTGATGGGCTGTCGTGCGGGTTTGGGGTGGCAGTTCTCATGCTTTTACGCTTGCTTGCCTCTAAAAAAGCATCCTTCAACAGCAAAGAACAAAACATTTTTCTGCCTTAAATTAAAACGATGTAAGAGAAAGGCCTACTTCTGTGGAAGTAAATGTTTGAAGGGAAACTAAAATGCTATAAACTCTCCTTTTTCTATATTTAATTTTTTAAGGCTAATCTTACTGTTAAGAGATTGATACTGAAGAGAAAATCACCACGACCAAATATAGGCTGAGTCAAAACCCTTGTGCACCTCCCTGTAGACTCTAATAAATAGTATCAGAAATTACCTAAAATAGAAATGAAAATTCCTTAAATTATAAGTAATTTTGAAAATGACATCTCTCTATCTTAACTCATTGGAAATGTGACTAGATAATTTATATAGACTTTATGACATAGGTGCACAGGAATTTTTGACTCATCTCTTTTGATGTCAAAGGAGATGTATTTTGCATTGTAATTAGAGTTGAACTAAATTGTAGCTTCCCTTAAGGAGAGGTTGTGTGACCAGCGCTCAGGTAGAAAAAAATATGAAATAGAACAGTTACCCTCTTATATCCAGTACACACAGGTTTAGCTCTAACCGTTCTCTGAAATATCCTAAGAGTTTTTTTTTTCTCTATTGCTGGATTATTTTTAAATTTCAGACTTACAATACTTGTTCTCACAAACATATACCGTTATGGTTTTATTGTATTTGGTAAATCTTTTATATAATCAACTATTGATTATCTATCATAATGAGAGTGATATTACAATACAGTAGAAAGTTTTCTAGTTTTAAACTAATAAACACAAGATATATCATTTTATAGGAAGATTATTTTGGTTGCAAGTGACAGAAAACCTAACCCAAATTGGTGGAAGCAAAGAAGGGACTTTTTGGAGCCATGTAATTGAAAAGTTCCCGGGTAGAGCTCGCTTCAGGAATAGTTGGTATAAATAGTGTAATGAGGATCTGGTCTCTCTGCATCTCAGGCTTTGCTTTCCTCTGCATTGGCTTCATTCTCAGGCTCCATTTAATTACATGATGGCTGCCAGCACTACCAGGATTTTATCTTTCTGGTTCAAATCCAGTAGAAAAGAGAACAGCCTCCCCCTCTCCCCTAACCAAAGTCCTGGATCACATCTCTTTGGCTCTGATTGCATCATTTGCCCTCCTGAGTCTCTGACGCCAGCAGGACTGATTCGCTGATTGGCCAGATCAGAGTCCTGTGACCATCCCTGGAGCTGGGAGGACATGTCCACACTGACAGGGGAGAAGGGAATGATTCCTTAGAGGAAAATCGCTGTTCCAAAAAAAGGAGGAATGGATACTTGATGTAAAAAGTAACAACAATAGCAGCAGTCACTACCTATATCTTTCTCCATTTAAGTCAATATTAAAAGTCATTTACGCTGTCTAAATAGAAAGATTTCAGTGGTGGAAGGCCATCAGGGGGTGTGCTTTGTGGTTGGATGATGTAGACTGGAATTTAAAATAATATTCCATCTGCAAATGCAGAACCTTAATGAAATAATAAAAGATGGTAGTATTGGGTACCTGATAGCTCTCCTTACAGGCAGGAATGATATTCAAAATATTTAACAATCTGTGACAGTGACATCAACCAGTCAGAATGAGTTGGGTCCAGCCAATCAGAATTGATGCTGAGCACAGCCAACCAGTGGGGCCCCTGTGCCAGTGCTGGTGGGATGTCAGCCCAGCTAATTGGGAGGTGTTATAAATGTGCCGCCAGATTTCTCAGAAAATGTAGTCATTCTATTGGTTTCCTAGGGCTGCCGTAACAAAGTACTCTAAACTGAGTGGCTTAAAACAGATATTTATTCTCTCATAGTTCTGGAGGTTGGAAGTCAGAAATCCAGATGTTGGCAGGGCCATGCTCCCTCCAAAGGCTCTAGGGAAGAATCCTTCCTTGCTTCTTCTAGCTTCTGGTGGTTGATGACAATCCTTGGCATTCTTTGGTTTGTAGACGCATTACTCCAATCTCTGCCTTCATCTTCCCATGGCCTTCTCCCCTGTTTGTCTGTGTCTCTGTAGTCAAATTTCCCTCTTCTTATAAGGACACCAGTCATATTGGATTTAGGGCCTAGCCTGTCCCAGTATGACCTCATCTTAACTTGATTACATCTGCACAGACTCTGTTTCCAGATAATGTCACATTCATAGGTTCTGGGTGGACATGAATTTTGGGGGACACTATTCAACCCAGTACAGTTACCTAAAATCAGATGCTTACATAGTTGGCATGACATAAGTTTTAGAAAATATTCAATATTAAATCAGTCATAAGCACTATTAAATTTTTCTTTTCTTATTTTATAGTTAAAAACTGGATTTTTGAATTTTAGTGAAAGTATTTAAGTGAATTATGAATGTTTTAGTTAGAATGCTATTCTGTATTTATTTTTTACTGCATCAGATTAAGTAACCACATCTTTAATTATAATTATTCTAATTCTGCTAAAATGTGAATGTTAGTGTGACAATTTGGTGGAAGATTAATAATATTTATTAATATGTGAGTATGATTGTGCATGTAGGAGGTACTACATTTTTACATGACTTTATTAAATTCAAACAAGTTTTGCCTTAAAAAAATAGAACTGACCACAATTAGATGGACATGATTCATTAGTGTATTTAAGAACAAGTATAAGAAACAGGAGAGAAATGCAACTGGTGAAGGGCTTGGAAATCTTATCTTCTGAGGGATGTTTGAAAATGCTGGTAATTGTCTTCAACTCTCTGAAGAATGGTTCTTTAGAAAAGAGTTTAGACTCCAGAGGGCAGAGCTAGACCCAGTGAGTTAAGGTTAAAGGGAAACATTTCAGTGCAATATAAGACAAAACTTCCTCAATGAACAATGTACTATGTGCCAAAATAGAGACGATGGGCGTGTAAGGGAGTAAAGTGCGGGTTCCTGGAAGTGCTCAGGCAGGTGCTGCTTAATTACCGCCCTGGGACGTTTCAGTGGAGATCTTGCCTTAAACAAGAAATTGAAATGGGAGGTCCCTTCTAGCTTCAAGATCTGTTGCAAGTCCTCCTAAAATTTCTCTTTCTATATATGCAATGAAAATCAGTATTAGTTATGTGACAAGATATTTCTATAAGTTTAAATGCTTTTTAACAGCTGCCAACCTAAAGCTTTGCTCTGTGACTTCTGTGCTATGGACTGCTTGGAAAAAAAAAAAAAAAGGAGGGGGAGATTTAATCTAAGAGGAGGGGAAACATCATTAATAAGTGAGAAAGGTAGAAGAATAAAAAACTTCTATTTATTGAGTACCTACTATGTGCAGAGGGTATTAGATGAGTTTCTTTATCCATATTATCTTATCTCATTTAATATACTTAGTTTTTCATTGCTTGGTTTAGAACTTATGAGAAGCTGTAGTTCTTAGAATGATGAATTCCTAAAATAATTAGCATTTTTTAATGTATTCTTTGGTGTTGGAACACAGGACTCTTCTGATGGCTACATGTGCAAAACGCATTTTCAAGTTAAAAATGGGACTGTGGCGTCACATCCAGGAACATCTGCCCATGAACAGACATGTCTTCCCATGGAGGTGAGTGATTTAACATGTCATATTCTCCTTTTCAATCTTGTGAAGTGTAAATTTAAAAATTTAAATCTGTTAAATATATATTTAAAAAAATTAACTGCCATTGGATCCCAGACCTGCTGTAGGGGAAGAAGTGAACATCATTTGTTAGGAGGTATTTTCTTCTATACTATTGAAAGCAGGAATTTTGGTAAAGATAAGGTCCACTCTGAGGCTATACAGATTGTAGTGAGCCTTCCCTGTTTTGATTTCTCTTGGATCTGAAGACCCCAGGTGCCTTCTATTGCCTATTGATTTTTCTCCAGTGAAATCCTAGGATAGTAGAGACCTATCCATTGGCTGCTTAATACATGACTGGAGACCTCTTTGCCTAGTCTGTCTTTAGCTCTTTTCCCCTATGCCCTTTAAAATATGCTGGGTCTGGGTCTCATTCCTTAGGGGACTTTAACCTTGCCTTGAAAATCTTGCTAAATTAAATTTTGATAAGGTGCTAATGGCTTAATGGTTTTCTGGTATAATTTCAATTTTCTTTTTATCAAAATGCAAATAGCCTTATTGTATTTGTTATTGTTAGTAAAAGTTTTTTATATATCCATTATAAAAATAAACAATAGAGAAATATATAAAAAGAGTAAAAAAATTCCCATACATCCTTCAACTAGAGGTAACCACTATTAATATTTTAGTAGATATCCTTCCACGTATTTCTATCATAGACACACATACATACTTGTATTTTTGCAATGAGCAAGTATATCATGGACATATTCTATGTCAGTGAATGTAGAATTCCATAGTTCTTTTTTAATGGCTCCATTGCATTCCATCCTATGGATGCACTGTAATTATATGGAGCCCATACTGCAGTAAAATACTTGAATTTTAAAATAGAGTTGGTGGAGATCTAATTGCTTCAACACAAAGGAAGAAACCACTAAAGCTTAGAATTCCTAGCATCCTGGTAAAATGAGAGAGTAACTTTTTTTTGAAGGAGGAGCCCTTTCTCAGGACCTATTAAATCAGACACATTTGGCAATCTGGCACTAGCTCTCTCTGTCTGTGTATGATGCTGGCCTGGAAGTAACTCCTACCAATATAATTTGGTTTGCAATTATTCTTGAGGATATTGTGCTTGATAAAAAAGCAGGGGCCTGTGGGTGGGTGCTCAAAGCTTGATTACTGCTTCATAGTTTGAATAACCAACACCAAATCTGAAGCCAAGCATGTTAGGAAGCTTTTCAATTCATTATATATTAACTTTAAAAATTGCACATGGAAATGATGATTTAAGACATGAATTACCAATTTTTGCCTAACAAGTTGGCAGAGATTTGAAAAGCACTAAAGAGTGGTGTTGACAGTGTGAGGGAACTGACACTTTCTGGTTGATGTTTTAACTTCACAAAGTTTAAAGATGTGCACATACTATGTACAATCTATTCCAATTCTAGGAATTTAGCTTCATAAAATATAAATTTTTCCAACATTTTTCATTTTCAACACTTGCCAACAAATTTCAAACATATGAAAAATTTGAAAGAATTTTGCATTGAACATCCATGTACTCATCACCTAGACTCTACTATTAACATTTTGCTGTGCTTGCTTTATTATATATTGATCCTTCTATTCATCTATCAATAGATTTTTTTTTTTTATGAGGACGATTAGCCCTGAGCTAACATCCGATGCCAATCCTCCTCTTTTTGCTGAGGAAGATTGGCTCTGGGCTAACATCCGTGCCCATCTTCCTCTACTTTATATGGGACGCCGCCACAGCATGGCTTGACAAGTGGTGCGTCGGTCCATGCCTGGGATCTGAACCTGTGAACTCTGGGCCGCCGAAGCAGAGTGCGCGAACTTAACCACTACTCCATGGGACCAGCCCCCTATGTCTTCTTTTTTGATGCAATACTTTTACATCAAAGTAAATTGAAGACAAAGACTCATAAAATAATCAGAAATGTACACAAAGATTTACCCCCAAATATAGTTATTTCACCGTTATTTATAATAGGAAAAAATGGAAACATCTGAAATGTATGACAGTAATGGATTAGTTAATTACACATCTCTATGATGGAGTTTTTGATTCGGTTGGTCTGGGTAAAGCTGGAGAATTTGTAGTTCCAACAAGTTCCCAGGTGATGCTGATGCTGCTGGTCCAGGGACCACACTTTGAGAACCACTGCACTACTTTATAATAGAATGCTTAGCATATTTGAGATGCTGCACAGCTGAGATGGTTAGTTAATATGATGTTGATAGAGTCGATATTGCAGTAATCTTGGTGGGATGAAAGATGTCTTAGGTTGAGTCTAAGATGGATATTCCTGGTGAAGTGAGTTCTAAGGGATGTGCTGTTAGGAGAAGGGGAGTGACAGAAGCAGGACAGGACAAGGGGTAAAATGCTAAGGACAAATGTGGTCTCAGGTAGAGACTAACTTTAGTCTGATCCCCTGGGAAGCTCTGGAGCACAAAATACACCCAGAATTAGTCCCACTTTGTGTCCTTGAGGCCGGCCTTTTGAACTCTGTGACAATCATTGGCTTGTCAGTCAGTCATTGGCTAAAGTGGAGGTGGACATAGCTTCCCAAGCAAGGGGGCTCCAGGATTACTAAGAACTTCTTCAGAGAAGGGGGCTGCTGTGTGTTATTAGCCAACAGTCCCAACAGCTGAGTGGCGATAGGTGCACTGGCCTTAGGGGGACCTGGGTGGGGCACCAACAGCCTCCACCACTAAAGAGTAACCTGAAACCAACAAAATGGGATCTACAGGGAAATACATATACAAGGTGTGCATTTAGATGAAAAGGAGGAAGCTTGACATGACAACAGTTTGAGAAAGAACTGGTGATTTTAGTTGACTACAAGCTCAAGATAAGTGAAAAGAATGCCATGGATGCTAGAAAAACTAAGTGGAACCTAAGCTACATTAATTAAAGTATCAATGGATCCCAAATATGGTCTGGGGACCCCTGAGGAGTCCCAGAGACCCTTTCAGGGGGTCCACAAGGTCAAAACTATTTTTATAATAATACTAAGATGTTATTTACATTTTTTACTCTCATTCTCCTCGAGTTTTCTAGAGACTACCTATGTGTGTTATTGCAACAGATTGGACACAGAAATAGTTACAAGAATCCAGCTGTCTTCTATTAAGCTAGACATTAAAAAGATTTGCAAAAATGTAAAACAATGCTACTGTTCTTACTAATTTGTTTTGTTTTGAAAAATATATTTATTTTTCATAGAAATATGCTATTATATTAACATGTATTTTGAAATGAATTAATACTTTTTTTAATTTCAATTTTAATTTCTAATACAGTGAATATCAATAGATATAACTCTCTTACACAAAAGTTCATTGTAATCCTCAATGAATTAAAAGTGTGAAGGGGTCCTGAGACCAAAAATTTGAGAACCACTGATCTAGGTCAAAGAAATATTACATTATTACATGTGAAGAAGAACATTGATAACTAGAATATATAATAAATGAATACATAATTAATTGTTAAAAAATAAGTCATAAATAGAATTCATTCATGCAGAGAAAGGTGCCAAAGGCCATGAGTGGGCTTGAAAACATATTATTATGAGGAATATTTGAGAGCTCTGAGGATGTTAAAGTAGAATTGAAGACCTAGGAAGGTCAATTGTTTACAGATACCTAGAAGGCCTTCCTGTGGAAGAGAGAGTAGACGTACTTCGTTTCCGAGGATACAACTAGTTTGTGTCTGGAAATTATTCTAGACAGATCTCTCTAGTGTTTAGAGAGTTGCCTACAATGAAATAGGTCAACTTGCAAAGTTGTGAGCCCCCCTTTTGTGGAGATGTTCAGCCAGAGAGTGGATAACCCTGTCTCCGGAGCATTGGTCACTGACTGAAATGCTCAGATGGTTAAAGCACCAGGCAGATCATGAATGAGTGAAGTGGGCGGATGAGAAGTGGTGGACACTGTGGAGAAGTGGAGAGGGCATGACTCATCCAGAGGAGCAGCAGACATGCAGCCCCAGGTGGATTTTCCAGAGGAGGCAGAGATCTGGATTTTTGTGTGTTGGCTTAATGAAAAAAAAAAAAAAATCTGTGCAGGCCAAGTAGACTATATCCATGGGGGGCAAATTGTCCTCAGGCCACCAGTTTATAACCCAGCCTCTGATATTATAGAAAGGAGTTCTGCATTGTGTAGAAAACTGAGCTAGGGGACCTCTGAACTCCCTTCAGAATTTAAAGCCTGCTAGTCCCCTATCTGTACATAACATTTCCTGTTTAAAGTTATTCAAAGGAATGCCTCTGCTAATAGTTGTTTCAAATTTTTTTTTTTTTATTTTGGCCATGTATGATGTGGGAAATCAATTCACTTTCTTGTTCTAACCAGAACCAGCAGTCTCAATTGTAGAAAAATAGCTGGATTCACGATTTTTTTGCCTGTAACATTATCTACAATGGTAGATAGATAATCACAGGATTTTAAAAATCAAAGTGAAATACAATGGAAAATATAAGTGATTGTAAAAATCATAATCTATACCTTTGAATTTTTAAAAAATAACTTAAAATGATAGTTAAAAGAATGAGATGATATTCAGAAATCTACTAAATATATGGGGGTATCTTTTAGTGTTGGTTTTGGGGAACAGGAGTTCTTATAGGTTAATCATATTAGATAAGATATTTTTTTGTTGAGAGTAGTTAATGTGATTTGCTTGTGACGTTTCTGAGTTTGTGAAATAACAAGCAAGACTATGGCAAATTTTGAACAAGATCTTTTCTTTACCAGTGACTGAAAAATCCATTGCCTCAATTTAAAATCTTTTAAATATAAATGAATATTTTCTACAGGGTCCAACATAATCAGCACTGGTCCTTGGGGTGTCTTATTATATGTGACACTGATTTCTGTAAATGGATGTCGGTGCTAATACTTCACTTTATCAACTTATGATTTTTTGGATTTAACTGAAGATTTTTCTTAGAGAAATTAAGATATGATCATTTAACAATAGTGAAAAACGTGATTTAACAACTAGTCTGCTTTAACGAATATGAGCTTGTTGTGGAAAGTCCATATCAAAGCCTTATTTACATAAATAAAATAATGGTTTGAGAATGGAAGTGGGAACACAAGCTATATATTCCAATTAGACAATTTTTTGATGAAAATTAGTCATTATTAACCTTTAAAATTCATATGTGTATATTATTGTAAAATAACTCCTAAACTTTAAAAATATTTTATAGGATTCTAAATTAACTCACTGGCTAATAAAGACTACAGTGACTAGAGTGGAGAAACAAGGTGTAAGTTTTCTATCATGTTTAACATTAAACTACTTTTGATAAAAGGAAATAGTGAGTGAATATTCAACATGGATATTGATTGTCAATAATCAGTAGTAAAAATTATTAATGAATGCCTGAAAGAGGGAAATACCTGAAAGTCTTTCCTACAGAACTCATTTTCTGGCTGACATTGCTTTGCATTTTCTTTTTATCTCCAACTTCTTCATTTATGAAATTCTGAATCATTCTCATAGAATAAGGATGGCCCAGGTTTTGCCCTTTGATTAATTCAAATAAGATACCCATACATATTTATTTTAAGTTGGTCACTGATTTTTTTATATTATTGAAGTTTGGATTCTTTTGTCTGAAGTTAGATTACTGAAATTCCATTTCTTCCTTTTGAAGAGGTATCAGAGATAGGTATTGAGCATATTTTTTTTATTTGTTTACTATCTTCATTACTTTAGAGCCTCAGGTTGCACCTTCAGATTACATTTTTTAAAACTATGAAAATGATAGAGTCATAAAAATAGCAATAGTATGCTACAGGAAAAAAGGATTTTTGTCCTAGGGCCTTATAGTCCACTGACTTGGACTTTCTTTAGTCTGAGGCCGGTAGAATATTATAGAGAGCCCTCAACAAAAACAACCTATCATAAATTCCCTGAAGCGTTAAGCCGAGAATCAGTAACAGGAGATGATCTCAATTGCCAAAAGAACGTATTCAGAGAATGATGATCTTCTGAGGTAACCAGGTCTTCAAATATACTCATTTGCCCTAAGGATTTTATTAAGTGACTTCTAGGATGAGTTCTATTTTGTATGTCCAAAATAGGCTCATATGTCAGAATATTGTGGCTTTTTTTGTAATGAAAGATATGACAAGCGTTCTCAGTGTCAACAATTTCTGTGTAAAGCAACTGCTATTTTTAGACTGAATTATAGACATGTTGATAAATGTAAATAATGAGTAATAAGCATGATTACCCCTCGTATTTGAAAATGTAATTATTAAAGCAATGTTAAAATACTGGAAAGTCTGTTATATTTAATGTGTGTAGATACAAATGGAAGCACGTGTAGTAGTCACTCAGTATTTATTTATTGATGTGAATGAATCTAATGCTGATAGATAAATGGATTTTTAAAGAAAATAACTATTAATACAGCAGACCCCAATCCCACTTTTGTGTTTTTCTTCAGGTATTATGAAAAAGTTCAAAGACAAAGTAAATTTTAATTTTATTTAATTTACAGTGTAAATATATGCCATAGAGTGGTGTGGTGTTTGAGAGGAGAGAGTAGTAAAGGCTATTCTGAAAACCAATCAGGTCTGATTAGGATTTGCAATTCTAATAAAACTGTGGATTATTGTACTAGATATAATATTGATTGCACAAACTGTATTTCTTTAACTGCTGTATTACAGAAGTGTTTGTTTACTTATTCTTAGAACTCATCAGAAACCACATATAGAGATGTGGCACTAAAACTATTTGAACTAGCTGATAAAATCTTAGGAGTCTTAAAGCAACTTAGTGTTCTACTGTGGAGCCAAGAAGTCTTATGTAGAGGCAGGGACATGTTCCACATTCTCCTGAATCTTCTTTATTCTCTAGGCCCTTAGTACCTGAGTGATGTCACTTTGCAAAATTCAGAGTGCATTAGGTTTAGTGCAAACCTATAACCTAAATGGCTTCTTAAGGTTACTTCTACCTTTAAAATTCTCTGTGCTCTGTTCTCCTTGGCAGAGCAAAGAGAGAATCTATTTTTTGAGAGAAATGTAGTTGAATCGTTCCAGATAGATAACTAATTCTCTTTCTATTTATCAAGCCAGTAGAAAAGCCTTTGTAAAGACGCCTGCCATAGCCACTGTATTTTAACTCAGCAGCAAGTTATATCAGAAAGCTTCCCTTATGTATAGCTCTAATGTTGAGGTGTTTTTTATAAATCAAAAGTAAGATCACTTCTAGCAGCAGATGTACACTTAAGAGAATATTGAGCTGATATTTCTGTATGAAAATCTGACTTTCAACATGGAATGCTTATGTCCAGTTGTAAAGGTCTAACAGGAACCAATTGTTTCTGAGGAAGGACACTTCCTTCCTAGTGCATTATTTTAATTGCTCATATACAGTCACGTGCTGCATAGTGACATCTCGGTCAACGACAGACCGCATATACGATGGCGGTCCCATAATATTAGTAGCATATGGCCTAGGTGTGTAGTAGGCTATACCATCTAGGTTTGTGTAAGTACACTCTATGGTGTTCGCACAATGACGAAATCACCTAACAACACATTTCTCAGAATATATCCCTGTTGTTAGGTGACACATGACTGTATATTATTTTTGATGAGATAGTTAAAATGACCATTGACCAATTTGAAGTGATATTATTAAATGCTCTCTTTCCAATAATTATTTGTGAAATAGTTTACCCTCAGATTCCCTTTAGGTTTGTCAGATGTGAAACAAAAGGGAAAAAATGTAATGATGATCTCAAACTCTAAAATCCTCCTGTCTGTTAATAACCTCCTTATGTTCAACTATATTTACACCTCTCTCCCTCTGAACGTGCTCTGTACACTCTTTTCATCTCAAGACCCTCAATGACATCAGTCCCTTTTTTATTTCTCCTGCCTTCTTACTTAGTCTTGACTTTGGCCTTCTCAGTAATGCCCACAACACCTAGGTTCCATGGCTTTTGGCCCTATACGTTTATGCCATGCCTACATTGCCACTTCTCAATCCTCTTCTACAATCCTATCTCTCTTCTTGCCTTCACTACCTGATTTCTTGAATCAGTAATCTATAATACCTTCACTCTTTTGTCACTCATTCGAACTTCAACTCTTTTTCTTTTGACTTTTACCAAAATTAAGCTATGGAAATTGCTTCCTTCTAAGTTACTAATTACCTTGTAATCACCACATTTAGTGTCTTCATCCTCTGTGACCACATTGCAACATTTGACGCTATTGACTAAGCCCTTTCTTCTTGAAATTCTGTCTTCTTTTTGTCTCTGTGATACTGGTGACAATAAATTCTTTTTATTCTCCCTTTCTGACAGGTCATTTTCACTATTATTCTGTGATAGTACTATCAACATCTTCCCTAAGTCAGAGTCCTTGGGGAGTGTTGAAGGTCAACTGATGCAAACCAAGATGAATCCAGAGGGCAGGAGTGGTGCTGAAAATGAGAAACCAAGTCAAGAGTCATGACTGTAGATCTAATCAGAGGATATTGGGCAGTTACTTCAAACAAAGCTGAAGTGCCCATAGCTTTCCAGTGTGACAGCTGGCATCCTGATAAGTCAGACTGACTTAAAAAACTCATGGTTGGAATCTGTCAACAAGAAACTTGAGGGCTGAGGGTGGATTCCATCTGTCCTTTTGACTGCCTTATGAGCCTGTCAACCCATCTTAGTTTCTACAGTGACCTCAGTACTTAGGAGAGAAGCTGTAGCACATCCTGGGCATTCTTGAGGTGGGAAACCAACTTTCAAAAATGGTTCTCCAGTCATACTCATTTGACAACACAGGGTGTTGGAATTAACCTGCCAGAGGGATTCTAATACCTTTTCCACCACATTTTGCATCCTGGATTCTTGGGAATGGCTGTGGGGTATACATGGTGATGAGTACAGAAGGTAGTGGTGGGAAGTAAGTGGGCCTCTGCACTAAAGAAAGGAATTTTGGGTAGAATGTGAGAATGTTGAGTTATGATTAGATTGGTCTGAAAAGTAGTTGGAGTGTTTTGCATGATTTGGTGAAATCTCCCGTCCTGGGGTGTAGTAGGCTGTTATGTGCTAGGGCATTAGCCTGGTTGCTGGCGTGTTGTTAGGTTCCTGAATCTGGGATTTCCATCAAGCTAAATAGAGAGTCCTGCGAGTCAGAGAGACAGACCAAATCAGAATCCATTAAGGAAAGCTGAGATTTAAACAGCAGGAAGTGAAGTACAAACATTGACCCAAAGAATTAGAGAGAATGATGGTGTAAGGGTTTGAAGTTAGTCAGAGATGAAACTGCAGTGAGGTTAGGTTTGGAAAAGGAAGGAAGATCCTGACTGACTGCCCCAACCGATCTGGAGTGTGCTGGATCTTCTTTGCTGTTCATGGATTAATGGTTTTGGACTATATCAGACAGGTTTAAGGGGTAGGCAGAGCTGAGACGTAGTGTGAATACGTGAGTGGGAGAACCACATGGAGTTTATAATTTGTGTGCTTTCTCCTGGCCCTGGTACTTGTCTGTGTATTCCTTGTTTTAGTCTCTTGCTTGTTAGAGCATATCTGGTGAGTTTTTCTGGATGTTCTACGGCTGTTGCAGGTATTGGCTTGTAGCTGGGGGTTATTTATAGCTTTGCTCAGAGGTGCTGGGAAGCAGCTGAGTGGAGGCCATAGTGTCTAGTGTTATATCTCCCCTAATCAACTACTGGCTCCTTGAGTGCAAGATTCATAGCTTATTTATCTTTGTAGCACTTTCTCAAAGAATCATTTTGAATGAATGATATACCAGAAGCAGTATTATAAAGAACAATGAAGTTTTACTCTGTACAAAAGATTTTTGTGAAAATATCCAATGTGCATTATTCTATGAAATAATGAAGAAAAAAATGAGAATGTACTTGTCTGAATTCTGTTTGTGGAAGCTCCAAGGTATATTAACATGAAATTTCAATTGCTGTTTATCTCAAAGGACCACAAGTGTCATATTTGACAGAAGAGCCTTTTCAAGAAAAGTTTACCGGCTTCCACACTGGAACTTTTACATATAAGATGACTGGTAGTTTAGTGTTCTTTTTAAAAATAATAAACAAATGAATGTTTCAGGAAACCTGTGATAGACTGAATCAGGTGAAACTGATTTAATGTTATGGATAATTACATAATTAGTGCTGTAAAAAATAAACCATACTATCTTCTTGATGGACTGGAGCTGCTGTGAAGGAGGTGTGTAATTATACAATCAGCATCCTCCTCCTATGCTGATTCTAGGTAATCCTTTTAATGCCTTGTCTGAGAAGGGGCTTCCTGTCTTGTGTTTCCTGATGTTATTTAAGTGAACAGAGCTGAGCATTGAGTAGTTTCCAGTCCCTTGATAAGTCTCTCCTTGATCCAGGTCTGTGTGAGAGCATCCTCTCAGACCAGTGGCTTTCAGACTTTTTTGATATAAAACCACAATAAGAAATACATTTTAAATCAGGATCCAGTATATTCCACACACACACACACACACCTGAAACCAAGGTTCGTGAAACAATTCTTATTCTTTTTGATCTACTCTATCTATTAATCTATTCTGCTCCGTTTTATTTAAAAAAAATGCTGGTTGAGGCCCACCAATTGATTTTAGAACCTACTAATGGCTCATGACTCACATTTAGAAAATATTACTTAGATCTTTGGTGATTGCTAACGGCAGTGGAAGAGATTCAGAGAGCAGCATAATGGGGCTGCGGAGGGCTTTGGGTCGCAGGTGGCGTGGCATGCCTGAAAGAGCAAGGGCTTTGGAGTTGGGCAAATTTGGTTTTAAATCCATCCTTTTCCTCATTTTAACTGTGTACTTTGAACACGTTACTGAACCTCTTTGAGCCTCAAATCCCTCATCTGTAAACCTGCATCCCAAGTACTTTCAGGAGTCAGGAGATGGGGAATTGAGGGCTGTGTGGAAGAGGGGTCAATGTGTGCGTTTAATGATGTCATGGAAGAAAACACCTGGCCAGTGCTGTGAAAGGGAAACATGTTGCAATAGGCGCTTCATAAAGTTCATACTCCATCCCCCACTCTTTTTCAACATCAAACACCTCAAGTGGAGAAGGGCGTGGTAACAATCCCTGCCTCACAGGGTAGTTATGAGGATCAACTAGTATAGTGGGAGCCAAGGATTAACAAATGTTAATTTTTGTTAGTGCATCCTTAAGGCAGCTTTACTGTCTCAGAATAAATGTTTGTGCAAGTGGGATAGAGAGTCCTGCAAAGGTTAAGTGATAACCCTAGAAAACAAAACTGGTTCTGAAATTCTGTATTGTGACTGTTAGTAGCAAGGATTGCTTTGAGATAGCAGTGGTATCACAATGTTGATGTTGGAGAGCTGCTGCCAAAACTTCTGAAGGGTGATTTATAGTGCCTATTATAAATTAGTAAATACAAGTTGTTCCATATTGCATTATATATAGAATTTTAGAAACTTTAAAATCATTCAACATAGGATTTTGCTTCATTAAGACCTGGAAAATGAACATCAGAGGACAACTAATTACCTATTGTACAATATTTCTGTTGTTTTCTTTACCTTAACTGGAATGCAGTATAATAATATAATTGTGAGACTTAGAAAAATGTAACCTCCATCTCACAGCTTGAAATCTTCAGAGAAGGGAGAATTTTCATTGTACATTTGTACATTTTTTAAAACCACCTCCTTTCTTTAATTGTGTTGTAGCTTTTGCTACTTCTGAACTAGTTCATGACTTTGAAATGCTATTTCCTCACTAGTTTTAATTTTTGACTTTCTTGCTTGAAAGGAAATTCCTTGGTTTTGATACTGTCTGTGCTTCTCTCTTCCATTCATCTTTCCTCTAGGATTCTACTGATATTGTGATTATTTAGTGGTAACCTGGGCTTTGTTGGATGTGAGGAAGGGCCATAAATCAGCCAAGGGGAGTATGAAGCAATGACAGTTACAAAGCATCTTTTCCATGTCCCTTATTCTCCACGGTATCCAATCTCTGCTTGCTCTGAAATGTTTCAGCCTCACTGTGGGCCTATGTTGGTTGATTGCGCTTGATTTCTATGCCATTTCTATGTTTCCAGTCCCTTACATCATGTTAGGAAATCACCTAACACTTTATGTTAAGTTCAGATTGCACTTACATTCAGGAGAAAAGGCCTGGCTCCTTTAAGACAGAAGCCCCTTTTTCTCTGCCAGAAAGCTCATTGTAAAACTATAGGGCTTCACCAAAAAGGGCTTCTATGTAAATTGAATATTGATAGAGAAGGGAGGTTAATTGGCCTTAGTAACTTGGTTGCTAAGGAAGCATTTTTCTGATTGGGAGGAAACCCTCCTGGGTGTCCTGCAGCTTCTGGTGGACCTAAGATGCTTTGTTTTATCTCCTGCTTTCTGTTTCTGAGTTGGAAGAGGAAAGAGCAGAAATCTATCGTAGGAATGAAAAGCTGTGGGAAGCAGATGGTTGCTCTCTCTTAGCTACGGAAAGAGAGAGCTAAATACTGACTAGCAACAAGCCAATGCCAGCAAGGACGCTTTGTTTAAGGCAGACAGTTGGAAAATACCATGAGGGCAAGATATAAAGAGCTTGCATAGGAGGACAGAGAGAGGTTAGACTAGGGTTTTTTCAGTGCCTGGAAACATGTAGGTGAGAGAAATTAAAGGATGTTTTGAGTGGACATCCAACATCCATGTTAAATAATGGGGTTGAATGTTTTCAATACGGTTGAGTTTATTAAGAGAAGTTATTTAGCTTGTATTTAGTTGTTTGCATTTTGAAGGTTTTGTACTATATTGTATTAAATTTAGTAGATTTAGAATTTGTTAATCTATAATTATTTTAATAAAGAATGTTTAGGTACAATCATATCTTTATGTTATTGTATTGTTTATTGCTTAGCAGTAAAAGTAACTTCGTAGTAAATTACAAATTTTCTATTGAAATTATTTTTTTCAAAACAAAAATGTCTTTGAATATTGACTATCCATATATGCTAAGCTCTCTGGTTATACTTAAAGTAATTTGTGAAGTATTATTTTCTGCATACTAAATTATACTCTGCTAACTTCAAGGAGTTAGTGCCTATATTTTGCTTAATTTCATTTTTTTACTCACTGCTTCATTCAACAAATATTTTTGAGTATCTATTGAGCATTAGACTCAGTGTTAAAGAACACCAAAGGGAATAAAGCCTTCGTAGGAAGTAGTGACATACTTTTCAGAAGAGTTTGGAAAATGAAAATATGTTTGCTGGCATTTTATGGTCTATGTTAGGTTTTTTAGGTATTAGTATTGAATATTATTATTTGTACTGAGTATTGTTATTTAGTTTTTTATGGTACTTTTTAATAGTAAAATTCTTTTAAACAGTATCATTTGGATCATTTTTATGGACATATACTTAAAGAGACAACTAGAATTTCTTGGCTCCTATAGTACTGAAGTGTCTTAGGAGGAGATGTGAGTCCTCCTTGGTAACCTCTCTGGAATTTACCTTTGGTTTTTGTGGCCATATGGTGCTTGTCCTGTGAGTGTGGCCAGAAGATCTTAGAGAAAAAGCAAAATGTGATCCTTTTGAGGGCCTCTGGTTATACTAATATTCTCAGAGAAGCTAGTTTAACATGGACTTACTTAAGTATAACCAGAGGGCTTAGTAAATATATGGGTGGTCATCAGTGATGAATCTTACGCTGGAAGGCCAGAAAAGATTATTGAGTAAAAAATACTGATAGGATAATAGGCTAAATTGGACTTTCTCAATGGTATAGTAATAGAATAATATATTAAATGTATGTAGAGTACTCAGTGGTCCTCTTTCCTTTTTATTGTGGAAGTACAGGTACACTCTGATAGTTTAAAAAAAAATTTTATGCTGATCTACATTTTCAGATTTATCTGCTGCCGAATTCTAATCTTGCTTCACAATCCATTGGTTTAGGTTTTTTATAGCCTTTGTAACTTGGATTGTCTTTCAAAGATCTGAAGTTTAGTAAATGAAAGGTTTCTTCAGGGAAAAAGGAGAGCAACAAATATGAGGTTCAGTGTTAAAAGGTAAATATTTTATAGATTTTGAGCAGAATGATGAATAAATGAGAAAAACTGGCATTTGTAATAATAATATTTAGTAATTCTTTGGGTATCACACTTATTTTAACTCAGTATTCATGACTTTATAGTAAGTATATTGTTTATTTTTTTGTAGCTGTGAAAGAGACTGCACTAACCTGAGATTAAAAAAATTTTTTTTAGAACTCAACGGCTTCTATTAAGATGAAGCTCAGCTAGTAAACTCGTTAAGTAAGCACCCTAGGCAGTTCTCTGGTGCCGAGACTGAAAGCACGGGATTGCAGACATCTTTGCATCACCATCATGAATGACCTTGAAGGGAGCCAGCACTTCATAAAGCAAGATCCCCTCTGTGGCACTTTGTTCTGATTTGATTGATGCTTTAGTAAAAGCTGTAAGATTTTCTTTTCTTTATAGTGCGGGGCATATACTCCTTATACTTCATAGATTTTGCTCTTGTCTGGAGTATTTTGTTGGCAGGTTCTTATAGGTTCTGATCTTTCAGTGACCGCAGTAGAAGTAAGCAGTGAAATCTCTCTCCTTTGATCAATTATTATTAGGGAGTAAGGTCTTGGTGCATTGGGATCATGGTTTTTAAGAATGGAAAAATACTGACTTTCTAACTTGAGTGTAATACAATCGTTTTTCTTCCATCATAATCTTTCCAAGCATCTTACTTGGGTGAAGAGTCTTTAATACTGAGGTTTTATGATTTATGTTATTCAGAGTATATACATTCCTGTCTAGCCAGTATCCACTGTGCTTTCTTAGATTGATAGTTTCCCTCCTTTTAGTTTTTTACTTTAATGTGCAGTGAAGGTTTTTAGTATACATTTTTATATCCAGAGAAGAAAACACCAGAAATCTTAGAAGATAAAATGATTATTTTACCTCTTTGGAGTTACTTGGTCATTTCTCACATAAGAAGTTGTAAGTAAGGATCGTGCGAAGGTGCACTCATTCGTTTGTCTGCTCTGACACTGCTGTGGGAACACCATGGGGAAACTTTTCAACATGTTGGCTCTTTGAGGTGTGGAAAAGCTGTATTGGGACCCTTGGGGCTGGGTGTTTAGGGATTAACACATGCATTACAGTTGGGTGGAGGTGGAAGTAATATCAGGTGCAACTTGGTTCCCCTCAGGGACTACTTAGAGCCTTCTCCTCTCTACCAGGGAGCCTGGTCAGCCAGTGCCTCCAAACTTCACTGCCTCACCTTCTGCCTCCGGAATCTGAACTCAGTGTCCCTGAGCTACTTCTGCTAACCTGACTCTGAACTGTGCACCTTACTTGGCTCATCTTCTGCTTCTCCTTGTACTTGGTCCTCTATGAATCTCCATTTGTTTCTGACCTCACCCTTGTGATTTGATTCAAATTCCTGGTCTCTGTCCTTTTGTTTCACAATTTGGTTTGATGCTGTATGGTTCTATCCAGACTAAGCTAATCATTTGGTTTTCCTGATAGACTTCAAGTCCTGACCCTTAAACTTCTGTCTTATGAAGATAAAAGGGTAAAATCAGACTAGCTTTTTTCTAGGCCCCTTGGCCACAGCAATTTATAACAATCCATATATCATGGAATTCGTTGAAGTGACTGTGTGAGAAGTTCTGAAGCAGGTGGTAAAAATACGAGGCGTGTAACTTAGGAACACCTATACACTATTCTCTTACATCTTCATGTTTGTTGAATCCAGAAATATCTCAGTAAATAGGCGCTTAGCCAGGCTGAATGGTTTTCTTTTTTTCTTCAATTACTCGATTAACGTCATGTCTCATGGGCGGCTTCATTTTGAAGACCCTCTTGAGAGTCTCTGAACATGCTTAATTTATTTTAAATCTCTTTTATAATATATTCTCTGGCTGATGGACTTCCAGATTTTCTCTTTCAGAAGTACGCTATGAATGCATGGAGACTAAAATAAATTCCCAGACTGTTATCCAACTGTTAGTAACTTTTTGTTCTTTTTTTAACCACTACTGAAATGGGTAGAAATCTATTCACTTTCGTGAAATAGAAAGCAAATCAGGAAGTATGGAAGCCTGAGGTTTTAGTAAATAGAGATATATGTATAATTTTTCCAGATAGTCATAATCAACGTTTTCATAGAAACTGATTTTATAAATTAGATATATAAACAAGCATAGTAGAAAATTTTAAATTATTAATGGTACGTATAGAATATAAAATTGTAGTAGGTACTCACTAAATTTTTGAGAAACTTACTCCATTAAGCTAGTAAAAAAATGGATATTTGCAAAAACTTGGTAAAAAGTTTGAACAAGGCATTTAGAAAAGGTTTTTTCTACTTTTGTTCAAAAGCTATATTAAAGGACTACTGTACTTGTTTCTAATTATTTCCTATTAGGCCCTAAATGCATTTAAAATGTCAAATTATTTTATTTTTATTTGTGAATTGATTGTTGGTTAATTACAATGTGCATTTTGGAGTAATAATGCGTTAGAATACATTATTCAATAATACTGTTGAATTTAGTAATGAAATCTTAAGAATTTTAAACAGATGTGACAATAGATGTCAAATAAAAAGTCTTTATTTAAAAAATTCTTAACTGGGTCAATGGTGGATTAGTACAAGATATTTGACCAGATTTTTCACCAAATGGTCATTTCCCATCACTCACCAATTCAATTCTCAACCTTATTGAATAACTGCTATGTTTTCTACTTAGTATAGAGAAAAAATAATCAAGACAGTATCCTTACTTTCAAAAAATGTTTAAAAGCTATGTATTTTAATAAACAACTGAGTGGATTCTACAAAGAGAAAATGTTTTCTGTTATTATGTTACTGTTTTTAATGAGCCAATTATAATTTATAATATGAAATAATGGAATAAAATTAAAAGTGGCAATAGAATTAACAAAATGAAACCGTGAAAAACAGCAATAGACAAATAAAATAATAATAGCTTTAAGGATATGACCAAAATAAAAAACATATGTATATTATGATCCTGTTCTGCATGTGCCTGAGTGATTGTTTTAAGTATGTGCTTTGGTTGTATACTGCTGCCTAAAAAACCATTGCAAAACTTAGTGGCTTTAAACAACAATCTGGGGCTAGAGTCACCTGAAGGCTCAACTGGGCTGGACATCCAAGACGGCTTCGTCACTCCCATGTTTGGCACCTCTATTGGGATGACTGGAATAGTAGGTGCTGGCAGGGCATCTCTCGCTCTCTACATGACCTCTCCACATGACTATCTTGGGCTTCCTCCAGCTTGGCTGTTTCAGGGTAATTGGACTTCTTGGCTGGTGACCTTCTCCCCTAGAGCACATAGTCTAAGCAACCCAGATGGCAGTAGAAGGGCTTCTTATAACCTTGGATATCTTATAGCCTTGGAAATCATGCAGCATCACTTCCTCTACATTCTCTGGTCAAAAGTGAGTCTCAGGACCAGCCCAGATTCAAAGGCAAGAAACCACACAGGGCATGTATACACTCGGAAGGCATGGTTTATTGTTGGAGGAGGAGAGAGGAGGAGAAGGAGGAGAGGTATCTTTAGAGATTAGCACCACAATGTGTAATATTCATTCATAAGTACATAATAGTTACTTCACCACATAATTCAAATTTTATCACCATATTGATAAAATTTGTATCAGCATACTTCCAAAATTAAAATTCATATTAATTTTATAAGTAATAATGTTTTATAGCCAAAATATACTTTCATCTGTAGATTAGTAAGAGTTTTAGTTGCAAAGAGAAAAATAAATCTTTTTAAAATACTTGCCTTAATGATTTCATTTCAATTTATGTTGAGTATGTCCTAGGTGCAGGGTATTGTCCAAGTAATTAGGGGAAAGATACTGGGAATTATAAGACCCTGCCTTACAAGACTCAGCACTCAAGCAAATGTTAGTTTTTGAGACAGGGTTTACACATCAGGAGTCAAGTAGAAATCCACAGCAGTGACACCAATTTTCAAGGTAGGCAGAGAGAAATGTTGGAAATTATTTAGGAAGTCTTCATAATAGAATTGAGACGAAGCTAAGGACTGAAGAATGGATGAAATTTTGGGTAAATGAGAGATCCAAGGACAATGCAACTTGAGTATATAGAAGCATTCAATACATTGAAAAGTGTTACGTAATAATGGAAATTGTTATTGATGGGGTTTAGAGGATCCGTTCCCTGACGAATGGAATGGATCCGTGAAAGGTATGGCTGGATTGTGGACAGCTTTTATAGATGGCATCTGCTGTTTTTCTCTGTTTAGCACTCATTTTCTGCTTCTCTGATTAGGTATTTTTATTTTCTCTCAACTCATTCATTTGGTGAATATTTACTGAGCTCATACTATACTTCAGACACTGTTCTATATATACTGGAGATACAGTAGTGAATCTCACTGTCAAAGCCCTGCCCTCAGGAATCTTCCCAAACCGGGAATTGTTTTGGCAAAACAGTTAATCAAAGTGCTCTGCCCTCCCCTGGCCTAGGGTGAGCACATGACTAACCTGAGTGGCCCAGGGATGGAAAATGATGGGAGTTGACTCATTCCGATGGTGGTACCCTGAAGTCTCTTAATTCCTTCCATCCACAGGTCCAGAGCTAACATGCTCCTGTCTTTCCTCGGGCATAGTTGTTAAGTTTTTCCTTAAATTCTGGGAACTACCACCCATCCTTTTAATAAATTCCTTTTCGCTTAGCTTAGCTCCAAAATTAGACTCTTGCTTGCAGCCAGTGAACCTTAAGACAGTGTTATATGCCCTATGTCTCTTCCTAAGGGATTTGAACCATATCATGTAATCCGTAATATACTCTTGGCAACTTTTGAACAGAGAGTTATTTTTAAGAATATTTGGAGATGTCTTGATAGGTTAGAACAGAGAGTGATTGCAATTAGACTGACCAATGAGAAGGCCGTTGAAATATTGAAGTATATAGGAATGAAGGGGTGATTTTGGGTGATTGCAGTTGTAGAAAGAAATGATGGGGAAAAGCAGGACTGGGACTAGGATGAGGCAAGAGAAGTGCACTCACCCTGAGGAACACCTCCTGAAATTTGTGCCCTGGCTGCCTCTCTTACCTCACCCTAGTTCTGGCCCTGGGAATGATCATTAAAGGAAAAATTGGAAGGCTTGGTGACTGATTAGATATAGGGAGTAATTATATTTGTAACTACGCCTGCCACTACGTGTGAGTGCTGTTCTAAGCACTGTACCATTAACTTTTTTTTTTTCAAGTTTTTTTGTTTTTAATTTTTTGTTTATTGCAGTAACATTGGTTTATAACATTGTATAAATTTCAGGTGAACATCATTATACTTCTACTTCTGCACAGACTACATCATGTTCACCACCCAAATACTAATTACAACCCATCACCACACACATGTGCCGAATTATCCCCCTCGCCCTCCTCCCTCCCCCCTTCCCCTCTGGTAACCACCAATCCAATCTCTGTCTCTATGTGTTTGTTTATTGTTGTTATTATCTACTACTTAATGAAGGAAATCATACAGTATTTGACCTTCTCCCTCTGACTTATTTCACTTTGCATAATACCCTCAATGTCCATCCATGTTGTCACAAATGGCTGGATTTCATCGTTTCTTGTGGCTGAGTAGTATTCCATTGTGTATATATACCACAGCTTCTTTATCCATTCGTCCCTTGATGGGCACTTAGGTTGCTTCCAAGTCTTGGCTATTGTGAATAACGCTGCAGTGAACACAGGGGTGCATGTATCTTTATGCATTGGTGTTTTCAAGTTCTTTGGATAAATACCCAGCAGTGGAATAGCTGGATCATATGGTAGTTCTATCCTTGATTTTTTGAGGAATCTCCATACTGTTTTCCATAGTGGCTGCACCAGTTTGCACTCCCACCAGCAGTGTATGAGAGTTCCCTTCTCTCCACATCCTCTCCAACACATGTTGTTTCCTGTCTTGTTAATTATAGTCATTCTGATGGGCGTGACGTGATATCTCATTGTAGTTTTGATTTGCATTTCCCTGATGGTTAATGATTTTGAACATCTTTTCATGTGTCTGTTGGCCATCTGTATATCTTCTTTGGAGAAATGTCTTTTCAGGTCTTTTGCCCATTTTTTAATTGGGTTGTTAGTTTTTTTGTTGTTGAGATGCATGAGTTCTTTATATATTTTGGAGATTAAGCCCTTATCAGATGTATGGTTTGCAAATATCTTCTCCCAGTTGTTAGGTTGTCTTTTCGTTTTGTTGATGGTTTCCTTTGCTATGCAGAAGGTTTTTAGTTTGATATAGTCCCATTTGTTTATTTTTTCTATTGTTTCTCTTGCCCGGTCAGACATGGTGCTTGAAAATATGTTGCTAAGACCGATGTCGAAGAGCGTACTGCCTATGTTTTCTTCTAGAAGTTTCATAGTTTCAGGTCTTACATTCAAGTCTTTAATCCATTTGTAGTTAATTTTTGTGTATGGTGTAAGGTAAGGGTCTACTTTCATTTTTTTTTTGCATGTGGCTATCCAGGTTTCCCAACACCATTTGTTGAAGAGACTTTCTTTTCTCCATTGTCTGTTCTTGGCTCCTTTGTCAAAGATTAGCTGTCCATAGATGTATGGGTTTATTTCTAGGCTTTTGATTCTATTCCATTGATCTGTGTGTCTGTTTTTGTGCCAGTACCATGCTGTTTTGGTTACTATAGCTTTATAGTATATTTTGAAATCAGGGAGTGTGATACCTCCAGCTTTGTTCTTTTTTCTCAGGATTCCTTTAGCTATTCGGGGTCTTTTGTTGTTCCATATAAATTTTAGGATTCTTTGTTCTATTTCTGTGAAAAATGTTGTTGGAACTTTGATAGGGATTGCATTGAATCTATAGATTGCTTTAGGAAGTGTGGACATCTTAACTATGTTAATTCTTCCAATCCAAGAGCATGGAATATCTTTCCATTTCTTTGTGTCATCTTCAATTTCTTTCAGCAATGTTTTATAGTTTTCGGTGTACAGCTCTTTCACCTCTTTGGTTAAGTTTATTCCTAGGTATTTTATTCTTTTTGTTGCAATTGTAAATGGGATGGTATTCTTAATTTCTCTTTCTGCTACTTCATTGTTAGTGTATAGAAATGCAACTGATTTTTGTATGTTGATTTTGTATCCTGGAACTTGACCATATTTGTTTATTACTTCTAAAAGTTTTCTGGTGGATTCTTTAGGGGTTTCTATATATAAAATCATGTCATCTGCAAATAGTGAGAGTTTCACTTCTTCCTTTGCAATTTGGATCCCTTTTATTTCTTTCTCTTGCCTGATTGCTCTGGCTAGGACTTCCAGTACTATGTTAAATAGGAGTGGTGACAGTGGGCATCCTTGTCTGGTTCCTGTTCTTAGAGGGATGGCTTTCAGTTTTTCACCATTGAGGATGATATTAGCTGTGGGTTTGTCATATATGGCCTTTATTATGTTGAGGTACTTTCCTTCTATACCCATTTTATTCAGAGTTTTTATCATAAATGGATGCTGTATCTTGTCAAATGCTTTCTCTGCATCTATTGAGATGATCATGTGATTTTTATTCTTCATTTTATTAATGTGGTGTATTACATTGATTGATTTGAGAATGTTGAACCATCCCTGCATACCTGGAATAAATCCCACTTGATCATGGTGTATAATCTTTTTAACGTATTGTTGTATGTGATTTGCTAGTATTTTGTTGAGGATTTTTGCATCGATGTTCATCAGTGATATTGGCCTGTAATTTTGTTTTTTTGTGTTGTCCTTATCTGGTTTTGGTATCAGGGTAATGTCAGCTTCGTAGAATGAGTTAGGGAGCTTCCCCCCCTCCTCAATTTTTTGGAAGAGTTTGAGGAGGATAGGTATTAAGTCTTCTTTGAATGTTTGGTAGAATTCACCAGGGAAGCCGTCTGGTCCTGGAGTTTTATTTTTGGGGAGGTTTTTGATTACTGTTTCGATCTCCTTACTGGTGATTGGTCTGTTCAAATTCTCTACTTCTTCTTGACCCAGTTTTGGAAGGTTGTATGATTCTAAGAATTTATCCATTTCTTCCAGATTGTCAAATTCGTTGGCATATAGCTTTTCATAATATTCTCTTATAATCTTTTGTATTTCTGAGGTGTCTGTTGTAATTTCTCCTCTTTCATTTCTGATTTTACTTATTTGTGCCTTCTCTCTTTTTTTCTTGGTGAGTCTAGCTAAAGGTTTGTCAATTTTGTTGATCTTTTCAAAGAAGCAGCTCTTGGTTTTATTAATTTTTTCTATTGTTTTTTTGGTCTCTATTTCATTTATTTCTGCTCTGATTTTTATTATTTCCCTTCTTCTGCTCATTTTGGGCTTTGTTTGTTCTTCTTTTTCCAGTTCCTTTAGGTGCATTGTTAGATTGTTTATTTGAGATTTTTCTTGTTTGTTGAGATGGGGTAAAGGAAAAGTTGGAAGGCTTGGTGACTGATTAGATATAGGGAGTAATTATATTCGTAACTACGCCTGCCACTACGTGCGAGTGCTGTTCTAAGCACTCTACCATTAACTCTTAAAAATACCTATCTGGGGTACGTTTTATTCTCGCCACTTCCCTGTTGAATAATCTGAAGAAAGCTCAGTGAAAGTCCTAGGTTACCTAGGTAGTAAGGGAAAGAACTGGGATGCAAGGAAAAAGAGGGTTTAAAAATGAGAAGTCTACCAAACATATAAAGAATTAGTACTAATTCTACACAATCTCTTTCAGAACATGGAAGAGGAGGGAACATTTCCCAATTCATTTTATGAAGTTAATATTACCCTGATACCAAATCCAGTGAAGATAGTCCAAAAAATAAAACTACAGATCTACATCCTTCATGGCTATAGATGCAAAAATCCTTAACTAGTATTAGCAAATAGAATTGAGCAATATATAAAAAAATTATATACCATGACCAAATGTAGTTTAGTCTAGGAATGCAAGGCTAGTCCAACTATTTGAAAGATCAATCAATGTAACCCACCATATTAACAGGCCTAAGAAGAAAAATGATATGATCATATTAATCAATACTGAAAAAGCATTGGACAAAATTCAGCACTTGTTCATGATACAAAGGCAGGAAAATAGGAATAGAGGGACACTTCCTCAACTTGGTAAATAAAACTTATAGCGAGCATCATATTTAATGGTGAAAGACTGAATTCTTTCCTCCTAAAATTGGGAACAAGTCAAGATGGTCTCCTCTCACCATTCTTATTCAAATAATGGTAGAAGTTCTAGCCGGTACAATAAGGCAAGAAAAGAAAATAAAAGGCATACAAATTGGAAAGGAAGAAATAAAACTGTCCCTATTTGCAGATGACATGACGTGGTTTTTTATGTAGAAAATCCTAAGAAATATATTTAAAAAACCCAACCCTAGAACTAATAAATGAGTTTATCAAGGTCACAGGATATAAGATAAACATACAAAAATCAATTGTGGGACCCGCCCCATGGCTTAGCGGTTAAGAGCGCACGCTCTGCTGCTGGCGGCCTGGGTTTGGATCCTGGGCATGCACCCATGCACCGCTTGTCAGGCCATGCTGTGGCGGCGTCCCACATAAAGTGGAGGAAGACTGGCACGGATGTTAGCTCAAGGCCAGTCTTCCTCAGCTAAAAGAGGATTGGCGTGGATGTTAGCTCAGGGCTGATGTTCCTCACACACACACACACACAAAATCAATTGTATGTCTATATACCAGCAATGAAGACGTGGACAATGACATTTAAAATATCACTTACAGTTGCTCCAAAGAAACTGAAAATACTTAGGTATAAATTGAATAAAACATTCATAGGACTCGTGTTCCAAAAACTACAAAATGCTGGTGAAAGAAATCAAAGAAAATCTAAATAAATGGAGAGATATAACTGTTCATGGATTTGAAGGTTTGACACAGCAATAATATCAGTTCTCCCTAAATTGATATATAAATTTACACAATTCCTGTCAAAATCCCAGAAAAATTTATTGTAGATATAGATAGTATTGCCCTAAAATTTATATGAAAAGGCAAAAGAACTAGAATAGCTAGAATCTTTTTTAGAAAGAAGAATACAGTGGGGAGAATCAGTCTACCTGATTTCAAGACTTATGATATAGCCACAATAATCAGGCATGTGTGGTGTTTGTGGAGGGATTGACACATAGAGCAATGGAGTAGAATACAGAATACAGAAATAGACCCACATAAATATGTCCAACTGATTTTTGACAAAAGTGCAAAAACAATTCAATTGAGGAAAGGTAGCCGTTTCAGTAAATGGTGCTGGAGCGACTGGACAGCCATAGGTAAAAAATGAATCCTGACCTAAGTTTCACACCTTATGCAAAAATTACCTCAAAATGGATCATGGACTTAAAGGTAAAGTATAAAATTTATAAAGCTTTTAGGAAGAAAATAAGAGAGAATCTTTGGGATCTAGGACTAGGTAAAGAATTCTTTGACTTGAGACCAAAAGCATGATGCTTGAAAGGAAAAATTAATAACTTGTACCTCCTCAAATTTAAAAACTCTTGCTCTGCAGAAGAGCCAGTTAAGAGGATGAAAAGAAAAGGCATAGAGTGGGAGAAAATATTTACAAACCACTTATCCATCTGACAAAAGACCACTATTGAGTATGTAAAGAACTCTCAAAACTTAACAGTCTGATAAAAAAAAGGGCAAAAGACATGAAGCGTCACCGAAAAGCATATACAGATGACAAGCACACAAAAAGATGTTCATTAGTCTTCAGAGAAATATTATTATAATAATATTTAAATAATAATAATAAAGGTTTTAGTCTTTAGAGAAATGCAAATTAAAACCACAAGATATTACCACACACCTATCAAAATGGCTAAAATATAATAATTTAAAAAAACAGTTATAATGCCAAATGCTGGCAAGGATGCAGAGAAATGGAATCACTCATACCTTGCTGCTTGGAATGTAAAATGGTATAACCACTCTGGAAAAAGTTTGGCAGTTTTTTATAAAACTAAACACGCGACTACCATATGACCCAGCAATTATACACCTAGGCATATATTCCAGAGAAATGAAAACTTATGTTCTTACAAAAATCTACACACAAAATTTTATAGCAGTTTTATTTATAATAACTCCAAACTCGGAGCAACCCAGATATCCTTTAATGGGCAAATGGTTAAATGAACTGTGGTACAGCCATACCGTCAAATACTATTCAGCAATAAACAAGAACAAAGTATTGATACACACAACAAGATGTATGAATCACCAGAGAAGTATGCTGAGTGAATAAAGCCAATCCCAAAAGGTTACATAATGTATGATTCCATTTATATAACATTCTTAAAATGATAAAATTATGGCTTGGAGAACAGATTACTGGTTGCCAGGGTTAAGGAGAGAGTGGGAATGGGAGGGAGGTGAGTGTGGCTATAAAAGGGCAACACAAGGGATCTTTGTGATGATGGAAATGCTCTGTATCTTGACAGTATCAATGTCAGTATCCTTGTTTTAATTTTGCACTATGGTTTTGCAATATGTAACCATTGAGGGGAATTAGGTAAAGGATATACTTTCTATGTTATTTTTTATAATACATGTATATCTTACATGTGTGTCTATAATTATCTCAAGATTAAAGTTTAATTAAAAAATGATTTTAGATTTCAAAGCCAGTAACAGGGAGAACAAAGGTGCTTTTAAATGTAATTAGGAAAATCTCACTCCTTCAGTGTAGGAGATTTCTACGATTTATTAGAAAAATCCAACAAGAGAATAAATTCACACAAATGTAATCATGTTTGATGAGCTCTTAACATCTTAGAGATTTTTGTATATTTTAGAAAGAGAAAACTCATTGACTGAAATGAATCTTTAATTGATGTGATTTCAGGCAACAGGATCAAATCCAGCGGAGCAATCCTAGTAATGTAGGACATTTTTTGAGGAGGCAGGCTGTCCTTTCTAGGGACCCCATTTAGAAGTCAGCTCCTCTGCTACCTCTGCTTTTTTAAGCTTTTTTCTTTCCTCCAATTCAATGGATTCCATGATACTCATAATGGAACCTTTGACAATGGAGTAGAGCTAAAAGGAGGCAACTCAAGAGTGATCATTGGAGTGTATACTTTTACTTGAAGTTAGTAATTAGATTTCTTCTTAACATTGTTAGCATGCTTTGTTGGTAGGAACATAAGATTTAATCTTGCTATTACAATAATTTCCATAAAATGTCTTCTTATTCACAGATTTTACTTTAAGGGACTGAAAAACTCCCAAGGAGACCTGCATGTTGACAAAGTCCTGCTTGGAAGTTAAGGAGATCTATTTTTTCCCATATTTTTGTAATGTGGAAAAAATTGTCTTGAATTTTATCTCATATTTGTAGATTGCAGTGAAGGCTTCTCAAGAAGCATTTTCAGTTGGATTGATGCTGACTTAAGGTCATTTGGTTAATACATAGTCAGGGAGTTGTAGAAACCACATTACAAGACTAGGGTTAATTAGTACCAGTAAAATCATATTACAGTGAATATAATACTAAAAAGCTTTCTGAATAATAAGACTATTTCCATGACAAAATGTTGGAGAACACATTTCTGATTTTCTTTTTGAAATGTAGAAAAATAATATTTATAATAAAGTATGCAAATACATACTTACAATGGGAATATGAAATTTTTTTATACAAGCACTACTAATTTGGCTTAATAGCTTCTGTATTTAGGTGTATTTGAACATTTTTCTTTTGGATTTGTCCGATGCAGGTGTCCTCAAAATTTAGTGTATGGAAAAATTAGCATTCAAATCAATGGGGGAAAGAATGGTTGTGTATTAAATGTTATTAGGATAACCAGATAACTATTTGGAAAAACAAGATTGGATACCATCCTCATATCATATGCCAAAAAAAAAGAAAAATTAAACTGCTAAATGTACAGATTCAAGTATAAAAGCAGTAGAGGAAAATATGTTTATACTTTTATAATGTAAAATGGCAAAGCTTTCTAAACATGATGCTAATAACCAAAAAAGTATGGTTCTGGTATCTATTAGTATATAACAAACCACCTAAAACTTAATGGCTTAAAACAACAATGATTTATTATTTTTCAAGAGTTGATAGATTGGTTAAACTGTTCTTCTGTGGATCTCACCTGGACTTACTTATGAAGCTGTTGTTATCTGGTGGGTTGGCCAGAGCTGAAAGAGCAGTCTAAAAGGCTACGACCTCTCCCTCCCTGTGGTGTCTTCTTCAGTTGTCTAGGCCAGGCATCTTTGCATGTGGCTGGGTCTTGAGATGGTGAAGGCAGAAGCTACAAGGCTTCTGGAGGCCTAGATTTCAGAACTCATACTCATTTCTGCCACCATTTTATTGGTCAAAACAAGTTGCAAGGTCAGCCAGATAGAGGTGGTGAATAAAGAGACCAATCTGTTCTCTGTATCTATGAGCTTGTTTTTCTGTTTGTTTGTTTTGTTTTTTAGATTCCACATATAAGTGAGATCATACAGTATTTGGCTTTCTCTGTCTGACTTATTTCACTTAGCATAATTCCCTCAAGGTCCATCCGTTTTGTCGCAAACGGCAGGATTTCATTCTTTTTACGGCTGAATAGTATTCTATTGTATATTCTTCCCCCCATTCCTCTCGTTTGAGCACTCCAATTACACATACATTAGGCTGCTTGAAGTTGTCCCACAGCTCGCTGATGCTCTGTTCATTTATTTATTGAGTCTTCTCTCTGTTTCATTTTGGATGGTTTCATGGCTATGTCTTCAAGTTTACCAGTCTTTTCTTCTGCAATGTCTAATCTTTCTTTAATCCTTTCTCAGACATTGTACTTTTCATCTCTAGGAGTTTGGTTTGGATCTTTTTTTATATCTTCAATGTCTCTGCTTAACATGTTCAACTTTTCCTCTAGGTCAGGGGATAATGAGTGACGCCCATGAACCAAATCTGGCCCATCAGATTTGTTTTTGTAAATAAAGTTTTATTGGAACACAGCCATGCCCACTTGTTAACGCATTGTCTGTGGCTGCTTTTTTGCATTACAATGGCTGAGCTGAGTAGTTGTTGCAGAGACTGTATGGCCTGCAAAGCCTAAATTATTTACTATCTGGCCTCTTACAGAAAAGAAATGTTGACCTCTGGGCTTCTTAAGGAATACCATATGTATGTATGTTTTACTATGTTTGTTTACTAATTCTATCATTGATGTCACTTCATGGTCAGTTTCAATTGATTGATTTTTCATTTCATTACAATTTGTATTTTTCTGCTTCTTTGCATGCCTGGTAATTTTTGATTAAATGCCAGATACTGGTGGATTTTACCTTATCACATACTGGATATTTTTCCATTCCTATAGATATTGTACTTTGTTCTGGGATACAGTTAGGTTATCTGAAAGCAGTTTGATCCTTTTCAGGTTTTACTGCTAAGCTTTGTTAGGTGGGACCAGAGCAGCCTCCTGACTAGGGCTAGTTTTGCCTCATTACTGAGGCAAAGCTCCTCTGAGGACTTTATCCAGTGCTGCATGAATTATGACTTGTGGGAATCCAAATTATTCCCAGCCCTATGCAAGTGTCAGCTATTGTTTCCTCCAGTCCTTTTGGATGGTTCTTTTCTTCACCTGGGTTTTTTCCTCATACACATGAGCTAATCCATAATTAGCTGAAGATGTGAGGGACTTCTTTTTCTGGGCAGCTCTCTCCTCTCTGATTCTTTGCTCTGCAGACTCTTAATTGTCCTGGCATCCCTGGATCCGCAGTTTCATCTCCTCAACTCAGAAAACCTTGTGGGCTCTGCCTGGTTTATGCCTCTCTGCACTGTGGCCTGAAAACTCTCTCTAGGCAATAAGCTGGGACAATCTCAGGACTTACTGCGTTTGTTTCCCACATCTCAGGGATCACTATTTTTGGGTGCCCGATGTTCAATGTCATGAAAAATCATTCTTTCATATATTTTGTCTAGTTTTTTTAGTTGTTTCAGGTGGCAAGATAAATCTCTTCTCTGTTACTTCCTCTTGGCTGGAAGTGGAGGTCTTCAGAAACCTAATAACTTTAGATGGCAAGTGATATTTGTACTTTACTATATTAAAAATAAATAACAATACTATAGAACACACTATAAACAAAGTTGAAAGACATGACAAACTGGGAAAAGTATTTGCAGTTATTGTGCTCTACTAAGGACTAATATCTCCAATATATAAGCAGGTCTTGTAAATTGATAAGAAAAAGATGAACAATTCCAAAAGAAAAATGGAAAAAGGTACTTTTGTTTATTTATTTGTTTTTGTTAGTAGTGTCCACTTAAAAGGCAAATTCGCCGGTTATTTTACCCTCAAAACAAGTTTATTCAAAACCAAAAGAATTAGCCAAAAGAATTGCTAATTCAGGGTGTACATGCTATGGCAAACCGTAGGCAAATCCAGAAAACAAAGGAGGGGAGCTGCTTTTATAGAGAAAAAGGAGGAGTAGGGAAGGGCTGTTGTAAGCAAAGTCCACTGGGGGAGAGTAGCAGTTCATGGGGGCAGTGGTTTCTCGTTGGCTGAGCTGTGGCATTTCTCATTGGCTGGGCTGTTGTAGGTGGGGAGAGAAATCTTCCTTCAGTAGTACAGTAGTTTTATTTCCTGTGGAAGGTGCAAATGTATGTCTCTTCCTGTTTGGTGTAATTGATGATGTGTGATCGGGCGTGAGAGCTCCCCCTACAGGCCTTCCCAACTCCAATTTAGTTAAGATTTCTTTGATTAATTTTCACAGTGGCAAATTGGCAAAAGAAGAAATAAAAATGACCAATAAATACATGAAAAGTCATTCTGTCCCAATGCTAATCAAAGTGATGCTAATTGAAATGACTGAGAGTTAACCATTTTCCACCTCTCATATTGTCAAGAAAGAAAACAAATGATGATATGCATGGGTGGCAAAACGGGTACTAACACATTTAGGTGAGAATGTAAATTGTCACAGTCTTTCTGGAATGCAATCTGGTAATATGTATGAAAATTTAAAATAGTTACTTGGCTTAGCAATTCCAAATCCTAGAAATTTATCCTAGCAAATAATCTCATAAGTTTGTAAAGAAAATTTATTATAGAATTACTGATAAAAACTAGAAATAACTTGAATGTCAATTATTAGTCAAATAGTTAATCTTTGTATATGCAATTTATTTTCAAATCCTACAATAATTATCCTTGCAATTTTTTAAAAATTATTTCCTCAGCTGTTAAATCTATGTGTGTATATACAATACTACTATCTATTATAAACAATGAGGTAGACTTATATATTTATTAACATGAAAAGATATCTTCAGCATATTAAGTGAAAAAGGCAAGTTATAAACTAGTAGGTATAGATGATACCATGAGAAATATACACACATACAAACACATACACACATACAGTACTCCTCTGGAAGGTAGAATTACAGGCGATTTTTATTTTTCAGTTTCTGTTCTTGTATTTTTTAATATTTCAAAATAATAAGCATTATAGTTTTTACAGTCAGAAAAAAAAGTTTTTATTATATTTTTAAAGGGAAGATAACAGAAAGGAAGCCTTTACAGAGAAGCCTTAGAAGGGTCTGAAAAACTAGGTTGCAAATGGAAATGAAACCTGTGATTTGTCAGTTGGGAGGTGTGGGTGGTGGAAAAAGCAGGACCCACGTTTGAGTCCTGGCTCTTTCCTTTATAGGTGAGGCGATCTTGGGCAAATTACTTAACATCTTTGACTTTAGTAGTTTTTAAAGTCATTATTTTCAAATGTAAAATATCATATAATTATTATGTTTGTGTCACAGGTCGTATAAATACTCAGTAAAGAGTAGTTTATTTTTAAAATAATTTTTAAAAATATAAAATAAGAGAATGAGAATTATTTTTCCCAGGCATAAAATCTACTTGGATGATGGGATGAGTTTATTATTATCAGGGTGCAATTAGCAAATACTAATTATCTCTGTATGAGAGCTGCCATCTTTAATTTCAATTAAGCTTAATTTTTATCTAAAATGTGATCTTCAGTTAAGAGAATCACAGAGTATTTTGTTTCATTTCATCTCGACTGGGAGTGGTGTCTGTACTTGCAGCCGGTAGTTCCTCTTGTCCTGTCTTCCCTCAGTGTGTCACAGTCCACCGTGGCTCTGGCTTGGCTCCTTTTGGCTGGGAGGGATGGCTTTAGGTAGGAGGTGCAAAGGCTTCTGTCACTGTCAAAGAAGTTGAGCAAGTGACCTGGTGCCCTTCCTCATGAGGATCTCTCAGCCTTCCTCAGTTTCTAACCACTCCTTCAGTCTCAGAGACAGCCTGGCTCTGAAGAATAAGAGGAACCTTGTGTTTCTTAAAACCAGGTGTATTACTGTAGTAGGAAAATTAGTAGACATTAATGATATTGAACTCTTCAAATAACATTTCTTTACCCTTGTGCATCCTATGACAGCCCAACTCTGGAGACTTCACAGAGGCAAGAAATCTATCAACTTCTTTCCTTTGCCTTAAGTATAGTTTCTTGCCACCAATATTGTAAAATAAGAACCAGAGTTTATTACCAAAGATATTACTAATCTTTCAAATGAAAACACTGGCACATCAACTATCACGTGGATATCATTTTATAGTCAACTAAAGACTCATAAAGCATCAGTTCTACAGTCTGTCTGGGCTTGGAATATTTTTATGCACTGCTGTGAGAAAAGCAGGTGCACTCACACATCTATTTCTAAGATTTGTCTATTTTGTCAGATGATTTGGGTTTAAAATTTCTGCAGATGTCAATTTCTGCCATTTTTGCTATTAGTAGAAGCAGCTTAAAAGTTAGCTCTTGTAAGTCTAACTTCATATTTATTATAGAACAACTTAAACCTTGTAACCTATTTTATGTCTCAGATATGTTTCCTATGGAATGACTTAAATCCAAAGTGAGCTCAAAACGGAACCTCCCCCTGTTGGAATATTGCTGTTTCAATACCTCACAGTCTTTTCCAGTCCACGGTCGCAGCACTGCTTTACAATTTCTTTTGCTGCCCTCTAGCCCTTTGGCTTCACCTTCCATTATTGTATTTCTTTGATGAGAGACTGTGCCAGGCTCTGAGGCATTGAGGGGAGGGGTCCATAGGTTGTGGGCTAACTAGGCTTTATTATTGAAGTCTTGAGAGCTTGTAATGGGGCCATCTATCCAAAATATTACAAAGTTTGTTTGCTGATGTTAACATCCTAGTGAGAAGTATGAGCTGGTCCAGTAATTTAGCATTTCATCCTAAAGTGCAAGTTCTATGAACACATAAGGTAGATTAATGCCCTTACTAAACAAAAGAAATCACTAATTAATAATTCCATATATTTTCATACTGTGCTCTGCCACATCCTACTGCCCCAATTTTTTTTTGTAAAATCATCTGATTAAGTAATATCTTCTGTCTTTTAATTACTCTCTCTCATGTTCATATTATTATATGTATTTTTCTTAAACCAGCTACAAAGAAATACTTACAAAGAGATACCTATGAATTACCTACAAAGAGATATCTTCTGAGTTACCTCAAGGTTAAGGTAAATTAGCTCCAATTACTTAGTAGTTGTGTATGCTTTTTGAAACAATAATATATTCTATCTTTAAATTTAGCAAAAGTACATCTCCTGCAAAATTATAGCCAGTTATATCTGAAATATCTTAAGCTTGTTATGTGTTTTGTAAAATAGAATTTTTGGCAACCTTGATTTTTTTTGTTAAAGAAGGAATTTTATTTTCTTTCTTGAGGAAGAATACTATGTAAACACAAAGTATTATTATTTTTATTATGGACGCTAATGACCTTTATCTCTACAAATATTAGTATTAAAATTTAAAAACACTTTCTTTTTGCCAAACCCAAATATCCTGAATAAAGATTAAAAGTCACAGACCTATGATGATTCAGTAGTAAAATATCAAAGTATTTAGAAAGTCTTTTTCATAATTGCTTAAATTATGTGAAAAGGTTTATCAGAAGGTCTAGGACTATGTTAAATTACAGCATAATATTTGCCCAGAGAAGTCCGAAGAGAACTTAGAATAGATCCATGCTGCAAGAATTTCAACCTCAGCAACAAGATAGCCATGTTTAAAAACTAAACCCAAAGTAGAAGCATGAATCATTTTCTTCATTTAATTTTAAAATACATTTCCAGTCATTTCCATTATATTAGCTTCGTTTTAATAATTGAAGATTCCAGGCTTATAGGGTGCAAAATAATGGGCATATTTCTACTCTAGCAGAATCTTTTTTTTTTTACTGTCATTCATATTACTGACGAAACCAAAGCAATCTTGTAAAACTGAAGTGTTTACCATACCCCGTTCACAGTGGTGTGGGCCTGGGAGAGAATTGGTATATGGAGCTGGAGAACTAGAAGGAAGACAACGGACAGTTTAAAACTGGTTTAACAACACCACCAAGAAAAAGCAATAAAGATACCATATGGAAAAGGATGAATTGTTGCTCCAAGGAAATCTTGTTTTCCACTGTGACATTTAGTCTGGATTCTGCTGTAGTCTTGATTGTCTCATTCAAAATGGTCAAGAAAGTTATCTTTCAGCCCAGGCTCTCAAAAGTTAAGCCCAGGTAAAAGTGTTGAATACTTTTAATTTAGATTAATTAATCAGTTTTGAGACGCAAGAATAAAACATTTAAGTCTTTACTAAAGTTTAGTATTTTAAGTTTAAGTTTAGTATTCTAATATCTAAAGAAATAGACTATATGGTAATAGTGAACTTTATTTTTTTTACTGTGCTCAGCTTTTTGTTTTTTTGTGAGGAGATCAGCCCTGTGCTAACATCCGCCAATCCTCCTCTTTTTTTTGCTGAGGGAGACTGGCCCTGGGCTAACATCCATGCCCATCTTCCTCCACTTTATATGGGATGCTGCCACAGCATGGCTTGCCAAGCGGTGCGTCGGTGTGCAGCGGGATCCTAACCAGCGAACCCTGGGCCGCCGCAGCGGAGCGCGCGCACTTAACCGCTTGCGCCACGGGGCTGGCCCCCACAGCTTTTTCTTTTTAATTATTTCCTAATGTTAGTTTTAATGAACACTGTGTGAATAAAGGGATCATTGTTTCTAGACTTCCGTACTTGATTTGACCTAAAGACAAAGCTGTTAGCTAACGAGGCCATGAAAATTTTTCAGGTCATTTAGAATTGAATAAGATTTATGGAAACAGTCCTAGTGAGCTGCATGAACAAGATGAGTTTACAAGTACTGAAAAGATAGTTCTGCTTTAAATGGTCCCCAACAAGTCAGCCTGACCAAATTGCATGGACCTTTGTCCAGCTCACCCACAACACATAGATTGTTGACAGTATTGAAGTAAAGTAGAAAAATGAGCCTTATAAGAGCAATAAAACAGCATTACATCTTGAATTTAATTTAATTTAGATTTAAGTAGGAACTTGAACTGACATGAACTATGAACCAAAAACTAGACAAAACCATACTAACTTGTAGATCTTCTTTCCCTCACCAAAAGGAAAAGAAAAAGCTATCAGAGAGGTTCAAACTGCAACCTCACCTAGATTTATATTTTCTCAGATTACTCATTGGGGAAAAAAAAAACAAAACTAGAAACATCTAAATATTTGTCAGCCAAACTTGAATAAGTTATTTAATTGGAAAAACACCTTTAGGCCCCCAAAGAAAAGAATGGAGGCAGTTTGTCCTCTATTTCATGGTAGTTTAATAAATTTAAAAAGTACATTGATTGATAAAAATATTTAATAATTAATTTTAAAGCAGTGATTGTTTATATATTGAATAATTTCAGTTACCACATAACTTATTAAAAGATATTGGTATAATTATTAGTTGATATAGTATAATTTACTTTGTATGTTTATCTTTTAATCAGAAATAATAAATGTATATATAAATATTATTTCTGTATATTCTTTTTTATAATACAGAGAACCCTTAATTACAGTGACTGAACCTACATCAGATTAACAATGACAATGTATTCAATATCCAAATGTTTTGCATTATGTATGTTAGACTATGCCTCTTATTTAGAAAATAGTGATGGAGCTCTTTTAAAGTCAATAACAGTAATAATAAACAAGATAATCCCATCAGCATAAGTTAGCCTTACTCTGCATATATTAATTTAGCACAGTATTGCACTTAATAAATTATCATTGATCGTAAATACGTTTTCACATGTGCATATTTAATTTCTTTAACGTTTGCTCTCTTGGCTTCTCTTGGTTTCACTCATTTCAAATCTGAAAAGCAGCATAATCAGTCTTTTGAAGCCCACTGCAATCAATATCTATGCAAATGGGGTGGTTAGGGAATTTACATTGCTTTGTCAATCAATCACTAGTCAAGTTCCCACCCTACACTCAATGTACTAATAGATTTTTTCTTTTTAAAGATACAATGACTTTTCTCTAAATATTTGTTGTATAAACGAATGCTGTTGCTTTGACTGCCTCCTCTCCTCTACCACCTTTTCCCTGCCCACTTACCCACCCACCTGCTGTGAGTCAGCCCCTGCTGCCAGTCTCTCTCTAGGTGACGGTGGTCGGGGATGAGGGCTTCCACTGGTGGGCCTCCTCTGGCTCTGTCCTTGGCCCTGAGTTCCTGAAAGAACGAATGGGTCTTTGGGACTCAGAACTGGTTGGACCAGCATTCCTAAAGTGTTGATCAGGTGCTGCCTGCCCACTGGAGAGAGGTCTTTGGTGGATCACTATAGGGCTCTATCTTTTGCCTTGATGATGTCAAGTTCTTACCCAGGACTTGATGGGGACACAGAACACTTACTAAACAAATAAGCAGAAAATAGAAGCTAAGAAGGATAATTAATTAGGTTGAATACCAAAATTGGTGTTTAAAGTTTATTTCCATTGTATGGAGTAATAGACTATAACAAAGAGGAAATGTAATAGGGAGAAATCTGAAGTTCTGCACTTAGATTAAAGAGAAAAAACAAATGACTGAACGTATACAAGGTAGGGAAAGCCTGGTATAAGAGCACTTCCAGTGGAAAACAAAACAAAGTAAAAACTAAATTTTTTTGGCCGCATATAACCACAGTGTGAATCTTTAGTCTTGAGGATTGCTAAAGAAGCTAATGCATAAGGCTGTCTTGGGATGGAAATAAAAGGAAGTTAATTTCTCTATTCTGTACTGGTCAGATGACCTCTGCTGGATTGCGTTTGAGTTCTATTTTGAAACTTTTAAGAAGGACTCTGAAAAGCTTGGACCTGTATAGAAGAGGATGACTTAGATGATGAGGAAGCTGAAAATGTTAAGTTTAAAGTAGAGAGGATGTAGGTAGAATGGGATGTTGTTCTTCAAATATTGAGAATGTATCTGTAGACTCAGCATGTGAGTTAGGAATTAAGTTCCTAACTAAGTTATGGGTAACAAGAGTATGCACGCACGTAGGATTATTCTCTTGTGTAAATTAAGTCTGGGGATGGATAGGCCAGGGCTAGAGAAGCAGTTCCACGAAGTCATTGAGGACTCTGACTCTGATGTCTTCGATGAATGATTATTTCCATCTTCAAGATCACCTCATGGTAAATTGCTGAAGCTCCTGCAATCACATCCCTATTCCAGGCAACAGGAAGAAGGGTGAGTATGGTGTGAGGGAAGGGCACACTTTCTCCCTTTTAAGAAACCTACCCAGAATTTCCGCAAACATTTCTGCTTCAATTTTTTGGCCACAGCTTACTCTCGTGGCCACACCTGGCTGCTGTGGAGGCAGAATAGATATGTACAGTTCCTCCCAATACTATGTGCCAAGACTATTTCAGTATATGTGTACACAGGCCATGCTGAGTTTTAGTTTGATTAATTTTTCTTATAAGAGATTTTGATAAAATTAGATTTCTACTTACTACATATCAATAAGGACAAGCGTTCCTTAAAGCAAATACTTAGTACACAAGTCTTGTTTTCACATCATTCGGAAGCCAGGATATTCTTTTAAAGGAAGGCACTAGTGACGTAGGACTCTGTGGACACGTAATGACTTCGTACACTTAGCAATCTTTCTGATATGTGAAGTTCTGTGTCTGATAAATTTTGTTATTGATTAATTTGCTACAGGAAGTATCAGTCAATTGACTGACCCAAATTTTACTCATATAGCTATAAGACAGATACATTTGAAGATTTGTGGCACGAGAAATATAGCTTCAGTCTTATTTTTTGGTAGATTTTTATTTTCCTTTGGTGTTTGAATTATGTAAATTTCTCCAGAAAATACTAAGATGTTGATGTGGTGTGTATTTTGGATTTGTATTCACAATTCTATAATTAAGATATCTAACATATTAGTGTTATGAGTTTTGTAATTTTAGACTATCATACCCTGCCTGCACCATACGTCTGTGGGAAGTAGACTGAAAACACTCCGGTCCTTCTAGGTCTGTGCTCATTCTTGCTGACACAGATAATATTAAGAAGTTAGACACAAGAGTTGTTGGCTGCCTACTCCATTAGAAACAGAAGGAGAAAATCTATTGCTTGCCAAATTAGAAAATTATCATGTCAAAAAGAAATTTTGTTTTCAAGATTCCAAATAGGTAAACCAAATATCAGTAACAATGCAATGGGAAACACTGTTGTGAATTGTGCTCTTTTAGAGACTTAAATGAATTTTTTCACACAAAATACAGACCACACATACCTTGGCCTATGCACATTTTCAAGGCATAGTTTTGATTATTTGTAGGTTTATATTTTTGTTTTACTCACAGAGAACAATTCTGGAAAGATTTTTGCTCCATCCTAGAGTTCTTATGGTGCAAGGCATAAAAGGGCTGGGTTGGGGGAAGGTCTTGAGGAGACCAACCTTCCCACTGATGGGCATCCATCCCGCTGATGCCCTTGCCAGATATGTATTAGACCGTGGATAGCTCGGCTCTGCTTTGTGGAAGCAGCTCTTGGATCCCAGCTGTTTGGTCTTCCTCTTCCTTGGCATCTAGGCCTTATTTCACACCCAATTTGAATACTTTTAGTTTGAGGAATCCTAACTTGATCCTCAGATGAAATCCTTGACTAATATGATACGCACTGTGTTGAACTAAATTGAACCATGCTTTCTAAAGATCACAACTTATTTTGCAGAGGAATGATTAGATTAAAACAGAGGGATTGATTGCTTTTGCTTCTTTTCTTCTTTCTTCCCAACTCCTCCCCAAGAAAAAAAGGACCAAACTTCTTCCGCCACTTGCTATTTCTAAAACTTTGTGCAAATAACTCTTCTAGGCCTCAGGTTCTTCATCTGCAGACAAGGATAATAATACCTATTATGTAAGGGTTATGGCAATTAAGTTAAATTCATTAAACATCTTCTCAGCTCTTTCTGTATTCTTGGTCTAGTAAAATGTAAAATAGTTTCTTTGTAAAGCTTTTACCACAGTACCTGGTACGTAGAGATCAACGATTGTGATTCCCTCTGCGTTCTACAATGAGGTCCTGATATAACAGGGACCCACTGAGCCCACAGTCCCAGCCCTTATTCCATGGACCTCTCAGGTTAGCTGCTCCACATTGTGTTTGTGGGATTGGGATTCATTCTCACATGAACTTGCCTGCCCCTGTCTCTTCTTTCTCTAGCACATATGTGAGGCTGGTTAGTAGGTCCAATCCTCAGCATCCATCCCTGGTCCTGCTTTCTCGCTTGTCTCCCTCTCCCACAAAAGATGTCTCTCTCCTTCAGAAATCCATCCTAAATCACAGTATGTGTACATGTGCCTGGGGGGCTTCAGTAGCCCTCCCATTGCTTCTGCCTACAGGTTTCTTTTCTTTTTTAAAGCTCAATGAGTGTTCACAAAGCACACTCATGTCTCCATGCCCAGATGAAGAAACAGAACATGACCAGAACCTCCGGACCCCTCTTGACACTTTTAGTCACTGCCCACTCCCCAACGGTTCCCACTAATCTAACTTCTAACACTTAGATTCATTTGGCCTCTTTTTCCTTAACCTTATATCCATATCTCATACACTATGGATTCTTTTGTGTCTGTCTTCTTTTGTTCAATTATGTTTGTAAAGTTCATCCAAGTTGCATATGGTTAGTTCTTCGTTCTACTTGCTGTGTGCACTTCCATCATGTGTATATACCACATTCTCACGTATATACATTGTGAATTTGGGTTCTTTCCATTTTTTGGCTATTACGAAGAGTGCTGCTCTGAACATTCTTATACATCTCTTTTGGTAAATGTCTGGACATATTTCTGTTGCATTATACCTAGGGGAGGAATCTATGGCCGTAGGATATGTATATGTTCATGTTTAGTAGATTCTACTGAACAGTCTTCCTAGATAATTGTAATAATTTACACTCCCACTTACTGATAGTTTTGAAAGAGCCTGTTTTCTGTCTACAAGATTAAGATTAACTGTATATTGAAATTTTCTCATCTCCTCTCTTCAAAATTAACTGTCAATTTTTAGATAATACTAAAATATTTTCTCTCAGTTTTGGATCAAACTTTGTACAATTACAAAATATCAATATAAAAAATTAAATACAGGTAATTAATTTTTCTGTATAATATTGCATAAACTGATTTAATATTTGATTTTGCAGCCAAACTAATAGTAATGTTAACTGACCAGATTCTATAGTAGTTTTGGCTGCTATATTGGGATTAGCTGAAGGCAACATATAGAATAGAGTTATAGCAATTTAAAACTAGTTTTTTCTTAAACACCATTATTTTATTAAATTAACTTTTAAGCAATGGTCTACCCTAAAGTATACCTTTAGAGACCTGCTGGTCTAAAGGGGAGACAGAACTTAAGCTTTGTTATTGAAGTTCTATGTGAGATTATATTGAATCATCACAGATAAGGTCTTTTGTTATTATTATTATTTTCTGGGGGAAAAACATCTAGAATATAAAGTTATATTCATTTAAATGTATTTTTGTTTCAAAATCTCTGGTATTTGCTGATATAGGTGTTTTGAAATGAATGTAACGTACACGAGTTGATTTTGTTATCAGTTCATACTGCGTCATAGAGTCTACAGAGGACTGAGTTATTATGTGAATACCTAATGACGTCAGTGTCTGATGTCACACTTGCACATAATGACATCAACACAGCTGAAGGCCCATAAAAGTGGCCTTCCTGATATTTTCTCTACAGAAAATGTTTAGTAATTTCATTTAGAAATGAAATTTTCTCCACAGAAATATTCAGAAATTGTTCCGTAGTTTACTGCTCTGGTTTTGGCTAATAGGGTAAATGGATTATCGTAAGGAACGCAAGAGGCGTAACTGTTATTAAACACTACTGTTTCCATTTTGCAACAAACCACATCATAAGTTTCCTGTGTTCATTCATCATTGGATATATATTATGTTAAATTGATATGAATCACATATTCTGAATATTTTTCTTCCACACTTCAAAATGTCTTTTTTAGATGTTATCTAACTGCTAGCTAATTTACAGCTCTGAAACCTTGTTGTATCATTTTGGAGTAGAGCATTCAATAATTTAATGTGAAATGAATCACTAGATGATGAAGAATTGCTGTTAAATCTTTGGGATGTGGGTTTCTTTGCTACAGTCATATGTGTAATTGTACATTTCAGTGAGGATGCTCTTTGAACATTAGAGGACATATTCATGAGCCGAAATTCCAAAAACAAATCTAATGATTTGACAGCCCTGCTCAAAAGACAGCAGCTCAGCGTTTTAGAGGTTGCCATGTACTGGATAACAGGGTGACAATGAGCCTGGGAATATCCTTCTGTGCTCTGACCTTCTGCCTCCTCCTCTGTGCCTGGCTACCATTGTCCTGTGGCCTGAACAGGGAGGCACCCACTCGCCACCCAGTCTCTCGTCTCAGCAGTTCCAGTGGGGGCAGGGGTAACAGTCACAGATCCTAGCACGAGAATGCCAGTCATGGCACACTGTAGTGGCTGAACCCTTGTTCTTGTCCACGTGAAGATTTCTTAAAGAAAAATAATTTCCAGTCTCTGCAGAATGGATTAAAAATGCTATTTTGACATCCCCATAGCTGATTTCAACAAGATTCTTAGTGCCTCAATGTTAAGGATGGAATAAATATTTTCATAAATTCTTTGGAAGTAACCATAAGCAGATCTAAATGTATTGACTATTTTTCCTACTTGGCTTCTTCTGACTAGACTAGTGCCTTTAATATTACTGCACTTCACTTTTATGGATAATCAAGAATGTGCACGAAACCTTAATTTCCAGCACAGAAGGATAATTGCTTAGTGATCATTAACTTTCTTTAAAACATAACTGAATATAAACTAAGATAGAAACTAAGAAGAAGAGCTATTTTTAAACATGGCATTGAAATGGTATGTGAAATCAAGCAGCATATGAAAAACGCACTCACCTTGGTGGTTTTTTCCTGCGTTACATCTGTAACTTAAAGTGGACCTAGGATGTAGTTTACCTGTTTAGTCACGGAATCGCAGGTGGCACCTTGCTAATCACTAGTAGTCTGAACCCTTTCTTGAGAGGTTGGGAAATAGAGCCGGCTGTGTTAAGTGATTTACTCGGTAACAGCGGTAGCCCCAGCATCAGTGCCACTTCATTACCTGAATCCACTGCTCTTTCCATTTGCCTGTGGTTTACTATTGTTCTTTGTTTCAACTACAAGGGTGAAATCTCATTTAATATGTTTTAGGTTAAAGAGATTTTATAATACAGTTAAAAGCATAGAAAACATGAATTTATTAGAAAGGACTGATCTTTAACAGTGATTCTCTGTTGGTCTCAGGTTAATCTTTCTATGGTATCAGTTCTAAATCATTTTTTAAAAAATTGACTGCCATAAGCCATATCATAGCTATTGTACACGTATATGTAAAAACAACTGAACTATATAGTTCCCTGACCCCAATCTGATTTTCTTACCATTCTTTTTTTGTGAGCAAGTACACGACCATTTAAAGTAAGAAAAGTGGGAGGAAAGAGAGAAATAATGAAGGGCAATTTGAGCAGTAAGTACACTGTGGGACCCTTCTCCAACTTCATGTGATAGCGTGCAGTATAGAAAAGGTTCTTTCAGCAAGTGTTTAGGAAAATATGTTCCAAAAGATCTGCATAACATTAGTGTAACCAAGTGTTCCTCTCTGTGGCTTCCTGTTTTGGAATTAAATGCCTTCAGGGTACTCAGAATAACTCTGTTTAGAAACACAAGAAGAATTTAACCTCTTATGTTCCTAATCACTTTTTAAAAACTATAGATTAATTAGAAAACAAAAAGATCTTATCCTACTTTGTTTCTCAGTAGTTTCAGCTAAAATTTAAAATTGTTTATACATAAAGTAGGTGGTTTAGTTAGAAAACAAGGGTATAAACAGGAATTCTGGCAGGAATTATCACCAAAATTGTAAGATTGGTTTTGTCTCTTTATAAACAATATTCATAGACCAACCTTTTTTCCAGACAGGATTATTTCCAAATGGACTCAATGACAATTTCTGCTCTGGTTATTTGCGGGAGGTACACACAGGGAGCAGATAAGCTGGGTCTGTGTTTACTTCCTTGTGGTGTTATTGTTCAACCTTCTGAAGTTGCTGCTGCAGAGCCAGCAGAGGGAGCACCAAACAATATTTTTGTTTAGCTTAAAGCTTAATGTATTTAAAAATTTTTTTTCTCCATTTTCTTTTAAAAAGATTTCTACAACTAATCATTTATTGATTATACATTTTTGCTATATAGTTTTAACTTTCTATATGCTTCTAATTCTTTTTTGAAATTAAAAGAGTTAAAGGGGCCTTATTTATGCAATTCAGTTCTACATATGCCCATTAAACGCCTCCTGTATCTGAGACTTGATGAGGATGGAGAGTCAAAGGTGAATACTCCTCCGTCTCTGTGCTTCAGGAACTTATAGTCTAGTTGAAGAGAGAGAATTTTAAAAGTCCTTCTATTTACAAGGTAGAGTATGGGCCACTTACCCTGATGAAGAGGCAGTGGAACTATTATTAGGAAGATGATATTTAATTGGACTTTGAAGGTGAGGTTTCCTAAAATGGAAATTCTAGACTGGAGGGAACAGCATAAACACAGGGTGTATTTGGGGAGAGGAAATTATAGGGTCATGGCTTGACAGAACATGGATGATAGAGGGGATGTGCTGGGAAGTGAGATCAGAAAGCCAAGGTGGAGTCAGATAATGGAGCACCTTGAGATCCATGCTGAGGAGTTTCGGCTTTGTTCTTTGGGCAAAGGAGAGCAAATTGCAGACCATCAAGAGGAGACAAAAGAGAGTGAAAAGTTGCCTAGAGAACTGAGGGATTAAAATTGGACATTTTTGTCCCAGATCAAGTGAGACGTTATAACAGCCTGGATACTCCTCCTCCTGCTCCTCCTCCTCCCCCTCCTACTACTTACTACCTTTCACTTATATTTGCACGTATACATATCATACATATTTGTGTGTGTATATATAGAAAGACACCTATATATGTGTGAGTATATATATTTTCACACGCATACATATTTTTACACATATATATAATAATACTGTTCCTAAATCATGTATATGTATATATGTCCTTAAGAGTTATCCTGTGATTTAAAGATTTGTACTAAAAATATGTTAGGTAATGTGTACAAGGTCTCAAAGCAAAGTCAGAGCAAAGCTGGTTCTCAAATCCTAGGTCTTTTGAGTCCAAACCTGGTATTCTTTTCATCATACTGTGCTGCTTTTGCATTTGATCACGTCAGTGTGGGTGGGAAGGATGGAATGTGCGTGAGAGACATTGTGGAGGTATAAAAGGTGTGGACACAAGGGAGAGGAAGGAGTTAAAGACAACTCCCAGGTTTTCAGGAAGCTGAATGTGTTGCCATTGCCCCATTGGAGATATAAGGAGAGATGCACATTGGCGAGTAGGATGACAGATGGGCAGGATGGGGAGTTTGGGAGATAATTCAACTTTGGCATGTCAAATTTCAGATGCTGGAGGGCATCCTTATAGAGATGTCTAGCATATACTTCCAGTTTTAGGTTTGGAGCTCAGCAGAGAAGCCAGGGCTAGAGTTTGGGAGTGGATGAGATAATTCAGGGAAATTAGACTGAGCAGAGGAGTGAAGTGAGAACCAAACCTTGAGGGATGCCTATGTGTAGGAGGGTAAGGGAAGGAAGAAGCCTGGGAAGGAGCCTGCACAGATACTGACAGAGAGAGCAGTCAGGAGAATGCCCATTCATCACTCGACAGTATTTGCATCACTGCTCTGTGCAAGCCCCTGAAGCCTCTGCCCAGAATGTAAAAGAGGGTGCCTTAGCAGAGTCAACTGTTGCAGGGGACAGTAGGGCGGGAACTGAGGGGAGGTCATTAGGTTTGTTTACTCAGGAGATCAGACTTCCTAAATATGCACAGAACTTTAGTTGTGTACAAAAATACAGAGTAGACTTCCACTTCACAGCTCTGTTTTTGAGAAGTTAAAAGATCCCAGAGGACCACCCTTTGGCTCAAAATCTATGAACTATAACTTTGATATCCAGGTGAGTTGTTTGTGGGTCAAACTTACTGCTGTATTTTCCAAAAGATGTACAATGCCCTTGTAACCTTGATTATTTATCTTCATTGTCTGACTACTTTTTATTTGATTTTTTATAACAGAGAAAAAAAATCACTATTATCTTTGTATAATGATATAAGTTCATTATAAAAAATTAAAATACAAGGAAGAAATTTAAAAGTCACCCTACAAATAACCACCGTAATGCATTAGATAACTGGAAATCCAACTTTCTTCCCTTTTTTCTTCTTCCTCCCTTCCTTCTTTCCTTCCTTCCTTTTGATCTTACTGTGCCTATTATTTTAAATAAAAAGGATTAAATTTATTTTTACTTAAATTTATAAAAAGGAAAAGAAACTAAAGGTGCCTAAAAGAATTGTAGAACTTCCAAATAAGTACTTCTTCACCACAAGCGGTAGTACAGTCACATGCTTCTTAATGACGTTTCGGTCAACAACTGACCATACATACTGTGGAGGTCCCATAAGATTAATACCATATAGCCTGGTGAGTAGTGGGCTATACCATCTAGGTTTGTGTCAGTACGCACTATGACATTTGCACAAAGATGAAATCACCTAATGACGCATTTCTCAGAACTTATCTGTGTTGTGAAATGATGTGTGACTGTATGTATTTTGGAAGATCCATCTAAAGTTAAGAAAAGAGATTATGTAAAACATAATGAGATTAGAGTTAGGGTTTTAAGACACATGTTTCTGTTTAGACCATATACATTGATCTGCATTGAAAAATACACATATATCTTCTATCTTCCTGTCCCTTCCCTATTTTTGTTTGTTACATTATTTGAGCTTTATAACATGTACATTCTGTTTGGTAATTAAGGCCTATAATTGTTTAATTCTAGTTCTATATTTAACTGGAATGTAATTAACTGAAATTCAGTACTCACCATGATTTTTCTTACCTTGACTTTTCCATTCTTGAATTTTAATTTTGATTTATATTTTGGTTGTCTAGTTTCCATCATAAAGTAGAATTCTTGAGGAAGGTCTCATGAGTGGCTGTTGCGTGCTGAGAACGTCTTTTGTTTTGTTTATCCTATGCAGACATCTTGGGTAGGCAGACTGCTCTTGGGTGGTGATTCTTTCCTTCAGAACTCCACAAAACTGGTCAGTTGCCCTCTGGTGTTGAAAGTTGCTGTGGAGAAATCTGAGACTGGCTTAATTATTCTCAGTTTTGTGTGTGATTTTTTTTTTTCTTTCCTTTTTAAAAATTGTTGTTTTTTGGTATCCTCTATTCAAATTTAATGTTATAAGCATGTAGAAAATGAATTAAATTGAACCTTTATTCACAGTATGCCCCAGGATAAAATCTCAAATAAATAAATTTTTAAAATGAACCTATACAACTAGGGGATGACAACACTGGTGACCCTCTAATTTTTTTTAAAGAATGGCCTCAAAATGGAATCCATGAAGAAATGATCTATAGGTTTTTCTGCATCAAAAAGGAAAAAAAAAACCAACAACAAAATATGAATAATGTTAAGAGAAAAATTGCAACAGGTAGAAGACTCACAACAAAAGATAGATGATAGATGTTTGTTGTGTCTGTATGTGTGTTTTATTCATGATAAAACCAACAATACAAAAGAAAAGTGGATAAAGGACACACAGAGGCATTTCACAAGCAGAAGAATTCAAGAGAAGAGAAGGCTCCTAATCATTTAATGTAGCAGTAAAGGTGAACTTCTAAGAGATCAGAAAGAAATTTTCCTATTTTGAACACAGGATCTCTCCTGTGTGGTTACCTATATTGGATGAAATATACTGAACATCCCTTCAAGCTGTGAAATTCCATGGTTCTAAGATGTGTATGTCTTATCCTTGCTATTAAATTGTTTTCTCTGTGATAAGTCCAAGAAAGAACTTATGCATCTTTCAGCTCTTCATAGTGCATAGTCCAGAACTTTGCATGTTCTGGGCCTGAAATAAATTTTTGTTGAATAACAATTGTAATAAATCTTTAAAAATTAATATTTGTTAACCATTATTTGATAAAATATATTTGAGGGGTTTTAGAGTCTTTTATATAGATACTTTAATGCAGATAGATTCTTTTTAGATTTTTAAATTTGTGATGAATAGTCTGACGCTTAGAATTTTGATTAATGCACTTTATTGCTTGAATAGAAAGATTTATTGTTTTATATGGTAATTGTATACCTAAGTCTCATTTTGCAAAATTCAATCTTTGTTCATTTTACTAGATAATCATACACAGAATTGTATTTTTAGACCCTGATTCCTATGAGCTGCAAAGAATTTTGTTTACTATGTACATGGTTTATTGGACGTTGATGCTGTAATTATTTTAAAAAAACCTTTAAAAATGATTTTCATGTAAAATGACAAAATTGTGGTATGAAAATGCACATGGCATATATGGTTAAATGTTAGTGATAATTGCTAATTTTCTATATGTTGATTTTAATAGGGAAACTGAAGGTTTTCTTAAATGAAGGGCCATATTCAGAGTGATAGATTGATTTTATAGGCTATTTAACAGCAAACTTTCTTTGGAGAACCATATTGTGTAAGTGGTTATTGATATTAAAATTGGTATCAGCCTTGGGATACCAAATGTATTTATTTTTAACTTTTATGTAGACATGGTTATTAAAATGTACATTTCAAGTACATTTTGAGTGTCTTTCAAAGTAATTTTAAATGATTTCCATTTGAGAAGTAAGGAGCTAGGTTTGTTAGTTATTAATCCAAATATAGTAATATAGCTTATTTTATTGATCTTTCTATGATTTTTAAAATTAGGAGTGAGAAAAGTCACAGACTCAGTTTGTTGACATATTGCAATCCATATGTGTGCTTTTCTGATAAGGAAGGTATAGCATATACCATCCCTCCAGAACATTTAGCACCAGACTTATGATTTTTCTAATTTGGTTTGTAGCTTGCCAAAGAGCATGGGAGTGCATATTTGATCAGAAGCATATTTTGCCTTGAATCAGATGAAGAATACTTAATGAGTCAATGCCAAGAAGCAATGCAGAGAAGATACAGACTAGCAGACTAAAAAGGCTTTAAAGTGCCTTAATGTGAACTATAATAGAGATAAAGTAATATTACATAAAAAGTCAAGTTTTTCAGTTTTTCCTGCCCATCCTCTTAGTAAAATTCTCCACCATAACTGTTGGGAATGATATTTTATATTTATGTGATGCATTTTGCGTTTGCAGTGGAAATAAGAGAAGACATTCAAGTGTATTGTATTCATTTTCTCTTGGGGCTGAGAAAGACACTAGTTGTACCTTACAGGTGCCAGTAGCTCTGCTCTCTCCAGCAAGCCTCCCTCTAAGAATGAGTGCTAGAGATTACCAATTAAAATTAATTTTTTTCTCTTTGCTTGTTTGATAGGAAAAAAATTATCTCTTTGTTTTGGCTTGTATTTCTTGGCTTATCAGTGTAGTCAGAAAATTTTCCTGTTTATATAGCTATTTGTATAAATAAACAGCTTATCCTAGTTCTTTGTCCATTTTTACATTAAAGTACTCCTTACTGGTTTATGAGATTCTTTATTTAAGGATCTTAACACTTTGTTGTGTATGTTACAAATATTTTGCCTAGTTTTTGTATTTTAATATTGTTTGCAGTGTTTTTTTGGCATACATAATTTAAAAAATAATTATAGTCAAATCTAGTAATCTTTTAGTCTATGATTTCTTTCTTTAAGATTTGAAAGACCTGCACCAACCCTACATTATATAAAATTTTGTTTCTTTTGAGACTGTGATGTAGAAGGGAATAATCAGGCAAAACCTTTATATTGCTTAGCTTAAATAAGTTATAAGGAATTACCTCTGTGGGACTGTGTGATTTTTTATTTATAATGACTCATTTACAAGTATCCCGTATATATGATTGGCTGTTTTACCTCTAGCTGGGGAGGGCTCTTCCTAAGAAAAGTGTCTTCCCACGTTCTGCTTTCCTTTTCGCTTCTTCTCCACGGTGCAAGAAGTGGAGAAAGGAGACTAAGGGAGGAGACGTTTCCGATGACACTCTCTTCTCTTCTTCTCTACCCTGAAGAACACTTTCACATACAGAAATTACACTATGCATAATTATTTGGTTTCCAGGCTAGCCTATAATAGCAATAATAGTTTTTTTCCTGCTATTCATTGTATAAAATTTTAGCCATGTTTTGAGTTAATTGGGGTTTTAAGGGTAGCCTGGGAACCTGAACAAAATGGTTTCAAGTTCAAAACAGGTTACAAATAAACTGTGGAAGCATAGCCCACTTATAGGTTGTGGCCTGCTGGCCAGTCTTCCTGAGGAGCCACATCTAAGCCACACCCTGGACCAGGAACGGTCTGTTGGTCTTGGATGGCTCTAACGAGTCCTTAGTGATTCTGCACCTTAGGTTTACAGTGAGATTTGTTTTCTAAGTTCTGTGAAGTCAGAGGCAGTCTCACTGGTGCATAGGTATGCCTTCTTTTTAGGATCTAGAGTAGCATTACCCCATAGAATTTTCTGTAATGTTGTGAAAGGTATAGTATATGACTGTTCACTTACTTATGGGAGAACTATTCTATATCTTTGCCATCCAGTTTGTAGCCACTAGCCACATGTGCTTATTGAGCACTTGAAATGTGGCTGGTATGGCTGAGAAACTGAATTTTTAATGTTACGTAATTTTAATTAATTTAAATAGCCACATGTGGCTAGTGACTATTATATTGAAAAGCATAGGTCTAGAGGTTTGTGTTAAGTGGGGAAAAGTTGTCAATTTCATACGAAACCACAGAATTAGCAAGTCAAGTTAATGCCTATTAGAGGCTTTCTCCCTTATTATCTGATAAAAAAATGTCATAGAATGTGTAGATCTTAGTTGGATCTTGTTTAAAAGAAAACAACTATGAAAAGTGTAAAAGAGAATTTTGAGACAGTCTGGGAAATTTGAACATGAATTGGGCATTAGGTGATTTTATGGAATTAGTGTTAATTTTGTTAGGTGTGATAATAGCAGTAGATTTGTATTATTAAAATACAACAATGAAGATTTCAGATGAAACAATATGATACCTAGGGTTTACTTTAGGGAAAAAGTATTGATGGGGAAGTGGAGGAGCCAAGATTGGCCAATGTTCACAGTTCTTGAGCTGGCTGAAGGGCATATGGGGTTCATTATATGGTTTTTTTTGTTTTTTGGGGGGAGTTTTTGGTGAGGAAGATTGGCCCTGAGCTAACATCTGTTGCCGATCTTCCTCTTTTTGCTTGAGGAAGATTGTCCCTCAGCTAACATCTGTGCCAGTCTTCCTCTATTTTGTATGTGGGATGCTGCCCCAGCATGGCTTGATGAGCTGTGTGTAGGTCTGTGCCCGGGATCCAAACCCACAAACCCCAGGCCACCAAAGTGGAACGCGTGAACTCAGCCACTAAGCCACTGGGCTGGCCCCCATTATACCGATTTTATACTTTTGTACATGATGGAAAGTTTTCATAATAAACAGTGTTGAATTGAGAGTGCTCCTTGTATGTCATAATCCAGCATTTTGTCCAGGTTCATTTACTCAGTCGTTAAATGGCAGCGTTAGGACTCAGATCTGTCATTTGTCTCTAAATTCTATTAATTTTCTATGACATCACACTGTATCATATTTTAGACACATGGTTCTCTATCCTGCCTACTTCATGACCCTTAACAAGTTATCTTGCACTTTCCCTCTTGTGGGGGTAAGGCCAAATTGTGTGGCAGAGCTGGCCAGATAGATCAGCAGAGGGTAGAGTCCTTCATGGCAAGTTGGATCAGGTTGAAATTTTATATGATCCAGACTTAAGGGCTGAATACAGACAGTAGCTTGGGAGGGAAACCAGAGGAGCAGTAGCAGTAGCAGATTCCAGAGGAGAGGAAGAAGCAAGGTCAGACTCCTAAGAGATCTGTAATGGGTACAAGATGACCTCAGGTGAAAAGACTGAGAGCATAGTTGGTGTAGAAAGTGAGGGTGCTGACTGCTAATTCTTACTAGGAGATGGCTGCATATGTCAAGGGCAGGTTAGCTGATTTTGCATATAGCCAGATTTATATTTCTCATTGTGAAATGTGTGTTCCACTATACCTGATAGTTTCTATTTATTTAATCTAAAATAATTGTAATAATATAGAATTTTTATGTAAGGGGCTAAGTTAATCCAACCCATTTATTTTTGTTATCAAATTTGTATTGCATTTTCTAAGGGTAGTTGGTATTGAATTATATGCCATAAGGATTACAAAATTTCAGTTATCTATGCTCTCAGGAAGATTTTGAGATGAGTAGATAATAGTTATGATTATTCAAGTAATGCAAATATTTGGTTAAATTGATTATCGGTTAAAGTAGAGAAGAGTAATTTTATTTATTTATAAAATATAATTTATTTTATGAAGCATAATTTGTGAGTTATACTTACACTTGTGTTTCTGGTCCCAGAGCTATTGTTAAGCAAGAATTTCTCCTATCAGTAAATGAACAGCCACATAGCATACATTTTACACGTATAATGCAAGGGTCCACATTTTATATTTCATGCCAGGAATGATGAGGGGGGAGGGTTTCAGCAAATAAGCCATTAATGCCTAGAAATAAACTAATGAGTGGAACATCTGTTATACCATTGCTTCAGTAGGACCTAACTAGTTAAAAGCAAAGCAAAATAAGATGTTATTGAACAGCATCATATTAGCATTGTGATAACTTTATAATTGTATTTATTTGCACCTTTCTTGGGCTATTTGAATATTTCTTTTTGAGTTCCACTTCTGTGTTCTTTAGTTAAAGCCAAGAAAGAGTATTAAGTTTCTCATCCTGTACCTAAATTATTCTACAGTCAAAAGCAATCAGCTCCCAAAGTCAATTTCTACGTTTAATAGCAGATATTTATATTTATTAGGTACCATTAAGTTAGGACTACTATACTCATTTCTTCATTCATTATTTCATTATATTTATTCATTAATTTAACAAACTTACTATGTGTTCCCGTTGAGGATAAAAGCATGAATAAGACATAGCCCCTACCCTCATGCTGCTCATATTTTAGCTGAGTAAACAGACATGTCGGTAAGTAATTGTGATTGAGGGTGCTGATTGTTATAATGGTGGCATATACAAAGGTCTATGGGAACGTTATGGAGAGAAGGATTAACTAGGAGATGGAAGAGGGTTGGAGTACAGACAGTTTTCATGGAGAAGAACCTTGAAGAATAAATTGGGGTTGATTATGTTTTCTATTATATTAATATTAGCAACGGTGAGAACCACATTTTAAAAAAAATCTATAGATGTCATCTGTCCTTAGTTTTAAAGTTACTTCTGGTTCCATTTCTTCATTGTCTGCTTCAGATACTTTTTTGTTCCGAAACCTTTGATCTCTGTTCTATTTGGTATTATTCTTTGGATCCTAGTTGACATCTGGTCCATTTTAGAAGATTGACTTGACTTTGAGCTATCTACTCTCAGTCTGACCTGGTATTCTCCAAGTACACTATTTCTGGTAACTGCACCTCTCTTTGACCTGTTGCAGCTTCAGGCAAGAGGAGGAGCTTCAATCATATGATCTGGCCAGGCCTCTAGAATCCTACTCCAACCAAGACTCCAATGTCTTCCAGCCAATTTTATTTTTCTGAGATCGAGTATTAGAAAACGAATGTCTGCGAGAATGCAGGTGTGTTATGGCTAGAGACCAGGGTGCAGGGGATTGAGAGGCATGTAATAAGTTTGGAAAGACAAGTAAAGGCTAGACTATGAGAACCATGAAAATCATGGATTTGGGGCTTTATTCTTCATACCAAATGACCCCCATAAATGGTTTTCAGGAGGATTGTGACAGCATCACATCTATACTGTAAAGATAACAGTGTCATGACTGGGCCATAAAGAAGAGAGATTGCAGTCAGGGAGACCAGTTAAAGGAAAGAGATGATGAAGCCCTGAATTGAGCAAGACAGTAATGATGAAGAAGAAATAAATCAGAAAAATTTCAGAAATGAAACTAATAAGATTTGAGAACTAATTGGAAATTGAGCATGAGAGAAAGAAAAATATTGAAGATCTTTTCAAGTTTTCTGGTTTGGGTGATTGGACAAGTTATTTTTTCCTTTGTCATTACATTTGTAATTAATGTAAAAAATTAATTACACATGTAACTCTTTATTTAATGGCTGTCTTCATTGGATGCACTCCATAAGGGCAGGGTCTTTGTCTTGCTTGCTTATGTCAGTATTCTCTAGCACTTGGCACAGTGCCTTGCTATACTAATATACTTGATTAATAGTTATTGACCAACTGACTGGTTTCATGCATTCAATAAATTTTTATTGAATACCAGGCACTGTTCTAGATGAATGTTAATACCTTAAACTAAGACATGAAATACATGAGGATGAGCAGATTCAGTGAAAAGATAATGGATTATATATTGGACACACTGAATTGAGATGCCATGGGACATCCAGTTGGGAATATGAATCTATCTAACTTCAAGAGTAATCTTGGTAGGAGATTCAGATTCATATACAAGTATGTGAAACCTGAAGCCATGTTTAACTAATAGTAGAGTAAGTAAAGTGAGGCATAATAATGATTGAAGACAGAATTCTGAGGAATACAAATATTTAAAAGGTAAGTAGAGAAAGAAGAGTTAACTAAAGCAATTGAGAAGATAGCTAGTGTTTTAGGAGAAAAATCAGGGGACAGTGTTGTCATCAAAGGGAAATGAGGAGAGAGTTTCAGGGGGAGGTATATCTTGGGGTACAATATTTGTGAAATCTGAATCCCTGGAAGGGTTCTAGGAAGGCCAGAGGTTCCTGAAAGTACTCTCTTCTTTGTTTTGCCTCACAATTTATGTCTGAACTCTTTAATTGATGGTCCAATTACTCCACAAAACTGTGGAGAATTTCTACTGCCTTATGCCTATGAAATCCAAATAAAATTCCTTCAGTGCTAGTATTGTTCAGTTAATAAAGCCTTTAGATCATTGCCTGACTATGAACTGCAAGAGGAAAAGACTAAAATGTGGAAAGAAGTTTCTACTTTTAGATGAAGTACATGTCCTAAACTAATTTTTTCTTCAAATTTTCATGGTCTATTGCTCCTTTCACTTGAATAAATTTTACTTTTCAATTGTGATAACACTTTTAAAGCAATTAAAAGAAATGAATTTCTAGCCATTATAAATGACTGTTAATGCATAAGGGTATTATTATAGCATTTGTGCATATATTAGTGTGTGTGGTAGAATGGGGAAGCTGTAATTCTTTGATTGGTAAGACTTTTTGAGCTACTATGAATTTTTTGAAATAAGAATAAGGATCACAATCTTGCTTTTATTCTCCTGATTTTCTTTGGAAAAACAAATTATTTTAGCAATAGACTAGGTTCCTTAACATTCGACTGGTCAGAAAGAACTAAAAGACCAAAAAAAAAACCCAAACCACTTTCTTTGGAAATAGAAACATTCGAAGAATTATTTGGCTACAGGAATCCCTGCTTATTATATGTATATGTGTGTGCCCGTGAAGATCTGTTTTGTAGATCTGAATTTATAAATTGGATGGGCTGCTACTCATTTAGTATGACAGATTTCTTTGTAAATATACCCCATCAATATTGTACTGTGCTCCCACTAGATGATCAGTAAATTTGGGTTGAAAGATTGATTGTTGACAAGATTAGAAATTACCTAATGTTTCAAAAATGCCTGACTCATCACAGTTATATACAAAATCTGGAGCCTTCTGATTCTTCATCAATTATTTTGTGTAGTAGAAACTAACCTGGCACATTGGTAGTCAGGTTGGAACCACTGATGTTTTTTGGCCAGGTGCTGGGAAAGTCTTCGGTAATGCCATAGTCTGCCCAGGTACCATTAGCCCAGCAGGAAGTTTCAGAGCCTGTGGGATATACACGGGAAAAAAGTGACACAATAGATGGACCAAATACATATTTAGGACCAGTCAGGCAGGGAAAAACTGTAGAAACAGCGTTTGGGTTTTTGATTTAGGCAAATCTTACCTGGTATAATAGGGTGGAAGTGACTCGATTGAGAGGAATTCATGCATTCATCTTTTCCCTGGATTTCTTGATGGAGAGAGATTGATTTTGGTGGTGGATAAAACAGGAGGTGAAAAAGAATCCTTGCTTTTACTTCTTCTGCTTGTTTTGTTTTCATTAGCCCTATCCATTTCCTCTAACAAATCTCCCCGTCTTAGTTGACATTGTACTCTCTTTTCCAGGCAACATTTTTATCTCCCATGGCTGAGCAGAAAACTAAGTACTTGGGCCCAAAGGAATGACTGTAATTCAGCTAAGATTAAGCGCAAGAGGCAATAAGGTGGTTTAGAGGTCAAGTGGCCTGAGCCAGGCTGGAGAGCGGAAGTGTTATCTGCCCATTTAGATTTAAAACTAATATTTCTGACAGAAGATCCATGTTTATTACCCTAAATTTATTTGAAACTCTTATGAACTGTGCTTGTAAGTCTTCAAAATATATATATATTTTTGAGGAAGACTGGCCCTGAGCTAACATCTATTGCCAATCTTCCATAGCTAACATTTGTACCCATCTTCCTCTATTTTGTATGTGGGATGCTGCCGCAGCATGGCTTGATGAGCGGTGCATCAGTCCGTGCCCAGGATTCGAACCTATGAACCCTGGGCCGCCAAGGCAGAGCTCGTGAACCTAACCACTATGCCACTGGGCCGGCCCCTCAAAATATTTTTTAAATGAGTGAAATGATAAAATTGAGTCAGCAAATTGGTTCAGTAACTTTAACACTAAGGTTATACCATCCTAGAGCCTTTTTCCTTAAGAGGTCATGTCCCCAGTTCTTTTTTTTTTTTTTTTTTTTTGTGAGGAGATCAGCCCTGAGCTAACATCCGCCAATTCTCCTCTTTTTTTTTGCTGAGGAAGACGGCCCTGGGCTAACATCTGTGCCTATCTTCCTCCACTTTATATGGGACGCCGCCACAGCATGGCTTACCAAGCAGTGCGTCGGTGCGCGCCCGGGATCCGAACCAGCGAACCCCGGGCCGCCGCAGCGGAGCGCGCGCACTTAACCGCTTGCGCCACCGGGCCGGCCCCTGTCCCCAGTTCTTTTACAGTCAATTCTTCAGCTTGGTGTAAAAGAATTACAACTTAGGGGAATCATGGGAATTCCTAAGGTGGCCATAGATAGCTTCAGTCCTGTGTTTCTGCCACCAGGAGCCATTGAGAAGGTGACATGGGACATAAATGTGCTCTTCACACATTTTCTAATTTGTCTGCTCACAGTTAAACATAAATAATAGAGTGGGCCCTTTGCAAAGCTGTGAATTAGACTAAGTTTCTTTTGGAAGCTGGATATTTTTGCTTTATTTATGAAGACTGCTTTTTACAATTAGAAGCTGGAGGTGGAGACTGTAGGGCCTACTCCAACCCTAAACCACTTGTTAAAACGAAAGGAAATGGTTGAGTTAAAAATAGACTATCTACTTCTTGTTTTACTCCGTTTATGTTTGTGGACCCTTTTTAGTATATCCAGCAGATAAAAAATATTTTTGGCATGTTTGTAGAAAGCATTATAAATAAAAATGTTACTATTTAAATTTGGGGATTGGTTTTAGTAAGAACAAAATTTAAAGCCCTCCAATGAGGATTGAAATTAGAGTAGGAATTACTCTAATTTCAGGAATTAATTACAGGAATTAATAACCTATAATTAAAATTTTTTTTTGTTATTAAAGCCTATCATCTTTTAAAGGGTTTCTTGAACTGATACACTAGATTTGAATGATTGTGCTAATTAAGAAAATTGCTTTTGAAGGTTCAACTTTGACACGTCCTTTACTTAAAGTATCTGTGGACTGGATAGAAAATGTGTGCCTAACACCCTCTTTTAGTCTCAGTCATAATCCTAGTTTGAAAGGGGGCATAAAAATGGTGAGGTAATGCTAACTTATCATTTAAAGGTATCAGTCACAATCTACTCAGAAAAGACTGAACAGATGAAAAAAAATTAAGCTAAATTGGGCAAAATGCCCAGAGATTCCAACAAATGTAGCTTACTTTATACAAAAAAAGGAAAATAATAATGAGTAAGTAAAATTTATGCATAAGAGTCAGGGATTTCCTTTCTTTACTCAGAGTACTCTCTTCTGTCTTAAGGATCACTCTTCTACATTTTTAATAATCTAGAATTCTAATTAGGGGGTGCAATTACACACACACACATACACACACACATATACAGTAAAGCTGCTAAAATAAAATAGCATGAAAGATCCCAGTTGCCCACAGGATAGCCTCATGTTATGTTCTCAACTCCTATGTGGCACTGCTTCTACCTTCCCACCCTGTCACTTCAGCCTATTTTTAAAAACCTTAAATTGTCCTTAAATTTTATAAAATACAGTGTTTCGCCTTGAAGTAAGATGTTACCTGAAGGAATTTTTTACATGCATTTTATTGGGATGAGGAAGATTGCTTCCATTCCCACTTTGCTGAGAGTTTTTTTTTTCTTGCTGAGAAACATTCACCCCGAGCTAACATGTGTGCCAGTCTTCGTCTATTTTGTATGTGGGTCGCTGCCACAGCATGGCTGACAAGTGGTGTAGGTCCACACCTGGGATCTGAACCTGGGAACTGGGCCACCAAAGTGGAGTGCACCAAACTTAACCACTATGCCTCGGGGCTGACTCCTGCTGAGACTTTTTAATCATCAATGGGTATTGAATTTTTCAGTTGAATTAAATTGATTGATTTTTGAGTGTTGAACTAACTTTGCATTCTTGTGATAAACCCACTTGGTTAGGTCTTGACATTCTTATATTTTGCTAGATTCAATTTGCTGAAAGTTTGTTAAGGACATTTGTGTTTATGTTCATGAGGGATGTTGACTTAGTTTTCTTTTCTTGTACTTTCTTTGTCTGGTTTTATCATCAAGGAATTATGTCTTCTTAAAATGAGTGGAGAAGTGTCTATACCTCTTCTATTTTTGGAAAGACTTTGTGTAGAATTGGTATTATTTCTTCCTTAAATATTTTATAGAGTTTACCAGTGAAGCCATCTGGATCTGGAGTTTCCTTTGTGAGAAGGTTTTCAACTGCAACCAATTGTTTTAAAGATGTAGCGCTGGGGCTGGCCCAGTGGCACAGCAGTTAAGTGCTCGCGCTGCACTTCGGTGGCCCAGAGTTTGAGGGTTTGGATCCCAGGCGCGCACCGCTTGTCAAGCCATGCTGTGGTGACGTCCCATATAAAGTGGAGGAAGATGGGCATGGATGTTAGCCCAGGGCCAGTCTTCCACAGCAAAAAGAGGAGGATTGGCGATGGATGTTATCTCAGGAGTAATCTTCCTCGCGAAAAATAAAAATAAAGATATAGAACTATTTAGAGTATTATTTCTTTAGTAAGCTTTGGTAACTTATTCTTTTGTGGAATTTATCCATTTCCTCTGAATTGTTAAATGTTTGCTGTACAGTTATTTATAACATTTTCTTATTATCCTTTTAATATCTGTAGGATCTTTAGTGATAATCCCTTTTTCATTTCTGGTGTTGGTGATTTTTATTCTGTTTTTCTTGATCAGTCTCACTAGAGGTTCATCAATTTTATTGATCTTTTCAAAAAATGAGATTTTGGCTTATTTTTTCTCTGGTTTATTTTCTATTTTTGTTGATTTTGCTCTCATCTTTGCTATTCCTTCCTTTTGTTTGCTTTTCTAAAGGTCAAAACATAGGTCACTAATTTTAGACCTTTCTTTTTTTTTAATATAGCCACCTAAAGCTACAATTTTTCCTCTAAGCACTGATTTAGCTGCATCCCACAAATTTTATTTTGTTGTATTTTTATTATCATTAAGTATGAGATATTTTATAATTACCTTTATTATATTTTTTCATTTGACCCGTGGATTATTTAGAAGTATGTAAATTTCAAAATATTTACTATTTTCCTAAATATCTTATTGTCAATGATTTCTAATTTAGTCTCATTGTGGTGGGGTATTCTGTATGATTTTAGTTGTTTTACGTTTATTGAGACTTCTTTTATGAACAAGCATATGGTTTATTATGGCTAATGTACCATGCGTACTTGAAAAGAATCAATGTTTTACAGTTTTGGAGGTGTGTTATTCTATAAATATAAATTAAATCATAAATCTTCTATGCCTTGACTAAAATTTTCTTTAGTTTTTCTATCAATTGCTGAGAAAGAGGTGCTAGTTTCTTACTATGGTTGTGGACTTGTCTATTCCTTTAATTCTGTCAGTTTTAGGCTCTGTCATTAGGCACACATACATTTATGACACAAGTCTATCTGAAGAATTGACACTTTTATCATTACTAAGTATCCCTCTTTATCTTCAGTGATACTCTTTTTCTTAGAGTCTATTTTATTCATATTAAAACATATGCCATACATCTACTCCAGCCTTCACGTTTGTTGCTTATCTGATCTATCTTTTTCTACCTACTTACTTTTCTTTTTTTAGATGAAGACTGCTTTGTTTTTTAAAATCCATTCCAATAATCTCTGCCTTTTAATGGCAAGATTAAAAGTGCTTAGTGCATTATCATTTAATGTAATAATTAATATGATTAAGTCTATCGTTTTTCCTGTTATCCCCTTTTTTGTTGTTGTTCCTATTTTCTCTTTTCTGCCTTCTTTTGGTTTAATTTTTAGAATTTCATTTTAATGTATCTATTGACTTTTTGGATATACTTCTTTGAATTATTTTATGAATGATTACTTTATATATTACAATGTACATCCTTAACTTTTCACAGTCTACTTAGAGTTAATGTTGTACTACTTCACATAAAATGTAGAAACCCTGTGGTTATATATGTCCATTTACCACATCCCTTACCTTCCTTTATAATTGTCATATATAGTAAATATTTACATACATATGTAAACCTCATATGACAATGTTATAATATGTGCTTTAAACTGTCATATATATTTTTTAAATTTAAGATAAAATTATAATCTTTAATATTTGCCCAAATATTTACCATTGCCAGTGCTTTTCATTCATTTCTATGGTATCATTTCTCCTCAGCTTGAAGAACTTTTTTGTCATTTCTGTAGTGTGGGTGTGGTGGTAATGAATTGCCTTAGTTTTCCTTTATCAGAAAAATATCTTTATTTCACCTGTATTCTTGAAGGTTATTTTCACCAGATACAGTCATCCCTCCATATCTAGGGGGATTGGTTCCAGGGCCCCCTGTGGATACCAAAATTCACTGATGCTCAAGTCCCTTATATAAAATGGCATAGTATTTGCATATAACCTACACACATCCTCCTGTATATTTTAAATCATCTTTAGATTACTTATAATACCTAATATGTAAATGCTATGTAAATAGTTATTATGCTGTATTGTTTAGGGAATAATGACAAGAAAAAAGTCTGTATATGTTCAGTACAGATGCAACCATTGTGGCCTTTTCAATCTGTGGTTGGTTGAATCCACAGATGTGGAACCCATGGATATGAAGAAACTATATAGGTTTCTTTAAAGATATTGTCTTATTGCCTTTTGGCCTCCATTGTTTCTGATTAAAAATATAGGACATTTCAGCAGAGAAACAGGAAATGCAAAAAAGAACCAAATGCAGACTTCAAGACTGAAAAATAAAAATATTTGTGATAAAAATTCAATGATTGGGGTCAATAGCAAACTGGAGGTAACAAAGGAAAGAATCAATGAACTACAGAGTAGATGAACTGAAATCATCCAATCTGTAGAGAAAAAAATCAAAAGACAATGAACAGAGCATCTGGGACTCGTGGGACAATTTTAAACATCAGACATATATAAAATTGAAGTACCAGAGAGCAGTCGAGAGAAAGGATGGAGCGGAAAAACAATATTTGAAGAAACAGTAGCAGAAAACTTCCCATATTTGGTGAAAGAAATAAATTTACTGATTCAAGAAGTTTAGAAAACCACCATCTAATAAATGCAAATAAATATACCTAGGCACATTATAATAAAACAGATGAAAACCAAAAATAAAGAGAAAATATCAAAAGTAGACAGAGAAAAACAATACATTACATACAGGGAAACAACAATTAGAATTACTATGTATTTCTCATCAGATTTTTATTTTTCAGTCTTGAAGTCTGCATTTGGTTCTTTTTTGCTACTACAAATTCAGTGGCCTATAGGATGCACATGTCTTAAATCAGCATCTCCAAAATAGTACCTGCTACTGATGTTGATGTTAATGACACCATCATTTTCCCGGTTATCCAGTCTTAGAACCTTGGTATTGTCTAATGAATGGGCTTGTTCTTTAGCCCCTTACATCCAGTAGTAATTTGCTTAGACAAATAAATACTTTCTTGGAACATCTCTTTCATTTGTTCCCTCCTTCCTAATACTGTTCCCAACCATTTTTTAAAATCTCTCATTACCTCTCTTGAGGATCATTCTATTTAAATAGCCTTCTAAATGATCTCACCCTGTCTTTGCTCTCTAATTTCCAATTCATCCTTCAGTTTATTTCCAGATTATTCTTTTTAAAGGAAAGCTCCAATCATATTACTCTACCAGCCACTAATAATAATAATCTAACATTATTATTTTCTTACTTGCTAAGCAATGTCTTAAATGCTTTACATGGATTATTCCATTTAGCCCTGCCAACAGCTCCATAAACCAGATATTATCATTATCATCTCTGTTGAACAAATGAAGAAACTTAACCTCAGAGAGCTTGATTAACTTGTGATGTCACCCAGCTAATAAATGGTACAATCAAGTTCTAAACCCAGGCAGCGTGATTCCAAAGTCTACTCTCTTAATTTGTTACACTAACACTGCCTCACAACTACTTCCTTATGATCCCTAAAGAGAAGACTTGCACTCAAATCCTCCTCTCAGGGTCTGCTCTGGAATAACCCACGCTAAGACATGGACCCCAAAGAGAGCCTGGATCTTAGATTAAGGAACAGTATTATTGCAGACTTTAATGTGGTTGTTAACCACTGTTTTTCATGTTTTTAAATTTCTTAACTTAGAGTTTGGAGATTTTATTAGAGTAAGAGAAGCACGTTATCAATTTGTAACTGCCACTGTTCATGTTTATGCACACTGCTGACCTTCCCGCTGCTCTGCTGCCGTTTCCTGTTCCCACCTCGCACACAGTGAGCCTACTGTCAGTTTGAAAACCTTGGCTAAGATTTAAAAAATTTTAGGTGATAATGATTTTAGGTATTTGCCCCCGTTCTCAGAGAAAATGCATATTTTCCTGGCTTGAAGAATTTTAAGGCACAAATAAGGGACTAATTCTCTGGCTGATCTCTGGGGAGGAGGTAGGGTGATTTGGTCTGGAGAGGCCTTTCTTGTACCCTCAGATTTCATCATGTTGAGTGTAAGCCTGAGTCTGATCCTTTGTTATTTATTGCTGTAAATGATTTTGTGCTTGCTTTCTTGAAAGTGAATTGCTTGAGTTAAAGGTTGAAGTTCTTGACACGACTTGAATTCCATTTTTAAAAAAGTTAAATTCATTTATAGAGGAATTCAAATCATTAATTGCGTTGTAGCTCCTTATCTTTTTTATGATACACGTATTGCTGTGGGTATAGTGCTCTACAGCATCTGCTCAATGGTCCGTTATGGTGGCACAAGACTGCTTTTACATGAAGGCAATAAAGTAGCAGATGCTTCTTAATGACAACTTCCCATTTCATTTAGGAAACAAGTCAGTTCTGGATTTGGTTTTTCCTCCAAGTGTGGCAACTGCCAAGCAAATGATTCCAAAGAGGTTAGAACTGCAAATCAAGTCACTCTGTATAATTTTTTTAGGGTGCTGCATGTTAGTCTAAAAGCCTTCTCCAATAGCGCTTTAATAAAATTAGCATTTTTCTTACTATGCAAATAATTCTTTACCATTATAAGTAACCAGGAAAATACATTAATTCAGTATTTTTAGCTTAAGCTTCTTTTATTTTTTTCTTTGGAAACTTCTGTTGAATGTTGATTTATCATTAGCATTACAAATAGAAAAAGTAGTTGAATGCCCAGGCTTGATAACGGGGAGACATGGGGGTCCAGCAATTGGAAGGCAAATGTAGTTCCTTCCAGGAGCAATTTCTGTCCCCTCAGAGAGAGATCTTCAGGCGCTGGTGATGTCTTCATGCCCCTGTGCCCCGGCAGGGCCGGTCTTCTCCTCAGTACAGTAGGCGGTCATCTACAGGGTGTGTTCTGAAGGGGCCAGAGAAGCCACTGCTGGCCCCCCCCCCCCCCCCCCCGCCCATGTCATGTTCTCTGTTACAGAAACTACATGGTCAGCGATTCATTAAGATTTCCCTGTTCAGGAAAACTTCTCTTCAAAGGCAGGGACTCTTGGTAGGATTAACATGTCCAGCCTGTAACATTTACTGTTGGGTAATTGATCAGGGCCCTTTCCTCTGAAGATCAGCTCAAAAGGGCTGAATTTGTGGGCTTTGTGCTGAAAGAGGAAAACAAGGCCATGAAAAGCTAGCTGTAGGGGATGCCAAGGATCAATCTTGTCTTCTTCATAATTTTGTTTGACAGTGGTCTGGGTCAGCAGCCTCGAGTCTTTAAACTGGATGCAGGCACCCGGAAAGCTTGCAAAACAATCCACTGAGATGTGGTAAATAACGTTAGAACTGCTATTTATATTTACTTTTATTTATTTTTTTAAATGGAGCTTTACTGATATTTGAACATGGACTCATGCTGGGTCTTCACACAGTTCACCTGTCAGGAGACCAGGTGTCCTATATGTCACTCAAGGCATCTGAAAGGAAACAGTGGGAGCCAGACAGTGAGAAGGAGCTGACAGCAGTGCCTGCACTCCTTCAGGTGTTTGTTACACCTTGCAGTTTGCTGTGTCCTGGATTTACCAGGATGATCTCATCCGCTTTTAGTTAACACCATTCCCACTTGTCAGACTAGGGGCTTTAAAAGATTCCTGCAAAGAAACTCTAATGAACAAAGAATGGCATTATGTAAAAACAACAATATAATCAGTTCTTTCAAAAAATTGGCTCTCAAAATTTGAAATTAAGATTCCTTGAGATAGGATTTATATTTACTGTTATTAGTGATGACCCTCAACCTGTGTGTATGTTGTGCCTAAGGATAGTATGAAGCTATGTATGTTGATTAGCAACTCATTGAAAAGCATCCAGAATGGGAAGACAAACCTCTTACACCTGGAGAAGGGGATTGGCCTGTGAGTGTCATGATTTACTAAGCACAGCCAGTGATACACTTCCGCGTGGATTTGTGGGTCTTTCTCAGCTCCTGCAACCATTAAAATCACCCATCAAAAAAATGGAAAAAGAACTGAAGGCAGACCTTTGAAATGCCATATCACAATTAAAATTTAAAACAAAAGAAACAAAAACACTGCAGTGTGTTAATCAAATTCCCCTCTTCACAATATTCCTGGCAACAAAGTTTCTGCACCATTAATAAATAAAATAACTATATTTTTCTGTAACACTTTATTTACTGTGTTGATTTACACATTTGGAACCCACAACTCTTTGTCTATGTGCGGATTAGAACGGGATTCTTTACCAAGAGAACTGCTGTGCCTGCAGTGCTGGAGAGAACACAGGACTGCTTGCTGGGTGGGCAGCATCGGGGCATTTGGTGTCCAGGTGTCTGATCATCCGGACTGTGATCAGGACTGGCTGCTCAACAGTGCTGGCCCTGGAGCCAGGAGCCAGTGAAAGGCAGGCAACTGTGTGCTCATTGGCATGCTATTTAAATGTGCGATCATTTTGAGCTGCTAACTCTTTCAACCACTACCTTAAAATCAATATTTCTGTAACTTTATTCAGCCGTAACCACTGGCCCAGAAAGCTGAGTGTAAAATGGGCAAGATGCCCAAAGAGGAGGTGAGGGCAAGGGGCCAGTGAAGGTCCTTTGGTGCTCAGAGTCAAGAGTAGGGAGGGAAGGCTACTTCTATCAGTGCCCAGATCATCACCTAACTAAAATAATTAATCGGAAAATATTTTTCCTTAATCTTTATCTTATCCTTTAAAGTTTTCAATTTTAATGTGTTTTACAACATACACAGTATGTTATGCAGAAATACATGTTCATAATTGAGCAGAAGGTAAATATACACATATTAAAGATGAGTGCTTCAATTTTTGGACTCCTGGAGTCACAATCAAAAAAGTTTAGAGACCTCTGATTTGTAGGATGGAAATGGCAACAGACGGTTTATACTCATTTCATTTAACAAACATTGGTTGAATGCCTACTATTGGTCAGCTGCTCTTCAGGATGCTGGGATACCTGGGTGACTGAGATAGGCATACGCCCTGTCCTAAGGGATGTGGGAGGAGACCCTTTCCCTGACCCCAGACCAGATAAGGCCCCCAGGTGCATTCTTGCATTCTTACAGCACTTGCAATACTATAATCAAATAATTCTTTATGCAATGATTTGGTTTTTTCCCCACCCTCCCTCTAGTTATAAGGTCTTTGAGAGGAAAGACCACGTCTGTTTTGTTCGCCAACATCTCTCGAGTGACGGCGCCTGGCCTAGCACGTAGTAAATGCTCAGTAATCGTGAGTTGAATGAACGTGTGTGTACCCTGTCCACAAACGTGGTGCACATGTGCGCACATATATGTGAGTATGCACAAAGCTGAGAAGAAATATGTGGGGCATTCTCAATCAGAAACTGTTGCCGAGGGCAGGAGGACATGTATGAACAGAACAAAGTGTGCGAGGAGACGTTTTAGTGGGCCGTGAGAAGAGTTTGTTAGGAAGAAGCTTGGATGGTTAGAGGCGACAGGGTGACAAATTCTAGGTGATAAGGCCGTGTGGTAAACTTGGTCAAAAACACTGTTCCTAAAAATCTATCTGGGTGGATGGTATGGTCACTGAACTAAAAATAAACCTTGGGAAACATGATTAGGACATTAAAAGGTCAGCGCTGCATACAACTTGTTTATACTTGAAAGAGCTAAAACAAAAAAGGTTAAAATCTCACGCACCAAATTTATAGATGAGGTAAAATTATCTGTATACTGGGGACTCTGCATTTTCCCTAGTAGCTCTTATTGCTGTGACAACTTTATAGTTACTTGTGTGATTGTTTGTTTAACATATCTCCTCCCATTAGGGCAAATGTCTGTTGTTCTCCCCTCTGTTCTCAGATCCTAGGAGAGTGTCTAGAACAAGGGTTGGCTAACTGTGGCTTGCTGCCTATTTTTGTGCAGCTCATGAGCTAAGAATGGTTTTTACATTTTTATAGGGTTGAAAAAGAATCAAAAGAATAGTGTTTCATGACACATTAAAATTCTATGAAATTTAAATTTTAGTGTCCATAAATAACATTTTATTGGAACTAAGCCACACTCATTAATTTACACATTGTCTAGGCTGCTTTTGTGCTGTAACGGCAAAGAGGAGTGGTTTTGACAGAGACATATGGTGCACAAAGCTTAAAATATTTACTATCTAGACCTTTAAGAAAATGTGGCAACCCTTGGTCTAGAACCTAAAAGATACCCTATAGCATTTGATGACTGAATGAATAAGTTAATCAGTGTACCTACTATGTGTCAGATAGTTTTACACATTATCTTGTTTAATACACATTAAACAAGAGAAAAGTGAGACAAAAATTGCCTTCATTTAACAAGTAGGGAAACTGAGGCTCGGAGGGATTAAGTGATCTGCCCAGCCAGTGAGTGGCAGAGCCAGGAATTGAACCAGGTCTAACTTCAGCTCCATGCTCTTTGCCACGTTTGGGTATACTATGCTTCTCTAAGATCTAGATGTTCGTATCTGGGGTTTTGAGTGCACCCTCCCACCCCACTAGAAAGATGAGAACTTTCCCTGGACTCTCACTGCTGCTGCAATCGTGTTCTTTAAAAGCCGCTCCAGGTCTTTGTCCTGGCGCAAGCGCGGTGCCTAGCACTCAGTAGGTTCTTGTGGAAGTCTTTAAGGGGTTCTCCTGGTAAAAAAGCCAATCAGCAAACAAGTAAAGCCCTGTTCACATCTACATACGGCAGAGGCACTTTGAGGAAGGAAGGAGCTGATGGCTTAGCTGAACTGAAGGTCCTTTGCAATAGTTCTCCCCTCCTCACTACACGTTCTTGTGCACACGGTGAGAAAGCCCCAGCTTTAAGATTCACAGCCCTCTGAAATTACTATAGTGTTTGCCTTTTGGTCTATTTATCAAGACCTTATCGTTTTCACTCTTTGGCAGTGAAATTTACTCATTTCTGGATTTGAGTATAGAAGTTTATTCATATGCTGAAGGAATTTGCAGTTTATTCATCAAGACATTTAAAAATCTCACTTGTTTAAATTAGGGTGGTGCTATCTCTTACTTTAGAAAATGATTCCAGCCACACTTCAGCCTAGTGGGTTCAATTATCATCATTCTTTTAAGGCTCAGAATTTATCATCCCATCAGGAAACCTAATGTAGCATCTTAAGATAGCAAAAAAACAGAAAAAGGGAGAAAGAAAGTTTACCAAATGGAGACACAGGTCCTTTAATAAGGTTCTGCGTACTACTTACAACAATACAATAAAGTGAAATGAAAGAAGGCCTTCGGATGAACTCGTGGGGGTGAGCAAACTAAGAAGTGCGTGCTGCAGCTTGTTTTTGTCAATAAAGCTTCACTGGAGAAGAGCCACGTCTGTGTGTTTACACGTTGCCAGTGGCTGCTTTCATGCTACAGTGGCAGAGACCTTACGGCCCACAAAGCCGAAACCGTTTACTCTCTGGTCCTTTAAGAAAACCTTTGCAGGGGCCGGCCCTGTTGCCTAGTTGTTAAATTCGGGTAATCCGCTTCGGGGGCCTGGGGTTTGCAGGTTCGGATCCCCGGCGTGGACCTACGCACTGCTTATCAACCCATGCTGCGGCAGGGGTCCCACATATAAAGTAGAGGAGGATGGGCATGGATGTTAGCTCAGGGCCAATCTTCCTCAGCAAAAAGAGGAGGATTGGCCACAGATGTTAGCTCAGGCCTAATCTTACTCACCAAAAAACAAACAGAAAGAAAACATTTGCACACCTCTGGAACTAGGGGCACAAGAAAAATTAGAAGAACTAGGATTGTCTAACATGGGGAAGAGAACTCTGAAGACAATACATTGGTTCATATTTTTGAGAGGAGATTGTACAAAAGGTGACTCTTTGCTTCTTAATTTTCTGCAAGGATAAACCTAGTGGAAACTGATTTACCCTGTAGCACAAGGAAGAATTTTCTGGCTCTGGAGTTAAAACATAGAGTGGCCAATAAGGCAAGTCTTATACATTGGTGGTTACATGCATGATGCAAAATTTACTCCTTTTTGGCACCCCAAATTCCACTCTTAAAGATTCCTTTTGATTAGGGTTATCAACTACAAATCTGCCACTGAATGTAATAGTTGATAAAGGAGTAACATACTAAGCCATCAATGGCCACTGATACTTTAGCAAGAATTAATCAATCAATTAAAAGGAAAAGGAGAAAATGAAAGATTTTTTTGGATAGGAGGAGATAAAGGACAGGGCCCGTGAAAGTGCCTCTGTCCCTGGGAGTGGGGGTGATGAGCTGATGTCTTAGGTTGATGGAGGTGCATAGGTTCCCACCAAGAGGAGACAAAATGAGATAGCAATACTCCTGAAGATGTAGATGAGCAGCCAGTGAAGGCAAACTGGTTTATGGCATAAATTTGAGTCTTGGTGATTGGGCTTTTCTGATGCTATAATCCTATTGACTACAAAAGTAAAGAATCCCGAAGTTGAGCCTCCACATGCGTGTGAGGCAAGGCTTCCTGGAGTGGTCCGCTGACCACCCACATTAGCATCACCTGGAATGTTGTAAACAAGGTGGATTCCTAAGTGCCATCCCAGAAGTTTGGGGGTGGAGCCCAAGAATACAGATGTTTCACATTCCCTACCCCCCAAAATCTGATGGTCTTTGCAGACTGAAGGAACCCTGGACTTGGAGCCTGGGGGCTTAGGTTTATGCCCCAGCTAAGTTTCTTACTTCTGGGTGACCTTGGGCCTTCCTCCTAGAGCAGAGGAGCAAATGACATAATGTATATAAATGTGCTTAGAAAAATCATAAACTCTTGTAAATGATGCTGGTCTTATGTAACATGCAGGGAGTAACTCTGAATAGAAACATATTTGACTGATTCTGAGCTCAGAATACCAGGTAAATGTCTTTCCGTCTTCCTTTAGTTAGTCATAATTTCCATAAGGAATTTCCTATTTTCAAATCCCTTATCCTGCTAGTACTTTTCCTTTTAGCTGCTCAAGAATCTTAAAAAGTAGATGAGAAGAACCTAACTTTTCTTTTAAAAAGTCGTTTTGAGCCCTTCTGATTTTCTCTAGGAAGACAATGCTTTTTAAATATTGTTCTGATTTAAGGACTAATTGTCATTGGCTTATGATAGTTGCTATTAAGCATTATTACTATTCCCTCCTGCCAGGGAATCTGTGTTCTCTGGCATGGAGTCTAAGAGACAGCCTCTTCCGCAGTCTGCCTTGTACTCAGCTGTTTGCTAGCTGCCCAGCTCTGGGCTCAAGCTGTCTTGCTGTCCTCTGCACAGTCCTAAAGGAGACAGGGTCTAAGAAGCACAATGGAGCCAGCTGTAAACATCCAGAAAACTGCCAGATGTGCTTTGGCGGGCTTCTGTGTCCCCTCCCTCCTGCCTTGCCCTTGAGCATGCCAGGCTGCAGAGGAGGATTTAATTCCGCAGAGGAGGATTTAATCCCGTACAGGAGACAGATTCTTTCTCTCAGTGGGAACCCACATTGGCCATGCTGGTGCTAATTCATTCCCCTCTGATGGAGCTGGGAGAGCAAAGAATGGTGCTTCTTTTTTTCCTTTTTAAAAAAATCAGGAGTAGCAGTGATAACATTACTGGGAAAGGGGACCTCACTGAGATGCTGTCCTCGGGAGCACCTTGATGACCACGTTTTGTTGTTTCACTGTCACCTGGATGCTGTCAGACACATGCCTGCCTCGTGTTGAACCCTCTCTTATGTACTAGATACTATGTTTACAGTTGCTGAAAGAATGCCATCACTTGCAAATGTTCTTGTGATAGTCACTTACTCAAAAGCCACAGAGATCATGAAAAAAGAGTCATTCTAGGAGTAAAAATAGTGAAAAGACCATCCCACTGTAAAATGATGAGCACGTGAAACAAAATGGCCTGCTTACTTAGAGTCCCACGTTGATTATTTTTATAATTTACTTTAAATGTTTTAATAATTAAAATTCTTTCTCAAGGAATTGATTTTTCAATGGTTTTTCAAAAGGCTTCGTCAGTCTTTATCGCTTCAGAAAATATTAAAAGGCTGTTGGCTCAGGAAAATCAAATGAGGTTTGTGACATAGCCCATCTTTCCATTGATTAGATGGCCTACATGTCCACTCATGGATACAGCTAAAGACTGTCTCTGAACCAGCACTGCCCCTCCATCACTCTTGGGCTTCTTGGCTGTGATTCCGGCCCATTAATGTTAGGTTTGAATTAAAGACCTGACTGGTAGAAGATAAACAAATAGACTCTCTTTTCCTCAAGGAACATTATGAATAAAGCTCATTGCTTATATTTGCTTGGTAATAGTAATAGAGATTTTTAGTGATAGAAGAAAAGTTTTTCTTTCTTCCGTTACTTTTTCCTGTAGGCTAAATAGAGATAGGGATCTCATTTCCAAAGCCCAATGCACTATTTGGATTTGCTTTCAATAAAATATCTATGAAGTGTCTCCAGCATGATCCCTATTTAATGGGATTTAGTTGTAAAGCTTAATTCATATCAGATTTTCTAAATGAGAGATCACTGTCAACTTATTGTTAATTGAATTCAATAAAATCAAGGTTTCTATAATTAATGTGAACCACTTAATCTTTTAGTTCCTTGACTGAATGTAATTTTCTAAACACAGGTATCTTCTCATTTAATGAAATAGTAGCATTTTTGAGGAAAATAAATGTGCATGTGACTTCTTTTTCTAATAACTCTTAACGTCAAATTAAATATACCGAAATCCTTTTTAAAAAACATAATAAAAGGAAAATAATAAAATATTCACAAACTTGCTCAATGTTGATATTAATCTTATGGTGCCCTAACGTCTGTCCAAATTAAGTATAGTGATAGTTAAGAAGTGGCATACTGCAGTACAAAGAGCAGTGGTTTCAGTGTCAGCAGACATGAGTTATAGGGCTACCTGTGCCTCTATCTACTTGAGTGACATTGGGTAAACCACCAACCTTTCTGGGCCGTATTCTATCTGCCAGGTGAGTGTTGGGTTAGATGGAATGATTTCAAGTTCCTTTCCGTATTAGGGTTCTGTGATTCTGTATACTGTAACATGGTATCAGAAACTTTTGTTACTTTAGAAAAATTTTTATTTTGGAGAATTAAAGATATTCAAAAAAGTAGACAGAATGGTATAATGAACGCCCACAGACCCATCAATCAACCCAACAATCATCACTCCATGGCCAATCATGCCCCTTCCACACCGCCATCCACTGACCTGTCTCCTGTTATTGCAAAGCAAATTCCAGACATTCGCCTCTATTTATCAACATAATCCCTCTGCCATCTGCATTGTTAGCACCTGAGGTCTTAGAAATGTAATTTTGTTTTTAACAAACCTCAAATTGCTACACTTTCTTTCCTTTTCATTTTTTAATTGAAATTTTTGAGATAACTATAGATTCACAGGCGGTTATAAGAAATAATCAGAAAGATCCCATGTACCCTTAACCCAGTTTCCTCCAGTGATAACATCTGGCAAAACTATAGTATAGTATCACAACCAGAGTATTGGCATCCATAGAATCCACTGATATTATTCAGATGTCTCCAGTTTTACTTGTACTTGTGTGTGTGTGTTTGGTTCTATACAGTTTTATCACGTGTAGGTTCATGTATCCACCATCGTAGTCGAGATACAGTGGAGTTCCGTCACCACAAGGATTCCTCATGTTGCCCGTTTATAACCATACCCACCTCCCTCCACCCTCCCAACACTAACCACCTCTCTGTTCTTCATTTCTAAAATTTGTCACTTCAAAAATGTTATATGAATGGAATCATACAATCTGTAACGTGTTCAGATTGGCTTTAATCACTTCCATAATTCCCGATAGATTCACCCAGGTGGTTGTGTGTATCAATAGTTTGTACTTTTTATTGCTGAGTAGTGTGGAATGGATGTACCACAGTTTATTTAACCATGACCTATTGAAGGACATCTGAACTGTTTCAAGTTTTTGGCTATTCTGAATAAAACTGCTATGAACATTTGTGTACAGGTTTTCATTTCTCTGGGATAAATGCCAAGGAGTGTAATTGGTGGGATATATGGTAAGTACATGTTTAGTTTTATAAGAAACTGCCATATGGTTTTCCAGAGAGGCTGTACCATTTTATATTCCAAGCAGCAATGTATGAATGATCTAGTTTCTCTGCATCTTCACCAACATTTGATGGTGTCACTATTTGTTATTTTAGCCATTGTGATAGATGTGTAGGGATATCTCATTGTGGTTTTAATTTGCATTTCTCTGATGGCTAATGATATTGAACATCTTTTTCATTTGCTTATTTGCCATTTCTATATCATCTTTGGTGATATTTTGCATTTTAACTCCTCCGTTTACTTCTTTTCAGACTTTGGGGCGGGGGTGGAGTTGCTCATAAAGTCCTATGAAGTTTGTGGTATACTTAGATGGGAGGAAACACGTCTACTATGGAAATAAAAATATTGCTTCCTGGGGTTCTCAGCTCTGTGCTAGACTCTCTGGGAACAGAAAGATGAATAAGACAAGAACCTCAGTCTTGAGTTCTAAAACCATCTTGCACTTTTACCTGGAAAGGGAAGCAGAAAATATGTAGAAGTCTGAGATTTCCAGGTTGCATGATTTCAAGGGATGATATTTACATGGGCGTCATGAAGGTGACCGTAAGGATGGGAAGATCCCAGCAGACACAGGCCAAGGGTTCAATTCATTTAATATGAGTTAAGGATGCAAAAATGTCTTAGCCCATAGATGGCTGCCCAGAGAAGGGACTGGATGACACAGCAGCACTCCCAGTTAGAGGATGAGCCCTGCTGGCCCTCATGTCCCACAAAGGCACTCAGTTACCCAGGAGCACAGTGATTAGAGAGAGGCTTCTCGTAGGCTCTTCAAGAAGCTTGCTCTACCCCCTCTTATTCCTTGGGCCTCCAAACTATTTTAGAGAATCTGGATCTACGCCTAATCAATCACCAGTTGCATTACCTCATGTCAACCCCAGAACATTCCTGAGTGCTTAATTTTAGTTTGAGTGAAGGACATTCTTTCCAGGAATTTTATCTTCCCTACCAGGACTGGGTCAGGTAGTCTTTACCTGCAGAAATTAGTGACCCAATTCAGTAGTCACTTAAGAATTTGACAGTGATGGTCTGAGAAGAGAAGTAATAGCTGAATAGAGAAGAACAGAATAAATAACACGCACACACAAATCTAATTCATGGTACAGGTGGCATGAAAAATCAATGGGAAAAAGATAGACTATTAGAAATCATCTGGGGGAAATTGCTACCTCACACCATACACAAGAACAAAATTCAAATGGATTAATGATCTAAATGTAAATTTAAAAACATGTATATGAGTTGTGTGTGTGTAGAATAAAAGAGTTTAACATTTTTTTAATTTTTAAGGGTGAGATGGGACATAGCAGGAACCCTTCTAATGAAGTCAGGTAACTCAGAAGCTGCAGAAAGAAAATGCACAGATTTAACTAGATAAAAGTAAAAAAAAAGTCTTTATAATGAAATGTACAAGAAACAAAGTTAAAAGAAAACTGAGTGAAAATGTTTCATATATATATGCATATATATAAACATACATATAGATACCACACATATCCTTGCATACCTCTGTTTTTCTATGATGCAGATATATACATCTATCTATATGTATACAATAATATATATATACACACACAACGATAAGTTATTTCTAATATACAAAGAGTTTATACAGTTCAATAAGAGAAATGCAAACTAAGTGTCAGAAAAATAGACAAAGGATAAGAAGAAGCAAATCACAGAATAATGCAAATGAACAGATGTTCACTTTCACTAGTAATCAAAAAACTAGAAATTAAAACCAAAAATTAACATTTAAAAATTCATCAAATAGGTAAAAATTAAAAACACAAATATTCAGTATTTATGAGATATGGGAAAGGGCATTCTCATACAGTTTTTCTGGGACTATAAATTGATACAGCCTTTTTCTGGGGACAGATTGGCAGTATCTATTGAAATTTAGAATGCACATACCCTTTCATGCAGCAATACCACTTTTAGGAATCTGCACCATAGAAAAATAGAGGTGTATGAGGGTATATGTGCTAAGATATTTATTGCAGCCTTAGTTGTAGTGGCAGATAATTATAATCAACCTAAAATATCTAGCAATATGGAAATGTTCAAAAAAACCCCAACACTATGGCATAGTCATACAATGGAATACAGTGAAGCCATTGAAAGAAGGAGTGAGACCTACAGCACTGAGGTGGCAGCTTGTGGTAGGGTGTCCATGAGTGAGAGAATCAAACCAAGGAACATGTGTATATATAGCAGGATTCAATGGAGGGGTGGGTGGATGTATGTGTGTGTATGTGTTTGTAGGCTAAAAAATTAAAAAGTCTGGAAAAATACACATTGACCTGTTAAAAATGGTTATAAATCTGAGATACAGAAGTGCTGGAATGAGGGGAATTTCACTTTTTATGTACTTGTGCAGTGTTTGCAATTATTGTTTATCACAAAGATATAATCTTTGACCTGAAAAAAAGAATTTGATCAAAAGAATTGCTTTGAAAGAAGATATAGATACCTTTGCCTAATGAAAATTTAAATAAATAGAAAAACCTCTTCGTGCTACTGTATTAATTTTCGATATCCAGAATATTTATTTCAGGGATTTCTCTCTGGTTATTTAATTTGTTGTGTTTAATTGATAGTGTGTACTGGAGTTTAGTGAAAAACTATTTTGTAAATATCTGCAGTTGTGATTTATCTAGTGTAATATCTCCCCAGTGAACTGACTGTGAGTGGGGAATTAGTAAAGCAGATACCGATCTGGAGAGCAGTCTGTGGCTTTACTTATCTCCACAGGAAACCTTATTTCATATTGATAAAGTTTGAAATCTTTCCTGTAGCTCTTCCCAATTGTTCATTGTTGTTGTTACTGTTTTAATGAGAGGTAGAAATGAGCCAATCCAACCTGCTTCTTTCCTTCTACTAAATTAATTTCAAAGGAAATTCTTCAACGCAATGAAAATAAATAAGTGAATGTGAATGGAACCAGGTTCTGACTCAACACGTCCATTTAATTGCTTCTAAACATTAAGATACATTCGTAAGAAACCCCCACACATAATTAAAAAATCAACCAATAAAGAATGATGAGGTGAGAAGCGAGCTGGCTATAACCATCTTTGCTTACAAAACCCTGTTTAAATCAACATTAATATTTGCCTTCTACTCTATTATAAATCAGATTTATTGTAGAAATATACCAAAGATAGCACAATAATAAAGAAAACAGATTCATCTCAGGTTTTGAAATGTACCTAACAAACTCGACCTCTTGCAAAATAACTTTCCTATTCAAAATGGAACTGGGAACTGTTAAGCACACAATGAATCATCTCTTGGCAAGTACAATAGAATCTTTAGGGACGCTTCCCAGCCTCTTGTTCAATTGTTAGGATGTTTTTAGCTTTCACAGGTAGGGAAAAAAGTAGCTTGTGTAGCCATCATCTTGTGCTAAAATTGTACGGTAAAGATTTTTCAGAGCCGCTGTTGCAATAGATCTTTCTGCTTTTTTTTTTCCTTCCTGTTTCTTTACCCAGAGCTGCCTTGTCTCTCAAAAACAATCTGGAATTACTTAATGCTGATGTTTTCTGGTTTTACTATTTACCCAGGACTCAAATGTTAAACATGTATGTGGGAAACTCCCTTTTCCTTATTTCGTAGCCCTATATTTATTTAACTGTTATTTTGCAAGAAGAAAACTTTGTCTTTCCCTCTCTGTGTTAGTGCACTCTTTTTTATTGACAAACACATTTTGTTTTTGTTTCTGCTTTTTTCCAGGAGGCTTTAGAGCTGCCCCTGGATGATTTTGAAGTGCCTGAGACCATGGCGGCCACCGACGTGATTAAATATGAGTATCATGTCCTGTACTCCTGTAGCTACCAAGTGCCCGTGCTTTACTTCAGGGCAAGCTTTTTAGGTAAGACCGTGTCGGAAGCTAAATGTAAATTCATAACATTTGCATATAAGGCAGAAAGCAGATTTGGAAAATTATTCTTGAGAGAAAAAAAAGAGTTAAAAATAAGAAAACTGTGGGTGAGGTAAAGTTTTACCAGTAAATTTTCTCATGCTTTAGGAAGAGTATCAAGACTGCAGAGTGAATGATATCATCCCAGCCTTCAGTCTGATCTTCAGATTCTTGGCCTCCTGCCCAAGGTTGACTAAGCCCCCTGGCTCTTTTTCTTTTCTTTACTTTAAACAAGTTGGAACAACTTAAAGCTACATTGTTTATTTACTTCTAACTTGACAGTAAAAATTTCTTTCACTCTCAAGCCATCCCACTCACTCAAAAGCCCCCCTGCCTCCTTCCCTAAACGTTAATACTCATTTCAAGAACCATTTATCAATTAGTTTAAGCTATACTTAAAAACAGCACTAGGATTTCCTTTGGCCGTCTATACATCTCCAATGCTTAGCTTCCTGCGATGCTGTTACTCAACCCACTCCCCTTGCCAAGAAGGTGGAACACCCTGTCTCCTCGGAGGCCTGTGCTAAGAAAGCTTATTTAATCAGCAGCTGCCTGGAGTCCTCACCCTGCAGCGCAGCCCTCATTCCCACCTTCGCGTCCTCCAACTACATGGCTCTGGGCTCAGGAACAAGAGTGGCCGCCTCCACAGCCCACCCGGACTCCATTTCTCCCCTTCTCTCTGGCCTTATCAGCAGCATTTTGCATTCTGAACGGCCTTCTAACTTTTTTTGGATAGCTAAGACATCTGAATTTAGCCAGTGATATTTTATTTTTAATTAAAAAGTAGCTTAAGCTGCTTTGAATGTGTATTTGGTAGATTTAATCACTTGCTGCCTTATATTGTTTAATGGTCTCTAATTTTGCAGTGTTGGCGGTTTAACAAGCACTTAGGATTTAAAACACAAGAACAAATTCTCATAGAATCCCTGGTGAGAAGATTTTAATCTGAGGTGCAGTTCCTAAGAACTGACAATTTGGGGTAAATTTTCAACATGGGATGTTGGGAATTGAGGACACTGATAGTTCACTAATTCACCAACTCTTGCTGCAGATTTATCCGTGTAGTTATTACAGGCCTTTAAAACACTCACTTTGTTGTAATTCTCTTTGGGTTGGAGCCCAGAGTTAAAGCAAGTTTATTGTCAGTGAACTGAGTTACACTAAAAAGTAGAAGGTGATACATTTATTTACCGGACGGAGGAGGAAAATGTCTTGCTTGATTTTGGTTTGCGATGGCTCTACCTAGTACCTTCTCAATGCAAAGACATGTCGAGGCTATAGGCAGAGGAAATAGGACACTACTTCTTCAATCCTGTACTTTCTTATAATTAGTATTCACCATAAGCAGTTAATCACCAGAGAAGAGCTCCCAGAGACAAAACAAGTTGTTTAGCTTGTCAGCATTGGGGAATTGGAGGTGTTGAAACATGACTGCTTCGAGCTGGAAGTGGGTCTTGCCGAGGCCGGTGGCTGCGAGCAGACGAGCACTTTGCTGTTGCGTGCCCACAGCTCCCCTTACAGTCCAGCACAGTAACTGTTCCTGTAAGTCCAATTATATGCTAATGAAATTTGTGTACTGCCTAAGATCTTTTCTTCATGATGGTTCTCTATTTCTTGAAAAAAAACTAGCATTCTTGGATTCTATTTATATACTTTTAAGATGCCCTTCATTAATGTTTAATAAAGGAAAACCAAAACAAGTCATTTATTTTATATGGAAGCATTCCTTGTTTTCCCCGTCTCCATTCTGTGTTGCATAGAATGAGTATTCGGAATTTTTAAATTCCAGAATTCATTTAGAGCTTATTCAGGTACATTAAAATATCAAATTTAATTTTTGCAGAGCACGCTGAATGTTTTCTTGTGGAGAAACATGAAAAATGGTTCTTTCCTTTATCAGAGTCTCATAATTTCTTTTCTCTTTCCTACCTAACTTAACCTACTGGGTGTTCTAAAAATGTATTGCCCTTTACTTGAGTCATAATTTTTCATTTATTCCCCTCAATCCGTTCCCTTTTCCTATGATGTCTGATTATTCTGGCCTTTCATCTGTTTGTTAAACAAGTCTCTGTCAGTGTGGTGAATGGATTCCTAACGTTTTCCTCTTATTCCAGGTCCAGATTTTTCTTTGTCTCATTCTAAGAGAGTTCCGACCTAGAAAGAGGATGACTATAAAATTTCTTGCCCAGGGGTCTTTTTTTGTTGCTTCAAAAATAGTTCACTTAGCTTTGTTTTTGACAGATATTTAGAATTTCTTTTGCATTTGATTGTTAGTAAAAATTATTTTCTTTGGTTGCTCGGAATTTTCTTTCCATACCTCCTTTTTTAGGACAAGCAAGTAGTAAGTAGTTCCCATTTAAATTGCCATTACCTTTTCTTTTATTGACTGGCTTAGATTCCAGAAGAAATCTTTATTCTGTTTCTTGAAATGCAAATCCTTTCGACTGTGATTTCCCTTTATTCCTCTGTATTATCTAGTGTCTACCAGGCCAACTACTGCCTAAGACTCAGCTAATGTGCCACCTCCTCTTGTCACTCCCATGTCACGTCACATCACATCATATCGTATATCGTATCACAAGTTGCACTACAATCGAATTGTTTGTTTACTCGTCCCCTATGAAATGGTAAGCTAGAAGGTAGAGCTTTAAGGTAAAAAGAGGGAGGAAGGAAATTAATATTGAGTGCCTACAACCTACAAAGTAATAAGCTTTATTCATGGCTCTGTGTGTATGTGTAATAGTTATACGACATATATTATTTGTCTCACTCATTTTGATAACCACGGTATTGACTGTGGCACAGCGTCAACAAGTATTTATTGAATGAACCAAGAATGACGAATTTCTAACCATTTCTGCTTACAACCTAAAGATGGAAAATTGTGATAGTGTCTTATTTGAGCTGCTCTGATGAGTTATAAGAAAGAGAGTAATGCTGTTGTCTCCAGGAGACTCAGGACTCAAACCATCCATATATCTTTACTGTGTAGTCTGATACTTCTCAGAGACTGCAGGAGTAGTTGAGTAAGGAAAATGGAAAGTCCTGAGGACTCAAAGGTGGGCATCCAAACTAGCTGAACAGCAGCCCCACTTCTGTAAACACGTATTTTTATGTGATCCTGGAAGGCCGACAGCCGTATTGAGACAGCAGTCTGCTTCTGGGTGCCTCTCATCTCTGCTACTTGGACCTAAAGGAGCTCAGCTCCCTGCGGGGTAACAGACTTATGAGAAGAAATAACTCATTCCCCGTGTTCTTTTTTCCCCTAACTACTCTTGCCATTTTAGGTTTGGGAGAGGTGGTGGGACGTGGTGGGACGTGCTAATACCATTTGCTACACAGCAGTGGGTGGGAGGTAATTGCACCTCTGTCAAGTAATATTAAACAGCCTACATTCAAATAGTGCTTTGTAGTTTATGAAGTCCATTCTCACAAAGCATTGACATCTTTGAGTGCCCATTCTTCCCCCAGCTATTATTAAGCACACTGTGTTAAAGATTTATTTGTATCATACTGAAGGCTTCTGTCTACTCCCCATTGGATCATTCCAGCAGCTTTTTATGTTTCAGCTTCCCTTTTAGGGGCTTGGCTTTGGTCACAAGCTGATGGCAAATGTTAAAAAAGTGGTAAAACCTTAGGCATATACATAATGGCTTTTGGCTTCACCAGAGTCCTAAGCTTCCTTTGTTCTCCCTTTCATTACAACTAGAGATTTCTATATTTATTTCAGCTTGAATTCTGTTTTATTTCTTCCCTGGCTCTTTCCTTTTCCTTTATTCTCCATCTCTGTTGAAAAGAAGATCAAGTGATTCTTCTCATTTTCAAAATATTTAATTATTTGGCTGACATATGGATCCTTTTTGGGAACCATTTTGACATTTCTTTAATTAGTCAGAAGGGCTGCTTTTGAATAGGGAAGGAAACATTTCTTTCATTCAGCAACTGAATGTCTGTTTATTCTAGAGATCCATTCTATTGTTGGCCCAGGGAGTAGGGGTACAGAATTAAAAATGTAACCCAGATATTTCATGTGGAAGATTTGTCCACTTGTTATACACCTGAAGGATGCTCTTGGAGAAACGGGGCAAAAGAAATAGCCAAAGAATCATTCCTTCTCAAAGGCAGCATGAGCCAAACCAAGATAAAGGCCAGCATAAAGGAAGAATAATGGAAAGTTTGGAATTAGAGCATTATATAAATCATCAAGGAGGAGGAAGAAGCTTGTCCATGGTCTAGAGCAAGAAGAAGTCTTGGAGTGCATAGAAGAGAAAGACAGGAAAACAGGAAAGATGGGGTTGGAGAATAAAAGTGAAATATCCATAACTCTTTCCAGCAACTTGCTGGAAGTAACAGGCTGGCTTTTCTGAAGAGGCTGGGAGAGCACTGAGAAGGGGAGAAGAGTGAGTGCAGGCTGTGGGGTTGGAGGGAGCACGGTGTATTTGGGGAAGAGTGAGAGAGGCCAGTTTGGAGCAGGAGTTTCCTTAAGATGAATTGTGGAAGAAATGGTTGAAATGATATGTTGAGGTCAAATGATGGAAGAGAAATGGATGGGAAGGGGTTGGAGGATATAAAAAAAAGTGCAAGAGATTGAGTGGAAGTGAATGGGACCCATGGAGTGATTTCCTAGAGCAAAAATTATGACTGAGTAAAACAGAAAGAGGGGTAAGTGAAGGGTGAGAAGAAATTATGAAGAATGAAATTTTAAGAAAAGGAATTTGGCTTGTTTTTTTGAATTGTTAGTATTATTAAAATTTTTTTATAATAACCTCTTAGAGGAAATGAGCTAGAAAGAACATATTTTCAGGGGAAAATTACCATTGCCAGTACAGTGAGAGTTAAGGCAGCTTGTTGAACAGGAAAAAAATTGTGCATTAGAGAGGTACTTAAAGACTGAGGCAAAAATGATTCTATTTAATTATTATAATGAGCAGAAAATAGAGAATTATTTGACAGATAATTTAATTTACAGTCTTATTTGTAGAGAATTTTAAAGAAAGTTCATATATGCCACTTTTATTTATGTGAACAGTTCGTAAATCTAGCCAAAGTCATAATAATGAAATGGAACATGAATTTTGGGAGATTAAAAAGAGATTTTAGGGATTAAAATGAAATTTGAAGAGCAAACAGTGAAAGTTATGAAGAAAAATAATGAAAAATTATTTAACTAATTCAAAATATTCAAACTGAAAAGTTCAAATAGTAGAGGAAATTTAATGAGAATTATGTGTTGAACCATGTCAATGTTTGAAACCTCATGAGGAATTAGGGTAGAAGTAGGATGCTGGGTTAAGACGTATGATGGAAATAGAATCGCACTGAAAAATCAAGCCCTGACTTAAAAACATACTAAAGAAAAGGTGCTAGAGAATATGAAACAAAACTACGGGGACAGCTAATTAACCAAAAGGTTTGTTTTAACCTGTGTTAGTACAAAACATCACATACGCAAAAGCAACAGATTTTAAGTGGATCCAGAGGCCAGGAAGAGGACAAGGTAAGTAAATTTATTTTCTTACCTACAAGAGACTATACTGGAGCTTTCCTGGACAGATGCGTGTCTGTGTTGTGGTTCGTAAGGAAGAAACATTTCTTTGCTTGCTTTTCACAAATGAGCCCTGTTTGAAATGTCTATTAAAACATACATGAGTGCCTACTGTGTGGACAGCACAAAAATGCAGCCTATTTTTCAAATATGCTGAAAAAATCACTGCACAACTTGAAACTAGTTTATTGCTTTTCTCCTCCTTTAAAGTCATCAGAGCAGAGTTCTTCAGGTTCGTAGTAGGTGCTGTGCTGAGAAAGTGGAGACTGCACTCTCCAAGGGAAGGGGACCAAGGCTGGGTGGATAGTCAAGCTGCTGCTACATGTGCAATAGGTCCATTTTCTGGGGCTACTGAGATTTGAAAAGAACCAGGAGTCCAAAATGCTGAATACTGCGGTACCAGGTCAAGAGGTTAAAATCAAAACTTCAGAATACTTTGGGTGGAATTGAAAGTAGAGTGTCTTCTGCTTTAGAACCAGCAGGACTAAGGTTGTAGATGTTCATCTGGTGATATGGTCCTTGGAGTTCCGATGAATAATGGTATCTCAGAGTTGATGTCTCAGGTATCTTGTGGACTCAGTATTGCTTCCCTTGGGACATTTTCTGATTAAAAGAGATTCCTCAAGAAGGTCTTATATGTACTTCTACTAGGTTAAGTGTTTAACTTAATTTAAATGAGAGGTTAGAGCATCATCTGCATTATTGTAAGTTTCTTAACACAGCGTATGAACAGTTTAAGGTGATTCAAAATCACTCCTGTTTGTGCTGTTGGGCATGTTTTTCATAAAAATAGATTATAACATACATAAACTTTCTCATGTAATTAAAACAATCTTATTTATTTTCTACTCAGAATTACTAGATAAATACACAACATTTAAAAAATTTGGGATCATAATTTTGAAAATAGATAATTATTAAGCAAGACTTTTAAACCATTTACTTGGGCTATGTTAGGTATACTTGGTTGCAAATAGTTAAACCTGACTGTGATAAGCAGAGAAGGACTTATTGGAAGGGTAGATCATAGAGTCAGTTGAAGGCATTAGAATGACAGGATGAGGGAATGCCTCCATTTGGCTTTAATGGTGTGAAATGGGGCTCTGCCTTCACTTACTTTGGAATTTCTCTCCAAAATTGGAAGTACGTTTGGATACTAAAAAATCAAATATCCACTAAATCTGCATCTACTTAATGCTATGGATTTATATAAGATTGAGGTTTTTAAATATAAATGGAAAACATTTAATAAATGAATTTTTATCATAATTGTTCAGTCTTTATTCTTAGTAATAATTGTGCTAATTGTTCTGGAAATAATGTTGAACTTTCATCTGTCCAACCGTTTGAAAATATTTATGCACAAGGCATGAAGATATTCTGGAATGCAGAGATGAATAAAGGAAATCAGAGATGGGTGATGCCCTCAAGGAGCTTACAGTCCAGTGAGGGACACAAGACAGGTCTGAAATTCACGGTGATAAGCAGAATATGTTATGGGCCATAAGAGAGGTAAAAATTGCCACCAGGCAGAAAGTAGACTGGTGGTTGGTTGCCAGGGGCTGAGGGATGGGGAGATGTTGGTCAAAGAGTACAAAGTTTCAGTTATAAGATGAATAAGTTTTGGGGATCTAATGTACAGCATGGTGACTATAGTTAATAATACTGTACTGTGTACTTGAAAGTTACTAAGAGAGTAGATTTTAAATGTTCTCACCACACCGACACACAAAAGGTAACTATGTGAGGTGATGGATGTGTTAACTAACCTTATTGTGGTAATCATTTCCCAAGATATATGTGTATCAAATCATCACGTTGTATACCTTAAAATTTGCACAATTTTATATGTCCATTATATCTCGATAAGGCTGGGGGAAAAATGGCCACCAGGGCTCACAAGGCTGAGATTACCTCGAGCTGGTTGATCAGGAGAGGCCTTGGCTGGCCTTGGGATTCGTCCAGGCAGTGGTGAGGGAAAGGGCAGGCCAGACCTAGTAAGAAACCCAGGAAAGGCAAAATTCTAGATTCTCCTAGGTTAGGCAGTGTTAGTGGAGACTACTTGTGGCAACAACAACAACAACACAACTAATATGTGTGTACCCCTTTATAGTTTACAAAGAGTTGCTGGGTACAGAGACACAGGGTAGTGGGGAAAGTGTAGGGTCTGGAGCCCGAGAGCCTTGGTTCTGATTCTCAGCTCTGCTCCTTACTAACTCTGTGACCTTGGGGAAGTCACTGAACTTTCTGTTTCCTTTCTTTGATTATCTGAAAAAGAACTGAGACAGTAATAATAATAATAATACTGACTTCATAGAGTTTTGAAGATTGTGGGCTAATGTATGAAATGGGGCCTGGCACATAATGCCTTTCAGTAATGCCAGCTGAGTTTTGTATCTTGATCCTCACAGTAACATTGTAAGGTAGAAACTGTTATCTTCATGCACAGACATAAAAACTGAGTGCCCAGAGGAGTTAAATGATTTATTCAAGGGTACACGAAAACTAAGGAGTTGAGACAAACTCTATAGCCTGTTTTTTCACTGCACAACGCTGTCATTCAAATGACAACCAACATTTAAGAAACATCTAAGTGAAATTAATTAATTGGTGCCATATGTAAGTAAAAATAAGTTGCCACAATTTGTATTTTTGGAATTTTCATTCAGATTTCCTGAGATTAATAAAGATACAAAATGCTAAAAATGTATGTAGGGATAAATAAAAGTTACAGAATTAGCCAGTATAGTAGCTGATATGAATGTACATGAACAATTAACACTCATTTCATATCACAATATAATTTTGTCACTGAAGCAAAAATGAATTTTCCCCTTTGGTGGAGCATCATCTCTGCCTTATTGTGTGACATGAATTTTTATATCCCTGGAAGTTCTCTTGAAGACAATATATTGAATACTGACATACTTCATCGTGAAAAATCCACTCTTTCCTTTTTATTTCTAGTGACCACATTGAAAGCGTTATTCTTAAGTTTAGTCTAAACAATTTATATTCTCTCTAATCTTCATTTTGAGAGTCATGAAATTGTAGTGAAACCATGCACAGTAGGACAAAGGTGACTTGTGCGTGCTTGCACTAGAGCTAGGTAGTGCTAGCGGAATATCTCACGCTGTTATTTGATTCATGGAAACTAATAGCCCTGAGAAATTTAATTTAGAAAGCTGCACATTTTGAGTAATATATAGATTACTTGACATGTAGGTTATTATTCAATTGAGAGATTTTATATGAAAATGTTAAATTAAATGCTACTGGCAGTTGCTAAAGATTGTACTTTTTAATTATTCTATTTTTCATCCGTCTCTTCCTCTTCTGTCACTGACACTTTAGGTTGCTGACAGAATATTCCTTTAGCTCAGATGTGTTTTATCAACTGAGGTAACATCATCCCACTCTGAGTGCACGTAGTAGGCACTCAATAAGCACGTGGTAAATAAATGACCTTAATTTACGGTGCTCACTTTGTGGGTTGCTGCTGAAATTATTTCGGCTTCTCCATCAATTTTTCAAGCATGCAAGGGATTTTACTGAGCTTCTCAGGCTCCGTGTGATTAATGAGATTTCTAAGCATGTTAAAATTGATGCTATCGAATATCTTGGGTCTGAAACTAGGGAGTTGTTGATTGAGTATGCTTATATCTCCTCTGACTGAGGCCAGACAGAAAAAATAGACCTTCTTAACGGGGCTTCAAGTTCCTGATTGAACATGCCTTCAACTGAACATGAAGGCACATAATAATGCGTTTCGTGAGCTTAACCAGGTATTTGTTAAGCCCACATTTTAATTTTAAGTTAAAGTTTTGGGTCTTCAGTTTTCATAAATAGATAGATATATACAAAATCACAAAGTTCTTCAAGTTTCTGCCATATTTAAGCTCTGTTTCTATGATGTGGTTCCTTATGTGTTTGACTGTCTCAGTTCAGTGATTTCAGTAGGATTTCTGAAGGCTCCATTTTGTTTTTGGAAGAATTAGAGTCACAATCATATTTGAATATATTTTAGGCATCAATAGTGTATGGGATGGTTTTGAAGATATTGCTGATTATGTCAAAATGTTTTGTTTTTGTATAAAAGATCACAAAACTAACTTTTCTATGTCTTTGATCGTGAAGGTGTGAGCTGTGACTAGGCAAACCGATGATGCAGGCTTAGGGAAAAGAACCCACATCATCCTTCATTAAGTACTATTGTCATATCTATATGTGAGAATCAAAGCTATATTACCCGGATCTTCTATAGTGTAAATGGCCAGCAGACGCTGGAGAGACTGACGCTCTTATCAAAAGTAGCTTGCACAAACATTCGTTTATTCATCGTTAATACATGTGTTTTTAAACAGTTCTGTAAATGTGTTAGAGAATGCAATCACATCCATTCACTTAAAAAACCCAGTTCTTTTTTGTAGCAAGTGGGTAACACTCTTATAAACGTGCATATAGGAGTATCATGCATCTTTTTATGTTTTGAACTAATTTTTAACTCCTTGTGATTGTTATTCTAGGTTGACCAGATCATTTTTTAATTCCTGTATTCTAAGGTGTTAATTTTTTTTCCTCTAAATTTGGTGTTGTCTGAAAACTTTTGGCACATACCCTCAATTCTAGCCTCAAATCTGATAAAAATATTCTATAACGTTTGTCCTGGATCTCTCCACATTGTTGCGAGGCTTCTGATTATTGCATTTTGTATGAATGTTTCCAGCAGAGCATGCAGGTTTTTGACAGTGGTAATATCCAAACCATTTACTCCATCCTTAGATTGTTGACTGAAATATTTTAAGGAATAAAATTAAAATCATGACTGATTACCAGATATTAAACCCAGCATTCTTCTCTAGCTCTGCAAAAGCCTTTCTCTGTCTTAGAGGAAAAACAGTTAAGGAAGGCATTCTTTTATTTATCATTCATTCAGGGAATATTATAAAGCACTTGCGTTGTGTGAGTGAGGCTTAGAACTACACAGCAGGACTGCAGAGGTGAAAGGATAGACGCGGCCTCCGCCCTCAGAGACAGCGAGGAAGAGCGCTGAGCTGAGTCCTGAGACTTGAAGTCCAGCTCCAGTGCAGTCGTGAACTGGCTGCGTAATTTTGGCAGATGTGTATTTCCCATGACCTTGTTTGCCTTATTTATAATATTACTAATTATACCAGTTCTAATATTTTACTACCCTACAACTTGATTTCTTCTAACTTTGACATCTGAAAAGTATTTTAAAAGCATGTCATCTTTTTATAATTTGATTGTTTAGTTTACTCTTTCACACTGAAGTACTTAAGATCCTATTCCCCTCTCCAACATCAGTACACACACACACACATACATGTGCACGTGCCTATTTTGAAGATGTGTAGTGCTTATCTTAAGGGTAAAGTTTGGCCCCTACTCTGTAAATGTATTCAGAAAACAATATAACACAGACACTGAAGGCAGCTTGTTTTTAACTTGTAGCTAAACATGACATTCAAATGTTAATTGGATGAATAAATCTTGTTCATTTTACAGACATGGAAATGTCAATGGAATAAAACTATTTATCACAAGATAATGGTCTCCTGCCGCCAGATAAATGCCAAGATGAAGATGCTTATTGAAAATGTATCAAAATATTCTATTGCTATTTATTGAAAATAAAGGTTGAGGAAAAGTTCAACTTTTCAGGTCAAACATGAGAAATGCCCTGCCTATGGTGTTAGTATATTACTATATCAAACACAATGTGCATGGTGTAGAAACATGAGAAAATTCTAAGAAATAATGGTCTCTAAATGAATCTTTTAGCTTTGCAGTATGAGAATTACTGGAATGGTGCAATGGGGGCTGGGAGGAGATACCTACGTATATTAAGCTCTTACTGTGTGCCTGACACAGTCCTGGGTGTGTTCACTGATGGAAGCCTACTCACGAGAAGAGAATTTGAAAAGGATTATTAACCTCATTTTATAGGTAAAGTTAAAAGCAAAATAACTTGCAGTCACATAGAGAGTAAGTGCCAACACCAGGATTCCTGCTCAGCCCAGACTCCAAATCTAGTGCCCATCTCCTACACCCCACATCTCTGCTTATAGTCCATAAGTCTGCATGCAATACCTTTTGGTGTTGGGGGGTTTTGAGTAGATTATTTCCTCAAGTTTTGTTGCACCTGATGATCAAATACGTCTTGGGATCTATTGATTTAATATGCTGATGAGTTTTCTTTAAATAATATTGTCCACTTGCCTCAGGAAATGAGCACACTCATAAGTCTTGAGGACTTGATAGCTCTGAATGGGCCAAGTAGCACTAGATTCTAGCAGTTAGACTACTTTCTTTCCAGCAGTGTGTAGTTTGACAGTCTTTAGCTAATTCCCTCTTTCTCCTTTCTTTTCTGAACTTAGATATCTATTTCTCCACTTACCTTGTGACATAGCGGTCTTCATAAAATACATTATTTGAGTGATTAAGAAAATAGGTGATTAATTGAAGCTGTTTAAACAAAGAAAAGGAGAATTGTTGTTCATTAAAACTTGCACCAGCGTCTTCATGCCAACCCCTTCTCACGTCCCTCTGCGCCAACAATCCCCTTACTCCACCTGCCACTGACTCTGGGTGTTCATGTCTCCCTCCTCTGGACCATCAGAGAACTGAGGTTTTCCTCCGGCAGCGACCACTTTCTACCTAGTATTTTAGTTATTGATATGCTGTTGATATACTCATCATGGTTTCCCTAGTAAGATGGTAGGCTCCTTACTAGGAGAAATTGTGTGTTTTCCTTCTCTCTATTCCCTGTGGTACCCAACAGAGTGATTTTGACATTACAGATATTCAGTCAGTGAGAGAGTGAAAGATGCGTGTGCATGGTCTCTGATTTAAGGACTAGAGGAAGTATGAAGACTTCAGATGTATCCATAGTGCATGCCTGTGAAAATGGGATTCTGTCTATCTGGTCCTTTGCCCATGCTTGTATCTATCAGTTCTCTCTAAAACACATTTGGATTTTATTTATTTTGTAAAATTCCTAGAATTTTCATCTGCAATGAATGAGCAGATAATTTAACTGCTAGATAGTTACAAAGAAGAGAAGCTTGAATGTTTAAGTTTCCCTCAGGAAGAAAATAGTAATTCATATAGCACTCTTTGGATATATAAATAGTATGTATACCAGTAACGATTTTTAAAAAAATCATAGTGTTCTTCCAGTAGTTTTAGATAGACAGCAAGCACCGTTGTGTCACATGGATTACTGACTGACAGTCTTTGCCATGCACGTTCCCAGATGGAAGACCTTTAGCCCTGAAGGACGTATGGGAAGGAGTCCATGACTGCTATAAGACTCGGCTGCTGCAGGGACCGTGGGGCACTATCACCCAACAGGTTAGAATGTTTTTGTTTTATTATATGTGATTCTTTCCCTCTGCTCATCTTTTATTCTACTTCTCTCTCCCCTACTCTTTTTCCTATTTCACTCCTCTGCATCCTTATAGATTTTGGCTCAAAGACAGTTTCCTTTAAACACTGTCCCAAACCCAGGCTCGGTTTAGCCTCCCTGTTACAAGCTCTCATAGCAACTTGTAATTGTCTTTCATAGTGCTTATCACAATTTTAAATTGTATACTTCAATTTTTTTTTAATTAATGTCTGTCTTCTCCACTATACTGTGTGCTCCCTTGTGGAGAGACTGTATCTGTTTTACTCTTCATTGTACACCCAGAACCAGCACAATACTTATTGTATACTAGGCGCTCAATAAAAAGGCATTAAGTAAATGAGAATAGAAACTAAGTGGGCATATACACTAAGAAATAGGTGATTTAGCTTGTGTTACCTGTAATGTTTTGGGATTTTACTTGTAGGTACATTTGCAAAAAAAACTAACTTTTGATTAATAATCGGTTTGTAATAGTGATCTGAAAAAGTGGAGAAAATTGATCTGTCAATCAAGTCATTATTACTACCTTGCTAAAATCAGCAGTTAATTAGTTTAGAAATTTAAAAATACTCATCACCTTGCAACCAATCACGGTCTCCTTAAAAATGTTTTTTACTTATATCAAAAATCTTATTTTTTCTCAGCCTCTGTTAAGCTTAATCAAAGCTTCCTTTAAAAATGACTTTATCAGCCATTAGAATTTTTATGCCCTCTTATGTGTTTGATCATATTAATGACAGTTTACCTCCCAATCAACATAAGAATCCTTAGCATCTCTTAAGTGGTTCTTTGACAATGACTGCAAATGACCATTTTCTAGGTTTTAATTGAGGACAAAACTAAGTTTGAGCATATGTATCTTTCACACTGCTCCTCAGATTAGTCCTTTCCTTTCCCCTCCCACTTTCACCCTCCTAGATCCAGCCCTATGGCCTCACCTGGAACAATTAGTAAAGCCTCCTACCTCTGGTCTTCTGCTCCTTTCCTCCCTGCCCCTTACCATTGGTCACATCTTCTTAATCACCACTGCACTTGTGCCAACCATGTGCAAAGCTGCAATAGCTCCCCAAGGGCCTATGGCTTGTGGTCCAAGTGCCTCCTCTGGGCTTCAGTGGCTGCCACTTCCTGGCTCCAACCTGCCCTTTCAAGCTTCTCTTGTACTCCTCGCCTCTACACAGCTATTCATTTCCTGAACCCATCTTGTGCAGTTTGTTCTTGGAATTCTTTCTAGGTTTAGTGCCTTCGCTTTTTGTTCTGTTTGCTTTTTTCCTACTTGTTCTCTCCTATGTTCCTTTCTCTGAAACCACTTCAGCTCACAAAAATGGCCCTCTCTGGAGCTCTAGTTCTGTAGACCAGGCATGGGTGGTTGCTATGAAGAAGGATAATGAGAGGTATAAGCAAATCAGCCATAAAGATTTTTGGCAAGAGCATTTTATTTTATGCAAAATATTTTAGATTAACCTTTAAGTGTGTCAAGGTGAGTGCTGAGACTTTCAACTTCAGATGTCTTGTAATTCACCACAAGCTGTCCAGAAATGTGTACTGTAGTGTCAGAATCCACAGGCCCCAGAAAATGTTTGGTTCTAAGAGTAAAGGAAGATGGCAAAGGTAGAGGAAGAGAGCATCCAAAAATATAAGTGTATTTAACTTTAGTGCCTTTTTCTCTGCTCCTTCTCAATTACATTTTTCATTATGCTCCTGAGCCCATTCTTATCCTTTCCCTTTTCTGTCACTAGCAGCCGTATTATTAATCTCCTTAATGCAAGCCTATAGCACAGTTCCTGGTGGTCTGTGTTGTTTTGGATTTTAATTCCGTATATCTCTGTTCTGACTCATGACCTATGAAGAAAATTTTGAACTCAGCTGTATTTTCTTAGTTTCCTAATATGATGTTGCGAATAGATTTATTTCCATTGATAGAACTCCTAAGTTGCTAAACCAACCAAATGAACTAATCTGTACACTGATTGTTTTTAATGGAATTGACTAATATCTTTCAATTTATAGGCATTTCAGTGTCATATAGACAGGCTATTAGTGGACCATCTTTTTCCTACCTATTGTAGTGTAGCAGTAATGACCAAATCCTATCACAATAAGCATTACTATTTTTTTTTTTTCCTGAGGAAGATTTCCCTGACCTAATGTCTGTTACCAATCTTCCTCTTTTTGCTTGAGGAAGATTCGTCCTGAGCTAACATCTGTGCCAATCTTCCTTTATTTTGTAAGTGAGTTGCTGCCACAACATGGCCACCGATGAATGGTGTAGGTCCACGCCTGGAAACTGAACCTGGGCTCCTGGAGCAGAGCATGCCAAACTTAACCAATAGGCCACGGGGCCAGCCCCGGCATTACTATTTCTAACACCAAGTGTGGGGCCCATTTAATAGGAGGGATATTTGACATAACCAAGCTACAACACAACTAAACATTTAGATGTCCCTTTGAATTTGTCTTATTGGAATTGATCAGTGGACAGCTATCCTACTTTTGATAACACACTTTATTTAATTAAGCTTTAGAATTGCTCATTGCTGTGCGTGTTCAGGCATTAAGGACCTGGCAATGGAAACCCATTTCTTGCCATTGCACTACTTGCATTTGAAAGTCCTCATGAATATTTCCTTCAGAGATCTTGGCTTTTCATCTCAGATTAGTTCATGGGTTGGTATTCATGTGCTCTTCTTTGCTGGAGATCTTTGAGAGGGTGGGTCTTCTTTTTGGTAAGGCCCCATGTGGAGCAAAAATAGTGGGGTGAAGGGGAGGGTGTGATACAGCACGAGGGGAGAATGGGCTGATAGAGTATTGGTGGTACCAAACAGTAGATACCGTTTTGCAGTATTATACTAAAGAACTGTTAGCTTGCAGACTGAACATGATAATAACATCCTGTCCTCCAGAGTGGCTTAAAAACAAAAGCAGCCTTCGCATAATATAAAACACATTTCACTTCATTTTCAGGCTTGATTGTGCTCATATAGTTTGTTGCTCTTCATCTTTAGTAATCACACTTCTGTTCTCTCAGCATTTGTCTTGATGATAAGGACCTGTTCGTGTCAGACACGAGCCCTCTCCTTTGAAGACAAGCCACTCATGAATCTCATACATTTGATTAGGATGATTACTTAGCTGCTTTTGTCCAACATTAGGGAGTACCTATTATCTCAACCCTGCAGCCTAATAAAGAACTTTCGAAAGAAAGTTAACAGATGCCTACTTGGATCTGCCTAAATTGGTGGAGTGAATGGTAAATAATGATCGCTGGGAGGTGTGGGGTCTCTATTTTAGGTAAAGAACTCCTGTGATCTTGGGCCAAAATCATAAGATAAAAAAAGCCTTTAATTTTACTTGAAGATGTGTGTGTTTATGTATGTGAGTGTGTAGTGGTCAGATAAGTAATTTTTTCTTACTGTCTTCTTTTTTTTAAACTTTATATTATAGAAAATTATAAACATATACAAAAGTAGAGATAATAGTGTAATGCACTTACAAACTCATGGCCGATCTTATTTTGTTGGTATCTTACCCAATCTGGAATTTTTGGGAAGCAAATCCTGGACATCATATTCTCTCATCCGTAAATATTTAAGTATGTGTCTTTAAAAGGTAAGGGCCCCACACAAATGTTTATAGCAGCTTTATTCATAATAGCCCAAATGGAAACAACGCATTTGTCCTTCAGAGGGTGGATGGATAAACAAACAAAAGTATTCCGTGGTATATCCTTCCCACAGAATACTACTCAGCAATACAAAAGAACCAACTATTGATATGCTTAACAACCTGGGTGAATCTTCAGATAATTATGCTGACTGTAAAAAACCAGTCCCCCAAGATTGCATAGGGTATGATTCCATTTATCTAACATTTTTGAAATGACAAAATTATAAATTGGAGAACATATTTGTGGTTGTGGTTGCCGGGGGTGTGGGGGTGCTAGAGATGGGAGTGTTGCTGGGAGGGAAGTGGGTATGGCTGGAAAAGGCAACATGAGGGAACCTGCGGCAGTGGAACTGTTCTGTATCAATGTTAATGTATTAATGTTAACATCTTGGCTGTGATATCATACTTTAGTTTTGTAAGATGTTACCATTGTGGGAACTGGGTGAAGGGTATGAGGAATCTCTTTGTATCATTTCTTACAACTGCATGTGAATCTACAGTTATCTCAAAACAAAACGTGTAATTAAAAAAAAGACTTAAAAAACAACCACAGTTCTATCATCACAACTAAAATAATTTGTTAATATCATTAACTAAGCAATTAGTGTTTAAATTTCCTCAATTGTTTCGTATTCTTCTTTTATGGTTTCTTTGAATCAAGATCCAAATAAGATTTACACATTAAAATAGTTAACATCTCTTAAGACATTTTGAATCTAAGATTCTCATTCCTCTCTCTCCTTTTTTTCCTTATAGTTTTTTGTTGAAGAAACAAGGTTGTTTGTCCAATAGTATTTACAGTCTGGATTTTTTTTTCCTAATTGTATTTCTGTGGTGTTGTTTAGTGTTTTGACCTGTATTTTATATAAACTGGTAGTTAGATCTTGAGGCTTGATCAGATTCAAGTTTGTTTTTTTGGGCAAGAATCCTTCATAGGTGGTTCTGGATATTTCCATCAGGAGGCACATAAAGTCTGGGTATCACTGTTTTTTGTGATGTTAGCAGCCACTGATGATTATTGCCTACTGTAAAATTCCATTTATCTAACATGTTGGGGGTTGCAAAATGGTGATGTTCTAATGCTAACATTCATTATGTATAGCTGGACTACGTCTATAATGAGGCAGTTTCTCTCACCAGCTTAGTTATCTGAGGTATGCTTTGTATAGAGCAGGCAGGATAAATGCTTGATTCTTTCTCTTTATGTTCTAGCTCTCAAGATAATGAGTTGGTTCTCTAGCATTCTCCAAAGGTGACCAAGAAAGTTTTTTTATGTATCTTTATGAACTCATGGGTATAAATGTTTTCTGCATTTCAATTCATTGAGGTAATTATCTTTATTGATGTTTGATTTGCCTCATTTTTGGCCAGTGAAAGTCTCCTAAGTTTGTTCCTGAGTTATTTTGGTATGACCCAAGTAGCTTTGCTGGCTTCTTGCTTGTTAGTCTGACAAGTTGTTGCACATTCATGTTGTGCAATTCCTGCCCAGACTTGGGGTCAGCCATTTTCCAAGGAGGCTTGCTTCCTTACCGAGCCTTTATTGAGGTGCTGGAGCCAGACAGGGGCTTTGACTCTGAGCACCACCGCTTACTAGCTGCCTGACCTTGGGCAAATTACAAAGACTCTCTTATTTTTCTATTAAAGATAATGGTAGCATCTACAGAGAGTTGGTGGGAAAACTAAGCAATAGAGTTGTATACAAAATTCAATGTGTCATATCTCCTTTCACATATATTCTTTCCAACACTGAACTGTACACTTTAAATTTGGAAACCAAGACTTTTGAGGAACTTGTTTTCTGATTCCACATGCCTGAGGAAGGCTGTCCAAACACAAGTAAATGAATGGGATTGAGTGGAAAGAAATTCATTGGTTATTTTTCCTCATGTGATCCCACACAAGCACTGAGAGAGAACTGGGTTAAATATCTGTAGGGAGTGGAACACTCTCCCACTGGAGAGGAGCCTGTGCAATACACATTTTGCATATCCCAAATACCACTGATTTCATTTGGAAGCCTTTAGCATGTCTAAAACATGCAAAAATATGACAATTTCAGTGAATTTTCATTATATTTCCATGATAAGTCTCAGAGTTAAAAAAAAAATCAGAATACCACAAAAAACAAAACTCCTTGGGTACCTTTTGGTGAATAGATTGCTTCTGACTCTCAGTGATGCAGTAAGTCACTGGTTAAGGATTCTTAAATAATGAGGCTTGATATGTTGCCTGGTGATTTATAATGATGGCTGATAAACTGATGATTTAATTGTGCTTCCTCTAGTAATAATCTTAAGTGCTCCAGTGAAGTTCCAGTGATTGGCTTTCTTCTGAACTCAGTCTCCCTGGAGTCTTGAGGCATCTCTTTTACACAACCTCCGATAACTGACTTTTAACTGTTCCTATTTTAAATAATACAAATCAATTAAAACACAGCTGTTTAACAAAACTTCTCAGTGTTGGGATAGGTCTCGGTGGGTATTTCCTGATGGCTCATAATGACATCAATTTAGTGCACCTGGTAGGATCTGTGTGACCTGGAAGTGGCTTAATTCTTAAATGACAAGAAAATTAAGAAGGCTTTATGGATTGCTGCTGCTGCTTCAGAATCGCTGCCAGCTCCATTGCTGCTCTTTCACAGTGGAGTTTTATTTAAATGGGATTGCAGGCATCATGTGATTGTTTTCTCTGTAATTTGCTGCTAATTTGTTGATTCTGAGTTTCTAGGTATTCATTCTGGACGTTAATAAGTCACTTGAGTGGGTAGGTTTATAGAGCCACAGTAAATATATCTATCTTGTAGACTTTTTGTAGAAATCTTCCAGTGTTTTAACAGTGCTCGGTGATTCTACCACACTTTCCTGTCTTAGGAGAGTGAAATGTACTTTCGTTGTTGTATCTCATTTTCTTTGGTATCTTAGGGTGATAATGACAGGGCTATTTTTCTGTGTCTCTATAAGTAATTATTTTTAGATTATCAGTCTGCACATGCATTGTGACTTTTAATATTTATTGAATGCTGATGCTGTGGGTACCATACATCGTCAAATTACTTCACTTTCCATATTCTTTTTTTTTTTTTAATCAATTCAGAAGCATCTACTGTTACTCATATTCCATTGTGCTTTTCTTGTTTTGGGGTAAAAAACACATTTTTTATATATTTTGTTTGTTCCTCAGACTTTCTTTACATTAAGAAGTACATGAAACTTCTTTCTGATTATCTCTAAGTAATTAATTTTTCTCTCTTTTTTTTTTTTTTTTTGGCTTTACACCCTAAAGTATTTTTGGAAAGTCTTCACTTCATACTAAATGCTATTTAGGCAGTGGTATAATATTAATTTCTCATCCAACTTTTACTTTCTAAAGTTTTCTGACCACTAACCACTAATTGAGTGTTCAAATTAATCTAAGTAAAAGAGGGTGATTTATTATTTCAGACCCTTGTATTATTAAATTAATTTCTAAGATGTTTTGTTTTATTCCATTTTAATGAGTTCAAGATACATAGTTAAACAAGGAATGTGTTTCTTATAAATAACCAGATTACAGTGGTATATTTGGCTTTTACTTCTTTAAACTGAAGTTTATTTTACTAGATAATAAAAACAAGAGACTGGTTAATGTTCTTTGTTATATATATATATCTCTGGTAGAGCAAAATATTGCTTAGCTTTTTATCATCAAAGTTACGCTTTTGACAGCACGTGCCTTGAATTTATACAAAGACTTTCTTTAAAGAATTTCCCAGCATTTCATTGATTCTTGGAATTTCTATTCCTGAAAAAGAAGCAGCTTATAAATGTAAAAATAAAATACCATTTAAAATATTTAATAATTAATTTTAATATTATTCATCTTAGCACATTTCATTTTGATAATTACCTACCATCAATTTTTAATTTTTAATAAACATCTTAGTTCCAAAACTTCAAGTTTGAGGAATATTTATATTCTCGTTTCCAGTTTTTGAGAAAGGCTATTAGTGTGTGGGTGATAAAGCAGCAGCTAGAGGCAGGTAGAGAAGCCTGGGGGAGTGGGAAGGCAGTGGAAGATCGGGTCTGCAGACAAATCCCTTGTAAGGGTTTAAACTTCCTAAGAAGGATGCTGTTTGTTTTATCCTATTTTTGGCACAATGGTTGCTGCACATACATATTTTACAATGCAAGAATTGCACAATTTTTTCTTTCCATCTCCTACCCCCTTCAGTTTCTCTTTTCACCTGTTATTTTTCTGGTTCTTTTCCACGTCAGCTGCTAAAGTCCCCATATTACTTTTGCAGTCTATATTTTATGGTTTAAAATTTGGCCAATAAATAGAGAAAATACCAAAGTATATGAATATTTGTGCAAGTCATTGCAATTACTTTATTGTATGCTGATGTTATTTTTTTTCAGTATATTAATTCATTTCTACTTTCCTCTGTCCAATCTGAATTTCAAAAATATTTCAAGTGGTATATATACATACATTCTAATATAAGATTAATACATATACTATAACCATAAAAGCAAGTGAATAAGAACTAAGTGATGGAGGGGAAAAGACAGTTGTAAAAAAAGACAGAAGACCTAGGCTAAGGGAAGTTTCTAAGCTTTCTAGAACAACAAATAAGAAAAAGGGAAAGCCAATTAAATCCATTGCTTTTATTCTGTTATGGAAGGAAGCAGACAAGTTTATTAGGAGAGACAAGTTTATTAAGAGAGAGAAACTTTTTTTCTTGTATTAAATTTTAGGAAGATAATTTTACAAATATGAAAAAATGGTGTCCTTTATAAATACCACGTAAACCAACTTTAGAAGATGGGGAGGGAGTGGTGTTGAGTTGTAGTTGTGTGAGAGAGTTACAGTGACATATTGTGTGTGTGTAGGTTTACACTGCAAAGGTCCTAATGAGCAGCTTACTGTTCACTTTGAGCCTGCAGATATATTTTGAGCGCTTGGAAATTTCTTTGACTTTGAACGCCTTTAGACTGTGTATGTGCTCTGTAGTTAATCCTGGTCACTTCCCCTCCCTGCTGCCTCATATCCCATCTGTTTCACTTATTTACTTTGCCTGCCTGTCTTCTAAAGGCATTCGAGTTTGTCTTTTTATATATTGATACATGATAGAAAGAAAGAGCTTTGAGATTCTGTATGATTCTGAACCTGTGAATCTTAGTACGTATCTCGGTCTATCCTCAAGTAAAAGTGCCACATCTGGACTTAAAATTTTTTAATAACCGTTATTTTTTTCCTGATTAAAAAGGTAATACATACTGATAATTTTAATAAAATATAGAATAGCATAAAGAAAATAAAAATTACTCATAATCTCAAACATTAAAAGTTACTACTGTTAACCTTTCAGTGCATAGCTTTCTAGAAATATTATAGTTATATAACCATATATATAGCACATATATTCCCATGTGTTGTATATAAATATACACAAACACAAATTAGATCATACTATGCACCTGGTTTTTGAATTTACGTCACGTACGTCTTTCATGCCAATATTTAAATGCATGTAAATTTTCCTTTTAATGAATGCATAGAATTCCATTTCTAAGGTCATGCCATAATTGTTTCAACCAGTTTTATGTTGTGAACGTTGAGTTCTTTTCCAATAGTTTGTATTATAAACCGTTCCTAAGTGAACATCCTTGTACATATAATTTCTGCAGTTTTCTGATTATTTCTTTGGAATAAATTCTTAGAAGTGGAATGAGTGAGTCAGTGAGTATTCACTTTTAAAGACTTTGTTAGGTATACCCAATACCTGTTAGGACAATCTCAGAAAAGTTGTACTAATTCCTCTTGCCAGCAGTATATTTGAGAACCCATTTCCCTAAGTGCTCACTAACTCTGGTCATAATTGTTCTTCTTAATGTGTTACAATCTGATGTCAACTAGGCTTCTAATTGGAGCCATGTATCACACAATTTAACACTGCAGTTACTGATGAATAGCTGAAATTTAGGTTTTCCTTGCAGTTGACTGGCACATACATTTTAGACACTGGGGAAGTTGACGTATGGTCAGAATTAAAGGGTCTGATTTTGATTCTTGCCAAGACTGAGCATTGTTTCTGCTGTCCGGAGGTGGCCTGCAGGAGTACCTGCCAGCAGGTTCTTTGTAAGCTTCATTAGATTTTCATAAAATGATTGAGCAGAATCCATGGAAGCTCCTAAGTTGTGCTTCTTTAAGCATCAAAGATAGATCTTGGATTGCAAAATTTCTGTGAGCTGGAGTTATCAGTCATCCACCTCAGCCAGATAACAAGACTTGTGTGGGATATTTGATTGAGAAAAGTTGTTTCAGAGTGAGCCTGCCAGAATGAGGTAACTATAAATATACCCCCCTCCAAACAATTGAAGAATTAGCATTTTGAACACTTGCAAAATATTATCTATTTGGGTCCTGAAGAACATCTTCCAAAACTGACAAATTTGGTTTTGGCATAGTTGTGCTTGCGCTGTTCCTCCTGGCTGTAACTGCCACTAGATTAATGTATTCTTTGAGTAGATCAAGGTCATCACCATAAAAATGGGTGCTTGTCTTTCTGTTTGCTGTTGCAGGAAATCAAGTCCTCACTAAAAGCTTTATGAAATTGCAAATAAAAGCGTGGGGCTTGAATGCAACTCTATTATAGAACCTTTTAAGATCAGAACTAATGTTGTCTAAAGATTATTCTGGTAACAATAGCTAACATTTAGGGAGCATTAACCAAGTGCCAGACATTCTTCTAAGTACTGTACGTATGTTATGTCACTTAATTTTCTGAACACGCTTATTAGATGTCTGCATTTTAGAAGGGGAAACTGAAGCACAAAGAAATTTGGTAACATGCTAAAGGTCCAACATCTACTAGATTGCAGAACCAGAGCCTGAACTCAGATAGCAGTACCTGAGAGCTATGTCCTTAAGCACTATGTTTTAGCTCCTCCTATAATGCTAATCTTATTCTCAAGATGGTATCGTATTAAAGATATTATATTAAAGTGGTCCTCATATGGAAAGAATTTCTGATGTGTTCTGATCCATTTGGGGTTCATGGATCCCTTTGAGAATCTCATGGAAACTCTGGAACCTTTTCCTAGACACACAAAATTTTGCAGCCCTAATCAGGAGACCTTCGAAAGGACATCCAAATCCTTGGACTTGTAGTAGCTATAGTGGATTAGAACTCAACGTCCATTCCTCCCTCCTTCTCTTGTACCCTTCTTGTACTGCGGCCGCTGGAAGGCTAAAACACAATTCTCCAGCTCTTTTATGGAGAGGGGTCTGAATTTGATTTAGCTTCATCATTTGTGCAGGATTTGGAAAGCAGAAGTGTGTGGAGGCTGCAGTTTGTTGGAAGCACTGTGGGTCACGGAGGTTGTCTGTGTGGCTCCAGTGTCCAGTCACTAGCTTTGGGAGTGTCAAGAGGCAGAGGATGGGGCAGTCATTTGGTTGGTGTGAATTGCAACAGGTGTGGCGTGGCCCTGGAGGTGGCCGCAGTGGAGGCAGGTTTCTGATCATGTGAGTGGGGGTATGATTCTAGAATGGCAGATTCCTGATCTGAGAAGAGGCAGTAGGTCCCACGGTGTCCAGTTCTCCCATGTAGCTTTGGGAATTTTTCCTGGAAAGTCATCTAGAATTTCTTTATTAAGCCTTCCCAATGACAGCTTCAACTAGTCAGAGTAGATTCTGTTTTTTGTGGCTGAACCTTGACTGATACTGTAGTATATAGCTGCACCCAAGGATAGTTTTTTCAGCAGGTTGGGAGACTGGCTCTGAAGTTAGAAACACTTGGGTTCTTATTCAGATTCTTCTACTTATTAGCATTGTGACTGAGGACAAGTTATTTGACTTTCACCTTCCTCATTCACAAAATGGGAAATTATTTCCACGTGGGAACTATTATAAAGTCTACCCCATTGAGTTGTTGAGAGAATGTGAGTTAATGCATGTGACGAGTTCCGCATAATGCTTGGCACATAGTTGATGCTAAGAATGTGAGTATTATTATCATTAATCTATGTGAAATTAATACCGTGAAAAAGAGAAGCGGAGGACATAATTTCTTTTCTGTATAAAATATGGCACTGCAGTAGTCAATAGAAGAATTGTTGAGCTTCAGGTTTCCTAAAGGGGTACATTTGCACGCCCCAACTGACAGGTGATTAAGAAGGAAGCTGATGTAGAGTACTTAGGGGTCATGTTTACTTGGTTAACTAGGTAAAGAGTCTTGTAGTTCTCATTCAAAAGAAGATTCGAAAAATTCTGGTAGCAAATCTCCTTCTTCAGGAGAGACCTTCAGCTTTAGACGGCTATTTCGACATGCTGTTTTTTATGAGACAGAGTTAGCAAATCACGGGAGAAATGTCCTAAGGCTTCATGAGCAGTGGAAGTAGTCCACTGGGGCCTCAGTGAGGATTCGTCTCCACATGCTTCTCGCTGAGCCGTGCCATGAGCTGTTGCATTCTACAGTCTGTAGTTGTGCTGGGCTGGTGGCCAAACCTACAGCTTCCCACTGAGATATAGATGTATCTTAACATATCCTACAACACATCTAGAATTGAGTACTATAGATATTGTAGTCATTTTTTAAACGGCTTGCTGGTGAAAGGAGTTAGGTTGAATACATTTCTAAGTAGCTTCCTTTAATCAATATGCTCCATTCTGGCTCCTTTCTCCTCAACTACACCCCAACCCCTGCCTTATTCAAACAGTCTTTAATACACAAGAATGCAGTGGCCTGTCCTTCACACCCTCACTCTCAGTTCAGGCAGGTTTTTCAAACTTAGACTTGTTCACATACAGGCAGTGGGGAACAGCCACAAGAGGACAGCTGGAACAGTCAACACCTTAGACCTTGGAAGGTTGCGTACATGACGTATTGAAAGGTTCCTAAAGCCTTCCTCCCTCTCTTTGACTTGCAGGTTGTCACACAATCAAATGAATTGCAAACAGTTGTTAAAGGAGAAAATACGTTTGAGTCCTGTAAAATGATCACTTCAGATCCTCCAAAGTCCATCTCATAGGTAGAAATAATCAGTGAAATACATTATTTTCTACATTTTATTCAAATTCTTCCCAGGCATGTTTGACATCAGTGCCTTTATCATCACCAGGAAAGACTAGATGGTCAATAGTGCTGGTCTCTTGGGCTGGCCCAGTGGCGCAGTGGTTAAGTGCGCACGCTCCGCTTCGGTGGCCCAAGGGTTCACAGGTTCGTGATCCCGGGAAAGCACCTATGTACCGCTTGTCAAGCCATGCTGTGGCAGTGTCCCATATAAAGTAGAGGAAGATAGGCGCGGATGTTATCCCAGGGCCAATCTTCCACAGCAAAAAAAGAGGGGGATTGGCATCGGATGTTAGCTCAGGGCTGATCTTCCTCACAAAAAATAAAAATAAAAAAATAAATAGTGCTGGTCTGTTGAATATGTCAACGATGTTTCCCCTTGGACTTTGGTTTAGGAGAAGTAAATTATAATTTATATGACTTTGGCCATTGTTTTCCCCATTGGTCAAAATGGCTGTCCCTACAGGTGTGGACCATGGGGAAACAATCTTCTCAGAATAGGTCTTCTTCTACTGATGAAACTTTAATAAAATCATTGTCATTTCATGTACATTATTGTGTCAGCTAATTTGCGTTTCTCCCTGGGTTCAGGAGAGCCCCATGTGTGAGTGGGGGCATCTCAGGGCTGTTCTCTGTGTGTGATGTGGGGTATGTGAGAGTGTGTGGGGGAAGGGGGACATATTTGGAAGAAGCCGAATAAAGTAGACAGGTCTTTGGAACCTCCCACCTTACTTCAATCAAAGTACCTCTGCTTTCTTCTGTTTTTTGGTTCCCTGTAAGGTTTTATTTGCAAAGTGTTCTGTTGCTTTAAAATGTTTGAAAATGTCTGAGCTAGAGGACATATTTCCTAGATATAATTCAAAAGACTGTCAAGTTAAAGCTAGGCAACTAACACTGCCTTGTTCCTTGACAAGGAGAATTTTAGTATCGAGACATGTCAGGTCTGTCTTTTGGGGGAGTTGAATCAGGAATATATAAGTTTGTATTGTTTCTAGCAGGTTGCTCAGAAAAAAAATCCTTCTGGTCTTAACTGAGATCAGTGTGGCCAGGCCTACCTTTGCATCTGGTAAAATTATTTTGCGGAGTGATTGATAAATGTTTCTTAGATTGCACAGCCTTGGATATTACAGAGTTCATTCTTTCAAACCAAGGCAACTTCTAACAACTAACGATGTGGCCCAGAGGAAGGTGATGGGGTGTTTGAATTTGGCTCTCCATCCTGGCACTTTATAGGAGATAGACTTTGGCCCTCTGGGTATACTCTGAGCCCCTTTGTAGCCAGTTAACTTTGGAAACTAAGGATCTTAAGCTTCTACAACTGCCAAGAGTGTCCGCCTTGCTCCTTAAGCTAACTCAGCTCACTTGGACCTTAGATAAGATGGGCAGCCTGCACACACACCGAGGAAGCTCGGGAAATCACCCAGGATACCCCTTCTTCCTTGCTTGTGTGCAGTCGGCTTTCACTCTCATCTCATTCCTGCCTGGCCTCAGCACTTTGCTGTGTAACCTAGTGTTGACCCCTGTAGTCCTGTGACCTTGGTTCTTGAGAGTGGTCTTGCTATGCACAGACCTCAGCTCTCTCTAGCCAATGTTGGCTTTGGTCTGGGTTCCCTTTGTTACTTGAAGAAAACGTCTCCTTTCTTGTCCTGGCCCACAAACAACACTCTATCTCCAAATTTGGCAGGATCTACCTAACCATCCCGAACTCTTTTCAGCCAGGATTGGACAGAGACTAAAGAAATCAGAGGTAGAGCGTAAGCAACCAGTCACTCTGAGATGCGGGGTTTTCCAAACCAGTTTGGCTAAGGACAGTGCTGACTTTCTGAGTCATCATTTAGAAATCTTAAGGATTCCTTATTTTATATCTGTCTGTCTGTCTCTATAGATAAAATGATTCACGCACCCACACGAAGCTCACATTCAGGGGTTCAGGTGACTGACCTCAGCTGAGCCCAGGAGCCCTGAGAACTCTTGCCAAGTGATGGAGTTTAGCAGGAAGTAAAGTCCATTTCCTGGTCTATGAATGTTCTCTCCAGGTCCTGGTTAATGTGTGATGTTACGTGCCCTGTCCATGGGAAAAAGAAGCCCTCACATATTTTAGAGTGAAAATCTGAGGAAATTTGGGAGACAGGGAGGGACTGGGCCTGGGGAAGGTTGATTAAGGGGATTCAGCTGGTAATGCAGTGTATTTCCTTTGGGGTTTTCATTTAATTCACCTGCCTAATTCTAGATTTTATTTGTAGACATTCTAAGTAATATTAGACCACATATAGTGGGCAAAAGAAATCAGATTTGCATTTAATCAACGAAATAGAAGTCTACGATGAAGATGCACATTTTCTATATGTTTTGTGTAGTTTTGCCCTTAATTTTAAACTCACTCCCAAAAGCAGAGATTCCGCATCTTCAGTCCATGGTCTAAGAAGTTATTGCTCTCATTTTGCAGCATTCTAAAGACAGGCAGCTATTGTATTTTAATTGAAAAAAATTCCCAGAAGGGAGCATTACTAGAATAGTTTCTTGGGATTTGGGGACTTGCTTGAAATTTTATTTAATTGCTATTTTGCTTGACTTTTCACGTTGACTTTTCTGAAGACCAGACATCCTAATTTTGTCAGTGGAAGTATTACTTACTGGTTAATATGATCATTTACCTTTAAGTTCTGGTAAGGTAAGGAGCTTGATGTTCCCTGACTGTTTCCAGGTACATGTGCACATTCGGCTTTTACAATGATCGCTGTGTACCTAATGTTCCCCTAGTTTTTCCTGCAAATGTTTCAGTTAAAAGCAGATGGGTTCCTCTGACCATTTATCTCAGCCTCAGGGTTCTAAATGCTAATATTGATTTCTTTTTAGAAAGAAGCCTGGTAAAAATTTTGAAATTTTGGGTGAGAGTAATGGATGATTTCTATTATTATTAAAGGAAAACAAGGTAAGAAATCTCCAAGTCAAACAAAAAGTTTCACTAATGTTAATTAAATAAACATTTTTTTCTGGATGAATATTTACTGATTTCTCTGGAAACATGAAAACTGCATTTATTTCATGGTAGAATTTGTGTGCTTGTGAGGGATTGTCTCAAACTTTTCTTTTTAATTAATAAATTTGCTAAGTCCTAATAACTAGAATGTGAGTCATTACAATATGTTAAAACGAACATAGACTTTATAGCAAGAAGGAGGTAGATTGAAGGCTGATCTGCCCCTTACGAGCTATATGTCTTGAGGCAAATTACCTAAAAATAATTTTGCTTGATACTAATATAGCTACACCAGCTTTCTTTTGGGTAGTGTTTGTCTGATAAATCTTTCTCTACTCTTTATTTATTTATTTATTTATTTTTCTCCATCTTTTTCTTCTGATAAATAGAACATTATTTTTAAAAATTTATATACAGTAAAATTCACTTTTTTCTTGGTGTACATTTCTGTGCGTTTTGACAAATGCACAGAGATGTGTAACTCTCACCACAATCAAGATACAGAACAGTTCCTCTGCCCCAGGCTCTCTGATGAGCCCCTTGTAGTCAACCCTTCCTCCCACCCCAACCTTTGTTCTCTGTAACTATGTTTTGCCGTTTTCCAAAATGTCATATATAGATTTATATAGTATATATGGTTTTGAGTCTGGCTTCTTTCATTTAGCACAATGTATTTGATATTCGTTCATGTTGCAGTATATATCAATAGTTTGTAACTTTTTGTTGCTGAGTAGTATTCCATTGTATGAACCTACAACATTTTGTTTACTCATTTACCAGCTGAAGGACCTTTGGGTTGTTTCCACTTTTTGTTAATTAAGAATACACTACTATAAACACTCATTAACGTGGTTTTTTGGTGACATAAGTTTTTATTTCTCTTGGGTAAATACTTAGGAATGAGATTACTAGTCCATATGGTAAATATTTATCAAAAAATGCCAGACAGTTTTCCAAAGTGTCTGAACCATTTTCCATTCCCATCAGCAATTTCTGAAAGTTCCAGTTGCTCCACACCCTCCCCAGCATGTGGTATTGTCAGTTTTAAATTTATTTTGGCCCTACCAATTAGTGTATAGTAGTATCACAGTGTGGTTTTATTTTGCATTTACTTATTGACTAATGGTGTTGAGTATCTTTTTATGTGCTTGTTTGCCATTCCTATATTTTCTTTGGTGAAGTGTTTTTTCAAATTTTTGCCCATTTTTTAATTGGATGTTTTATATCCTTATTATTGGGTTTTGAGTGTTCTTTACATATTCTAGATACAAGTCCTTTACCAGATATGTGATGTACAGGTACTTTCTCCCAGTGTGTGACTTCTCTTTTTATTCATTTAATAGTATTTTTCACAGAGCAAAAGTTTTCAAATTATATGAAGTCTGGTTTATCAAAAAAAAATTATTTTTAGTAGTGTACTTTTAGTATTTTATCAAATAACTCTGCCTAGCCCAAGATCACAAAGATTTTTCCTAGACATTTATAGTTTTATTTTTTATACTTATGTCCATGATCCATTTTGAGTTAATATTTGTGTAAGGTGTGAGGTATGGGTTCAGGTTTATTTTGTATTTTTGCATGTGGATATCCAGTTGGTCTGGCACAATTTGTTGAAAAGACTATTCTTTCTTGATGGAGTTGCCTTGTACCTTTGTCAAAAATCAATTGACCAGATATGAGTGGATCTATTTTTGGACTCTGTTTTCTGTTCCATTGATCTATTTTTCTGTCCTTTGACCAGTACCACACTGTTGTGCTTATTGTAGCTTTATATTAAGTCTTGAAATCAGAGAGTAAGGCTTTCGACTTTGTTCTTCTTTTTCAAAATTGTCTCAGTTATTCCTTTGCCTTTCCAAATAGATTTTAGAATCAGCTTGTCAATATCCACAAAAATTGGAATTTTAATTGGGATTGTGTTGGGTCTATAGATCAATTTGAGGAGAATTGACATCTTAATAATAACGTCTTCCAATATGTGAAAAGGTATAACTCTCCATTTTTATATGTCTTATTTGCTTTCTTTCATCAGTGTTTTATAGTTTTAAGCATACAAACCCACTATATATTTTCTTCAATTTTTACCCAAATATTTGAGGTTTTGATGCTTTTTTAGTATTTTTTAAAATTTCAAATTCCATTGTTCATTGCCATTATATAGAAATACAATGAATTTTTATATATTGGCCATATTTCCTGAGACCTTGCTAAATTCACTTATTAGTTCTAAGAGCTTTGTTGTAGTTTGGGGGGGATTTTCTGTATTAACAATTGTGTGATCTGTGCAAAAAGATAGTTTTATTTCTTCCTTTCTACGCTATATGCTTTTTTCTCCTTTGTCTTGCCATATTGCACTGGCTAGGACTTCCACGGTAATGTTGAATAGGGGTGGTGAGAGCTATGATGATTAATTTTATAGGCCAACTTGGCTAGGCCATGGTACCCAGGTATTTGGTCGAACACTTATTTTAGATGTTATCTGTGAAGGTATTTTTTTAGATGAGATTAATATTCAAATCAGTAGACCTTGAGTAAAGCAGATTACCTTCTATAATGTGGGTGGGCCACATTCAATTAATTGAAGGCCTTAATAGAAAAAGACTGATCTGCCCAAGCAAGAAGAAATTCTGCCAGCAGACTGCCTTTGGACTCTAAATGCAACTCTTCCGTGGATCTCCAGGCTGCTGGCCTACCCTGCAGATTTTGAACTTTCCAAAGCCTCCACAATCATGTGAGCCAATTGCTTAAAATAAATCTTTCTCAGGGCCAGCCCGGTGGCATAAGTGATTAAGTGCGCGCATTACGCTGTGGTGGCCCGGGGTTCGCCAGTTTGGATCCCGGGCGCGCACTGACGCACCACTTGTTAAGCCATGCTGTGGCGGCGTCCCATATCAAGTAGAGGAAGATGGCATGGATGTTAGCCCAGGACCAGTCTTCCTCAGCAAAAAAAAGAGGAGGATTGGCATTGGATGTTAGCTCAGGGCTGGTCCTCCTCACACAAAAAAATAAATAAATAAAAATAAAATAAATCTTTCTCTTTCTTTCTATCTACCTACCTACTTACCTGTCTGTCTGTCTGTTCATCTGTCCATCCATCCATCCATCCATCCATCCGTCCACACACACACATACACACACACATATCCTGTTGGTTCCATTTCTCTGGAGAACCCTGATTAATACAAGAGTCAACATCTTTGCCTTTTTCCTGATCTTAGAAGAAAAGCACTCAATATTTTTCTGTTAAATAAAATTAATTCTATTTTCTATTAAACATAATGTTAGCTGTAGATGCCCTTTTCTAGATGCTTTTTAAGCAAATTCCCTCCTTTCTTAGCTTTTTGAGAATTTCTTTTAAATCATGAATGGATGTTCAATTTTGTCAAATGCTTTTTATGCATCTATTGATATGACCATATATTGTTCTTCTTTAATCCATTAGTATGGTGAGTTACGTTGATTAATTTTTGTGTATTGGACCAGGCTTGCATTCCAGGGATAAATTCCATTTGGTCATGATATAGTATCCTTTTTATAAATTTTTTGTCTCTGATTTGCTAATTCAGATATTGTATTTTTCAAAGTTTCAATTTGGTTCTTTTTTTTTTTTAATTATTTTATTGAGGTCATATTGGCTTATAACATTGTGTAAATTTCAAGTGAACATTATTATATGTCAGCTTCTGTATAGACTGCATTGTGTTCACCACCAATAGTCTAGTTTTTGTCTGTCATCATACATATGTGCCCCTTTCCCCCTTTTGCCTGCCCCCCACCCCCTTCCTCTCTGGTAACCACCTATCTGTTCTCCTTATCTATGTGTTTGTTTATCTTCTACATATGAGTGAAATTGTATGGTATTTGTCTTTCTCTGTCTGACTTATTTCACTTAGCATAATACCCTCAAGGTCCACCCATGTTGCAAATGGGACGATTTTGTCTTTTTGTATGGCTGAGTAGTATTTCATTGTATATATATACCACATCTTCTTTATCTATTCGTCCATTGATAGGCACTTGGGTTGCTTCCAAGTCTTGACTATTGTGAATAATGCTTCGATGAACATAGGGGCGCATATATCTTTTTGAGTTAGTGATTTCATGTTCTTTGGTTAAATACCCAGTAGTGGAATAGCTGGAGCATATGGTAATTCTATTTTTAATTTTTTTTTTTCCTGAGGAAGATTCGCCCTGAGCTAACGTCTGTTGCCAATCTTCCTCTTTTTTTGCTTGAGGAAGAATAGCCCTGAGCTAACATCTGTGCCAGTCTTCCTCTATTTTATATGTAGGTTTCCACCACAGCATGGCTGACAAGTGGTGTAGGTCTGCACCCGGGATCTGAACCTGCGAACCTGGGCCACAGAAGTGGAGCACACTGAACTTAACCACTATGCCACAGGGTCAGCCCCTGTTTTTAATTTTTTGAGGAATCTCCAAACTGTTTTCCATAGTGGCTGCACCAGTTTGCATTCCCACCAGCAGTGTATAAGGGTTCCTTTTCTCCATATCCTCTCCAACATTTGT